>NW_027045446.1:1005667-1605667 GCF_025399875.1 Dalotia coriaria
TTGTTGTACTTCGTTCCACGGTTACGTATTTGCTCGCTGAACGTGACCAGCCGAGAGCAGGCGATTGGATTCGAGCTGAAGTCGGCCGCCGCGGCGACTGCAGCGTGCCGATCGACTCGGGAATATCCGGTATATCACAAATCGCGTAGAGAACAAATAGAAACGATTTCATGATGGATTTATTTCGGGCGGCAGGCATGGCGGTGTTTGTAGTACACGCGAGGGTATTTTTAGACGTTTGTATACTTTATCGTCGCCTTGATTGAGTTTACTTCAGATAAAAATCATCCAAACAGAACATCACTCAAAAAACTAATCTTGGACGCCCAGAAATTGAAAATTTTAAAAAAGAAAAGAAAAACCTTAGAAAACGTACGGTGATACGCGTGGATTACCTGCAGAAAGTGGAGGGGATGACTACTACTGCTACTACTACTCCTCGTACCCCCACCACTTTTTGCGGGTAAACCGCGGGTTAAAAAGGGCAAGCGCGCAGTGCGCACCGCGCTCAGTCAAAAAACTAATCTTGGACGCGTAGAAATTGAAAATTCAAGAAAGAAGAGAAAACTGCTAGATAACTAACGGATATAGACGTAGATTACCAGCAAAAAGTGGAGGGGATGACTACTACTGCTACTACTCTTACCCCCACCACTTTTTGCGGGTAATCCGCGGATATAAAAGGCAAGCGCGCTGTGCGCAGCGCGCTCAGCCGTGCCTAAGTCGCCCAGGAGTCCAGTCGCAGTTCTTTTCTAGCCTTTCTTTTCCCTATTTTGCTCGCGAAAGGAAAAACATCGCAAATTACTCTAACATAAAGTAGACTACGACTTTTTCTCTTTAAAAACCCATCAACACATTCACAATTGAACAAATTCCTATACATGATTGAGAATCAACAGATGGTATGCCCAGGCATTCCTCTGCCATTCAAGTTATGGCCATTATCATAAAATATTCTTACAATAAGCAAACGAAAGAGAAAATTGCTTCTCCCGTTGAATATTTGCAATCAACAACCAACTACTACTTCACAATTAACAATAAATTAATTCAAGTATCACGTGTATCACGTTATCATCGACCTACTTTCATTTGAGTTTATGGCATGCACCTAAATAAATACCCAAAACGGCGATGCATTAAAATGAAGCCACACTTATGCAACGCACAATGCAGCAGCTTAGCGCAATCCGTTTTCTTTAAACCTGATAAACTGCCATTGAACTCCATCGCAATTGTTTAGCAATAAACTAAACCAAAATAAAACATAATACACCTCTCCATGCCCATAATTACAAAAATAGAATATTGGCAAAAGGGAGCAGAACGTAAGCCCAACCATTTCGCGATTTTATTGTGCAAAGAAAGTAGCACACACACACAGCGACGTTGTTCTAATTTGAGAATTCAGCACAGCGCAGCACAACACTTTGGAAATTTAATTTAATTTGATAACACAAAACACGTCCGATTGTTTGTGTTAGCCGTCCGAGTGGCGAGTGCCAATAAGTCGAATCAATAAAACACTAATACACCAACTCACCATTACGCATATTAATAATAATGATAATTGACTATGGTATTTATTGCTCATGCGCATTCAAGGTCACAAAATTTCCTCGCTATCTTAGCTTATATTTTTTCCCTAATCTATTCCAACTAATTGCCAATTAACCTGTCCTCTTGCGTGTTGCACTTGTTGCATTCACAGTTATCGACTTTCTATGCACATGCGCATGTGACTTAAGTCGTGTCTGCACGCCTTGCACGCCTGCACGCTTTCGCAATGTGTATGCATGCCCGGTGCGGTTATGCAACTTCCGCAAAGTGCACTTAAAGTCAAAGTCATCTTAAACTTGAACTTAATTCAACTCGGCTGGAAATAAAACCGCATAAATGTAAAACTAAAAACGTAAAACGAAAAACAGCGCATTGATTTTAATTTGCGTGAGTTAATACACTACCGTCGTGTTATTTTATGACATAATAAATAAGCCTATGGGCATAATGACAGCGATTTTCCGCTTGACGAGCAATCTGTTCCCATTTTTGTCGAATCACGCCCTATCATTTCGTTTACAACTTCTAAACATCCGCTCCTTGGCATTTACTAGACACTGGAGTGAGTAATACACATACCGCACACCTTATTACGTAAAAAATGTTTAAATTTCTATCGAAATTGACGTGTATACGTGACAATTTCCGGTTTTTCTGGTATAAAACGAAAGTTTTGACCGCATGAGTGAATTTTTCAAAATTTCTTGTAAAAATTACAAAAACACGATTTTAAATTTAAAACGTCCGCCATTTTGTTAATTTAAAAGCCACAAACCAAATTTTCACGTGAATTCATCCGCGATAAACTATATTTTTCGAATCTTTTCAAATTTTTAAAATCCCACCACTAGAACACCCAAAATTTTGAAATTTTCCAAAATTTCTCGTAAAAATTACAAATACCCGATTTTAAATTTCAAACGTCCGCCATTTTGTCAATTTAAAAGACACAAACCAAATTTTCACGTCGAATCATCCGCGATAAAATATAAAAAAATGTTTAAAATGTTTAAATTTCTATCGAAATTGACGTGTATACGAGACAATTTCCGGTTTTTCTGGTATAAAACGAAAGTTTTGACCGCATGAGTGACTTTCGTTTAACACGTGTGCCACCCTAATTCGCAACAACCCTCAATAATCATCCCTCGAGTGATGTTTTTGCGTTTTCGCAGTATAAAACCCTTCAAAACATCGAAAAGTGCTTGTAAAACACTCGAAAACAGCAGAAAATAACACGCAATTTTAACCTTTTCAACACTCGGTGTATTTAGAGTTATTGTGTGGTTAATGAAAGGGTAGCAAAGGTTCACTACGCACGAGTTGCACCCGACAAAACCCTTTTTACATCAAGCGCGCTTGAATGCTTCGAGAGAGAAACAAAAATCTGGGGAATGATTTCACTTTGCAATTAACCTATTTTTTAAACACGAAAATTACTCATCTTACTATGTAGTGTAATAGAAGTTGTGCGTCACATAAACATTGCGTAAATGATTATAAAACGGCATCCTTATAAGCATTGTTATTCAAGTGTAGCGTGCCGTGAATGCACAATCAGCGCAATCACATCGCTAGAATGAAATAAAGATGCAAGGCTAGAGACATTCGAAAATAGCACATTACATATCAAGAGTAGAAAATCATATTTCACTACAGTAAACTGTGAATAATGAATAGTATCCTACATTATGTGCCTAGGGTGGAAAACAATGAATTTTTATTACCTACCAAGGGTCAGAAAACAGTGTTTTTCAATGAAGAATTAATATCGAGGGTGGAAAACAGTGCGTAGCACATAATTTTCATTACATGCCTAGCGTAGAAAACAAGAAATTACAAAAACATATTCCCAATGTCCCTGGGTGAAAAAAAAATACCATTGCCGAACAAAATGTAGGCCAATCTCATTAGAGTAATTAAATTAGCCGCATACATTTAAACCCTTTTTACAACTGATTTCATTACTACAAAGATAACTTATCAATGACCGAGAATTAATCACTGCTTACTAATTGATCAATTAAATCATTGCGCATCAATTGGTTTTTCCTATCTCCATCACAATTAATAACATAAATAAATTATACCAACTTGTCCGATTAAAAATTCACCACAACCCTCACTTGTTGCATTCTCCATTACATTTTTAACACACACACACACTCACTACGTGCGTGTAATAATCACCCAAGCTTACTTCCTTCCGGCCCTCGAGTAAATTGTACTTAAATTTTCGTTTTACGCGCATGCCCCGCCCCTGCCCGCCGCCATGATGAATCACGTGCACTTTACATTCCGCACTTATCACGTTATCGATAACAAGTATGCTCTCGCCGATAAACAAGGCTTACCATTGCGCGAGACGTCCAACTCGACGAGGTTCTCGAAGTTTTGTATATCCGATGGCAGCTTGTGAATCTCATTGTCGCTCAGGCCGAGCTTCCGCAGACGCTGCAGGCGGAAAAAGTTCTGGAATGAAACAAAACGTGACGTCAGACGAAACAAATGCAAACAAATTGACACAAACCAGAAACAAATGGCGATCGCACGCCGGTTTATTAATAAAGTCAGCATAACTTTAAAACGCTGCAAGTTATCATAAAAATTCTTTCACTAAACCAACCTTCATTAAATTCTTTATTTAATTATACAAACACATCATTGCTAATTATTTTCAATAAATAATTATTAACAAAATAGTGTTTTTTACTAAAATGCTTATAAATTTCAAACTAATAATCATATTGTAATAAAAATTACACCGTTTATGCGTAATTTAACTTCAAATCGATTTGTGAAAGAATCACGTTGATAACTTGTTGCGTTTTTGAGTTATCACAGAAAAACCATCAGAAAACAGGTATGATCTCACGTCGGTTACCTTCGGCAGGTCGCGAATATGATTCGCGTCGAGTAGCAGCTCCTCCAAGCTGCGCGCATACCGCAGGATGTCCTCGGGCACCGTCGGCAGCGAGCTGTGCCGCTTGTCGACATACTCGATCTGTCTATTGCACCCCTTGAAGATCGGAATGCAGCGAAACATTGTCGCCGCCGCACACAACACCAACACACACACGCACGCACGGATAGATTATACTTGCGCTGGGTGCAGAAACACTCCGGCTTCACGCGCTGTAGACACACACACTGCACACCACCATGGAAGCCGCGCACTCACCACCTAGTTTCAGCAACAACAACGTTCGAGGCACGCGAGGTTTAATAGAAAAAAATTCAGACGGCGGCGATCGCCCATGTCACGACACGGCGGCAGGCACCACTCCCGTTTGCGGCCAACAAAAATGTCGAACTGAAACTCGCCGAGCACGGAGCGAGTGCGGTGTCGGTAATGCAGAGCGAGTAAATGCTTCATTTAAGACTCGCAGCGCCACCTGGCGGAATTGTAATGTACTAATATTGTTTTAAAGCGTAAATTGTTTAAAAAACGCATAAATAAACGCAAATTCACGGAATAAACTATGTAAATTTAGCTATACGATAAAAACAGTAATTAATATCGGTGGTTAGTGACCACTATTGGCTGGTTTCGTAACTATTTTTGACATTTTCATTGCATACACTCGTATTGGGTGGTATAGAAGTGTGTCTGCGTCGCGACGAAACGAGGAGTGAGTGAAAATTGAAGGCAGTAAAGCTCCAGCCAGGTCGCCGTCGTTGCTCCGACTCCCGAAGTGATCCAAAGTGAGTAAAAATTGCGCTCGATTATCTTCCGCGCTCGGCGTGACATAGCAACCGGTTGTTTTAGGCGTCGCCATTGTTTCGACAATGACTCAAGGCGTTGTTAGAATGCCCCACAACTAAGCTTTCGACACGAAGCTCCGCCAGATCGTCATGAGTCAAGCGCTGCTCGAGTCCGAAATGCCCGAAGCCGCCCCAGTCGAATCATCCACAAGCGACGCGCCCGTCAAAACACCCAAGAAATTCTCGTCCGGTTCGCTCAGCGGTGCGACAGACGCAGCCCGGCCGAAAGTCGTCACCGTCAAGCACCCCGAGAGCAACAAGCCAAAACCGACCGTCAAGAAGAACAAACCCATCCAGGCGGATCTGGACGTAACCAAGGAATTCCTACGATGTCGTGAGGAAGGCTTCAAACGACTGGACCTCAGTAAGTCTAATATCACACTATTGCCAGCGACCGTACGCGATCTAACGCATTTATCCGAATTGTATTTGTACGGGAATAAAATCGCTACGCTACCGAATGAAATCGGTAATCTCACAAGCCTCCAGACGCTCGCATTGAGCGAGAATTCACTCACGAGTCTACCGGACTCGCTCGACGGTTTGAAATCGATTAAAGTATTGGATTTGAGGCATAATAAACTCAACGATATACCGGATGTTGTCTACAAGTTGACAACCCTCACAACACTCTTCCTGCGCTTCAATCGCATCAAATATGTCGGCGAAGAGATCCAGCACTTGACCTCGTTGACAATGCTCAGTCTACGCGAGAATAAAATACGTGAATTACCAGCCGAGATCGGGCGATTGATCAATTTAATCACATTCGATGTGTCACACAATCACCTCGAGCATTTACCAACTGAACTCGGCAACTGCACGAATTTATCCACCTTGGACCTGCAGCATAATGAGCTGTTGGATATTCCCGAAACGATAGGACAACTGCAACAATTAACGCGATTGGGTTTACGTTACAATCGTTTATCGAGTATTCCGGCGAGTTTAAGTAACTGCAATCACATGGATGACTTTAATGTCGAAGGTAACGCCATCTGTCAGTTACCCGAAGGTTTATTATCCAGTTTGGTTGAGTTGAGAAGTATTACATTATCACGGAATAATTTCTCTTCGTATCCGTCGGGCGGGCCGTCGCAGTTCACGAATGTCGATTCGATTAATCTGGAACACAATCAGATCGATAAAATACCCTATGGGATATTTTCAAGGGCGAAGAACCTAACCAAACTTAATATGAAAGAGAATCAGTTGACATCTCTGCCGCTAGATGTCGGCACATGGCTGAATATGGTCGAGTTGAATCTAGGCACGAATCAACTCACGAAGTTACCCGATGATATACAGTGCCTGCAATGTTTGGAAGTGTTAACACTTTCGAATAATCTCCTACGGCGTATTCCGCCTAGTGTTGGTAATCTTCGCAAATTACGTGTTCTGGATTTGGAGGAGAATCGTCTGGAGCAGTTGCCGAATGAAGTGGGGTTATTGCGTGAGCTGCAGAGGTTAGTCGTGCAGTCAAATCAATTGACATCTCTGCCAAGGGCAATCGGTCATCTGTCAAATCTGCAGTATTTGAGCGTCGGCGAGAATAATATCAGCTTTCTACCGGAGGAAATCGGCACGTTGGAGAATTTGGAAAGCCTGTACATCAACGATAATCAGGCGCTGCATAATCTACCATTTGAATTAGCGCTCTGTTCGAATCTGGCGATTATGAGCATCGAGAATTGTCCGCTGTCGCAAATCCCGGCCGAGATTGTCTCCGGCGGGCCGTCGTTGGTCATACAGTATTTAAAAATGCAAGGGCCGTATCGCGCGATGTAAGGTAAGGGTAGACGTGTAAAAATGTGAACAAAATGTGATTACTGTTTTAATCTTAGACGTAATTTTAAGCAAAAAACATGTTACTAGGTTAAAACCAAGATGGCGTCTCGATATATATATATTCATTACAAGTGCATTTGTTAGATATCTCGCCGCACACATGACTGCGTCAGTATTATTTTACAATTGAAATTTATTCCATCAATGATTAAGTGTGGTTTTTGCTTTGATTTGAATGACGTCAGCAGGCGTGTGCGCAGAAACAATTGAGTTTTATTTGTGACCAATTTGAAGCATGACATTAGCGATTAAGAGAAAATGGCGGATTTGAAGTTGCGGTGGAGGAGGGGAGGGGGAGAATTCTGTTGCACACCATTTAAATAATCGATAAACGTCCGAAATACACCCCCGCGTGGAAAAGTATTATAATTTTGATAAATATTATGCGAAATGTGTCAAAGACGTGCATTAAATGTGATGTTATCTGTTCCGCCATCACCCCCACAGTCGTATATAATATTGCATGCGAACCGCCATCAAGCAAAAGACTTTAAAACACTGCTGTGCTCAAAAAACGCAGCCGCCAATTTGAAATGAAAGAAGAAGAAAAAAAAACAACCACGCATGTAAAACTAATCGTAATCTAATTGTGCTGAATGTATTAATTAGACAGATGGTAATAGACGTACCTACAATATAAGCATGTATTATAAATCCGAAAATATTATTCAACGCAGACACAAAGAGAGAGAGAGAGAGAGGAAAAAGTTCTATATTTGTATATTTAGTGGATTCCTGGATTGAAACACGCAATGCTAGCGCAACGAGAGCTTAAATCCAAAGAGAAAATAATTGATATGTTAGTCTATAGACCTTATTGAGAAACCAACATGGCGTAATAAGACTGCAAACGTACGATTTAAACACACACACACGTTCCGCGATTTGCAACAAGATGGACGACGAGAACACACGTTTCTTATGTGGATGTACTTTGTTTATCAACGCGAGGAATCATTATTGTTAATAATAATACGTTTGATTGCTGTAGCGACACGTGAATGATTACAATAAAAGTGTATTTTATCTCAGGGCGTTTGTTTTATTTAATAAAATGCAACTCACCGATGTGGACACGGACGGCATGGTGGTTAGTAGCACGGGTATAACCTAAATGCGCTAGTTTCGAATTGCAGGATGCCGTTGGGAGTGTCTGCGCATGATTGGGCGCAATAGTCATGGATGTGGTCACGTGATTTACGCACAGTTGACAGCACACATATTTAACGTGAGTTTTATCTTAATTTATGTGTTTAAATGCTTGGAATATTAAATTTAAAGGTTAACCTCACCGTTGTGGTTACTGTATTGCGGTTAGTACTATTATAACCTAAATTTGCATGTTTCGAATTAAAATTACAGTTAGAACTGACATCGCCTGATGTGACCACGTGACCTTTGCTCGATTGACAGCACACATGTATTTAACGTGTGTTTTATCTCAATACGATTGCTTAAATGCTTGGAATACTTAAATTAAAGGTTAAACTCACCGTTGTGGTCTCTGCATGGCGGATTCTACTGGAATAACCTTAATTTGCTTGTTTCGAATTGAAAATTGCAGTTATAACTGACAACGGTTGATGTGACCACGTGATCATAGCACAGTTGACAGTTCGCGGCTTCTGATTGGTCAAGTTGTCATTTTATGCCAATCATATACATATTCATGGATATTTTATCTTCTAAAACCCTTTTTGACATCCCTAGCTTATGGAACACAAGTTTCGATGATCTGCAACATTATTCATGTAATAATTTGAAATTTCACACAAATTTCTACAGATAAAACGCACGTCTCCAGTTGTTATAAATGTCTCGTATATTTTTTCGATAGCAACAAATATCTGATGACGAAATCGTGTGTCGAACAGCAAGTTAAACTTGTTGATGCAAATGTAGAATGAGAGACCTCGTTGGGAGGGGCATAAGTGTACGTTATATTTAAAAATGGGAACGAATGATCCAAGTGACAATACAGCAATGAGAGGGTGTACGCGAACCACACCACCATTCGATTGTTTCACGGATTGTTGTGTTGTAAAAAATCTCTAAAAGGCATTTTCACATCCAGTAGGAACGCGCATACACCCTGCGCTCGTCCTTCCTCTCCTGCAATCATCATCTTTCAGCCGACGTTACACTAATTAAAATACAAGGACTACGAATTAATATTGCGCTACAAAATGTGAGAAATACGGCAAAATACATATCGAATTCGGTATTGTTAGCGTCCGGGACAGAACAACATAAAAACTAACATTATATCTCGTTTAGCGAAAAAACCTAAGTTGTTATATAGCTTGCTTGCTTCCATCTGCAATCTTTCACCTCCGCTATGTCTTACATCTATGCATGTTTTACTATAATTCCACTAATAAATCGCTAAACGTCTTACGGTTTTACATCTTTGTTTAAAGTTTCAATTATGCGGTACTTAGTTTGTAATCGTCTTCTTTCAGCACTAATACTTGCGCGTCGAGTAATCGTTTGTATGCATGTGTATGTTATGTGTGTTATGTGTAATACAAAATATAACAAAGACAGCTCAAATAATCAATAAATTTTATGTAGTGTAGAGATGAGAAGAGACCTCATTCGTCCGAATCGATAAATTTTGCATTTTCATATCACAATTAATATCATTTTTTTTGTTTGCTTGTTTATAATATACTCTTTTGTGTGTATCAATGTGCGATTGGAGGCAGTCCGGATGATGGCTTGACATTTTTTCGAAACATGTATGTACAAGTGCAACGACCTGTCCTCGCAATCGTGCAATCGTAGAATTCGCAGAATGAATACCAAGCGCACGCGTGCGCCGCAGTGAATAAATTAAGTTAAATAAAATAATATTGAATTTACAAACACATAGTTTAGTACTTAGAGAATAATAGAAACGAACGAATTAGTCTTTAGCACAGTTTTCTTCTTTCACGTCTGGTTTGTCGTTCGGCTGGCTGACGGAGGCGGGCGGCTTCGAGCTGCCACTCGACGACTGGTTGGAAGAATTCACGCCGCCGTCGTTCAGTTTTGATTCTTCTGCTTTGTCGGATTGAGTATTCATATTTCCGCCTGTAAATTCGCCAAAATCAATAAAAACATCCCCAACACACACACACACAGAAAAACATGTAGAAAACAAACAAAAACGTGTACAAAACAAACTTTAAACCAGAATAAATTTCCTCACACAGAAATTGATTCCAATTCAACGTGTAAATAATAAAAAAGAAAAATGTGTAGACCTGATCTGTGTTTCGTTTGGTAATTGTTAGTGTACCAACCTTGGGACCCATAATATCGGCCGCCGCCGCCGCCAGACGAACGATTGTTGGAATTGTTATTCATACGGTGCGGTTTCTGATTGGGATTGCCAGAGTTATTCTGCACGTTGCTCATCTGGCTCTGGTAGTTACCGGCGGGGCGCTGAATGGGCGTCGGGTATCTGGTCTGTAACAGTCAATGCTAGTACATTGTGTTGTTTGATGATTTCAGCGTGTTCGCAGAACAAACACAAACAAATCTCAAGCCTACCTGCTGTCCGCCCTGTTGACTGGACATGCCACCATACATGTATTTGCTGTGTGCGGTCGGACTGGGTTGTGGGGGTGGTTGTTTCATCTGCTGGCGTGATTTGGGCGAAGCAATCTGAGATCCTGCAAAGAAATTTATCATTGAATGACCTTGAAATTACTTTTTGTTGTTAAATATTACTTACCAGAGTTAAAAACCGAAGATAAAACTTCCTGTTGACTTCCGGGACTCTTCAACTGCTGCCGGCCTTGATCACCAATCTGATTCTTCATAAACTGCGGGTTTTGAATACTCGCCGAGCGGTATTGTGACATGGCCGCCGCAGCCAGCTGCATCTGCTGGCCACTCAAATACGGCGTGGGATAATTCTGCATTCCAGCGTTCGTGTGCGACTGATTGTGCGTGGGGAAAACGCTCTGCTGCAGCCCGAACCCGGCCTGATGCTGTTGCATCTGCGAAGGTAAACTCGAACTGCCTGGTCCTTGGAAGTACCCAGTCTGTCCACCCGTCGAGCCGGAATAAAACGACGAAGATGGCTGCAGACCCGAAGGTTGCAAACCAGGCACGACATTATTCTGCACCCCGGGTCCCCGTTGAATCACCCCGGCGGTCTGCATATAATTCGCGGTAATTGTCGGATCAAACGGTATGTACACCTGTTGACCCTGTTGTGATTGTTGCTGGTATGCCTGCCCTACACCGCCAGCCTTGGTACCAATCGCGCTTATCTGCTGATTGCTCGGCTTGACAGACGGCGACATCAGCGAATTCGACGTTGAAGAAATCAACACAGTGGTTGGATTATTCAACTGTTGATTCTGTCCGAATGGTCCTGTATTCGGCATGCGGTAATTATTCATATTCTGATACAAATCCGGTTGTTGATTGGGCGGGGCATGCGGTTGCGCAGTGGGCAGATACATCGATTGTGAATACGGGCTGGATCCAGTCTGCCCGAGACCAAACGAGTACTGCGAATACTGCGAGCGTCCCTGATTGTTCATCACCTGCGACGTGTCAAGCTGGAACGGCGCATACAACCCGGTCTGTTGCAGTGGCTGCGTGGAATAATTCAACACATTGGGAGGAGATGGTGCTGGTATACCACCGTATTGATTACTACCCAGTCCAGTCTGATAGCTGATATGCCCACTGGCGGTGTACTGCTGTGGAGGTTGGCCTAATCCACCCATGACTGGTTGTATTGGTGGCGGGGAAGACAACGCATGACCCATGAGTGCAGGCCCCACAATATTGGAATGTGGTTGATGTCCACCGCCCACCTGCCCACCACCGCCAGCCACTTGCTGTGTGGGTTTCACTTTGCACACATTCGTCGTGCTATTCGTCGCATTGGGCGATGAATTATAAACATCATGGTTGTCATCCGGTACCTCTGAACCTTTACTGAACGCTGTGTTGGCATCCATCGTACTGGAATCAGTCACGAATGAAGAAGCAAATGAATCATCATTTACATCCATGACATTCGGTATGTTCTCCCAAACCTTCTTCACCGACTGTATCTTCATATTCAACGCGTCAGCTGTGAGGATATTATTGCTGGTATTCATGTTGGACCTGGATAAACTCATCTTTGAAGATTTCTCTTCAGTAATCTGAGAGATTTCAGACTCCAAAAAGTCCAACTTCATATCAGCTGAATCTTCCTTGTTATTAAACAATTGCAGCTGGATATCTGTCTTATCTTTACCTAACAAATCACCAATGGGTTTGTTATAAGGTATACCATCCATACCATCCTCCATTTTACGTTGTTTATCATTCCTGTTACCTCCACGCGCCCCCGGTGCTGATTTATAATTAGTATTCTCGAAAATAATCGTAGTCAAGGGTTTCGACCCATCCAGGACTGTTTTATCATCACTGGCACCAGGATGATGCAATGCAGCCTCCAGGGTTGCTTTGCACTCCATGCCCACAACCAAATCATGATTCTGATCAACGCGCATTTGTTGCGAGAG
Organism: Dalotia coriaria; assembly: GCF_025399875.1. NCBI lineage: Eukaryota > Metazoa > Arthropoda > Insecta > Coleoptera > Staphylinidae > Dalotia > Dalotia coriaria. The sequence goes on from NW_027045446.1 coordinate 1,018,363, forward strand.
TGGTTTATCCCACGCGTTGGAATTGATCGAGGTGCTACCTACATGCAGGCCATCCTTGAGGCCACCGTACATGTGATTGGGGTTGTTGATTTTGATGTCGTCGCATATACCCTGTTGCATTTGCGCCTTCTGCATGCGATTGTGCTCCTTGGCTTTGGCGAACCGCGGCGGGAGTGTCTTATTCTGTCGATTGCGATCAAACTGACCCTTGTTTTGTGACTGCGACTGTGTCTGCGGCATATTCGGAGGCGGATTGATGGGTGTAGCCATGAGTGATGGAATGTTGGCTATGTTACTGACCTGTTGCGGCGATGGACCCATTTTGACACTGCGATCCGAAGGCTTTTTAATATCTTTTTCTGGTTTGGATATTATACCTCCGGACATCTTGGGTTTCTCTTCTTTTTTCTCGACGATTTTGCGGTCACTCCTGTCGGTTTTTTTACTCTTCACCTCCTGGAACCCATCATCTACTACCTCACCATCTAGAATCTCTACTTCTTTTAGGGTGATATCAGCAATAGCTGATGATAAAGTGTTATCCTTATCTTTACCATCCTTATCCTTTGAAGATAGATTTCGTGATGAGGGTAGATTACCGCCGATATTGGCGTTCTGGCGGTGTGGACCACCAAAGCCGCGTTTATCAACAGGTGGCATTTGTCTTGGAGCTGTATTACCCCCACCACCTCCACTTCCACCACCGCCACGCGCTCTGGACATACCTTGCATAGACCCACTCCTCTGAGAATTCTTCGATTTCCTACCATCAACATCCGAATTATCAGAGACATCCCCGTCTTGCTTAGGTTTCTTCCTGGGATCAATCTTCTTGCGATTTTTATCCTCGGATTTATCTTCAGGAGCATCATCGTGTTTCCTATCCTTCTCGTCGATATTCGAAAATGGGCTCTTTGCAGGCGGTCCATAAGTATCCACCCGTTTAGACCCTCCCCGACTACCTCTGAAACTACTCCCGGATAAAGAAGCCCCCCTGCCATGACGAGAGGGTTCACCCCGCGGTACAAAATGATTCTTATCCATTTTACCACGATCCCTATTGTCACGATCCAGTGGTTGTTGTTTCTCCGTGCTGCGCGCTTCTTTATTCCTCTCGTCCTTCTCCAATTTCTTTGAACTCTTCGGACTGGGTCCATTCTCCAGCATAACTTGATCATCAGCTGATCCCTCCGACTCAGTCATATCTTGTCCCTTGGTCCGTAAACCCCCAGCGCCTCCACCAACACCACCACGTGGATTCCTCGGCAGTGGTGCAGTGTTCTTTTTATTATTCGACCAGGAGTTCCGGTACACTTGAACATTACCCGACCAGCCCTGATTGCGACTACCCTGCGAATCAGACCTACCACGTTTCTTATCTTCTTTATTCTTCTCATCCTCCTCATCGCGTTTTTCATCCTTCATCAACATGCCAGCCTTGAGGAGTTCCTTCTCCACCGCTGGTGGGATGGAATCCGCCCAGGCCTTTGGCTCATCAATACTGTCCTTTTTCATAATACTCCACGAATCATTATCGTCTTCAGGCTTCTCCAATTTCTTATTCAGACTCTGGTCGCCCATGGCGCCTCGCTTCAACTGGGTGAGATTACGCTTCTCACTGCGCAAATCATCCGCTTCAATCTTCTCCTTTGTGATGGGTCCTGGTACGACCATACGGTGTTCCTTCTTCTTTTCTTCAATGGGCTCCTCGGCCCATGAGGTATACTCCCTCGGTTCGGAATGACGTGCTGAATCACGAGATTCTCTCGACGTGCGCGAATCGCGACTATCAGGCCGCTGCGGACGCTTATCCCCATGCCACTCATCACTACTCTGTCGACTGATGGTCATACCATCAAAGTTCGACTCTTTGTCATCGCCCCGGCGAACATCCCGGCGCATTTTCTCATCTTCCTTCGGTTTGAAGTCGTAATCTTCGTAGGATTTCCTCGACGAATCGTACCTGTGCGATACCTGCGAGCGATAGTTATCATCCTGGCGTCGGTATCTATCCTCAGGGTCCTTGTCGTCGTCTCTAGACTTACGATTGCTAGGACTGGTGCGACTCCCGCCCTGAGACCATCTGTTATCGTACTGGAAAGAGCTCTGCGCGTTGAGTTGCTGCTGCCGTTGGAATCTCGGCGGTAGGTCATTCTGGAACTGTTTGGAGAAGCTGCTGTGTTGCGTTGTTTGCGTTGCGCCTCCAGAAGGTTGTTCCTTTTCAACGCTGCGCTCTGTACGCGAGTCTTTCCGGCCGAAATTGGCACGACCCTCGATTTGAGTGAGATGTTTAAAATCGGTGGACGTGGAAGTCTTGTGCTTCAAGTCCTCGGCGTCTGGCTTTGGACGCATGACAACCACCACCTCCTTTTCGCGTTCCCACTCTGGTAGAAGAATGGGAACCGGGGCGATTGTCTGCGGTGGCACTGATGCGGGATTAATCGTTCCGCAATTGTCGTCAACGTCCTTGTCGCGTTTGCTTTTATCAATGCGCTCGTTGAGTTCCTGCAGCTTCTTGGCGGCCGCCTGCCTCGTCTCGAGGAACTTCTTCTCCTCTTCCTCCTTGCGCTGCTTGGCGCGTTCGACAGCGTGCGCAATCTCTTGCTGCTGCCGGCGTCGTTGCGCCGAGAATTCATCCTCCTCGTGTCGACTGCGAGGCTGTGGCTTCTGCTGCGGTTTCTGGTCGTTTTCCATTAGATGAGTGTCAGTCTTGTCGCGCATACTGCGGCGCATGTCCTTGGCTTCCTTGAGCTCGTCGTCGCTGAACGCGAGTTTTTGGTTGTAGTCAATATCGTCGTTGATCGCCCAGCCCATGTCACCGGTGAGGTTGTCCATGCCGCTGAGGTCCTCTTCTTTGATGATGGGGCGATGCGCAAGCTCCTCCGGGTCGTTGCTGCCGCCCCGGTGGCGCGGATCTTGTCTGGATCGCGCTGGCGCTTGCTGCGTGTGTTGCTGCTGCTGCTGCTGTTGGAGCATAGCCGCACCGCCATGACCGTTCGCCGGATAATTTCCGCCGCCCGCTCGATACATAAAATTGGGCACGAAGCCGCGCACCTGCGGCGGCAGGGGCGGGCCGCCCGGGGCCGAATGCTGCGCTCCGACACCGGGGACTGCCGAGCTGTCGGCGGGCACGCGTGCACCGCCGCCCTGCAGCCATGAACCCTCCGTTTGCGGACGCAGGCTTAGCCCGGGCGCGTACCCCCCGGTGTCGGTAGCGGCGCGTGGTTGCCCGCCATCGCCAGCGGACAGGCTGGGGAACTCGTGCTGGAATTGCGGGCTCTGGTATGGTGGTGGATGGGCCGCGTTTGGATCGCTGCCGATCATCACCGAGCTCCATGACTTGTCGAGATTTGTGGCAGGACTGGCAGAAGATTGTGGATGCTGCGGCGGTGGCTGTTTGCCACCGACTCCTGCGCTCCCAGCGGGCTGAATTGTCGTCGTCACAGGTAAAGCAATCGCAGCTTGGTGTGCGCTCAGCGCTGGCCCGGCTATTGCTATCGGTGCGTTCGCATTCACATTGTTTGATGTTGCCTGAACCTACACCCAAACATTCATAATAAAACAACAACCAAAATAAAATAAAACACACAATAAAATACATACTGTAGTAGTGGTGGATGTCTGAACTGTACTCTCCTGTTTGCCCCATCCTGAACCATTCGACGGTACCAAAGAAACCGCGGTGTCCGTGCCGCTGTGTTCAGACTTCAGTGACGGGAGATTCGCGGGCGGGCGACGAGTGTTGGGGACCTTACCCAAGCTTTGCATGCCATGTTTCTGAGATAGTGTGCTCTTCTGCTGCTTATTCTCTGATGATTCCCCCTAAAAACCACCAGAAATCATCAAATAAACCACCAAATCATTAAAATCAACAGCAATTCAATACCGAATCCATTTCTAGTTGTTATTTTTCGATTGATTTATAAAAAAACAGTATACTTTTGACGCTTTTGACAGTCGCGTGAAATGTTAAATTGATGACTTACCAAGCTAACCCTGTACAACTTGTTAATATCCAATACTTGATACTTGGCCTTTTCCTTCTCGCCCTTGGAGGCCAACCCTGGCAGAGTAGACATGCTGTCTGCACACAACCATTTAGATCCTCAGGACCCAATGAACGAACCGTTATCCTGGAAAACAACGCACGCAAACACTTTTAATAATCACGCCACTCAATTGACATCGGTCACACAAATATCAACGAATTATACTCCGCGTAAACAACCAACGCACGTCAATTGCACTCTGCCCAACCCTAAGATTAGGAACTATTCACGGCCGGAATTAACGCACGATTTGTTTCGGCTGTTCGGTGTTGGACGAGATCAGCTAACGGTAAAAGCGCTACACCGCTACAAAACATCGGCGGACCCGGAAAATTACGAAACCCGTTCGCGCTTTGTGAAAATCGCCTATTACCTTGGTCCGTCCAAATGGGTGAATCGCAAACGACGACGAATTAACTCCGTGCGGCTGCACGTCGGACGGATGATCACAGATTTATCTATCGGATTACGCGCTAGCGTTACTCGTAATTCGCTTGGTTTGTTTTTCAAAATGGCGCACCGCCGAAGAAACGGCAGATCTGATCAATACTGTGACGTCACCAACTATGCGAACGCGGCAGACGCTTTGCGCGCGCGCGTCGGTTCACAGCGCCAGCGCGCGTGGTTGCCCTGAACTTTCACAGACACTGTTGCCAATAATTACCTACATAAAACACACAATTAGCACTTAATTCAACTAAATTAATCATTAAAACGCATTAATCAAGTAAAACTAAGTTAATATTACAGATTAAAACAACCAATTCCACCTTAAACTATTAAAATGCAAAGAAAAATGTTTAAATAGCAGCGCTGTTTTACAACGGTGAAATTTGGAACTAAACCAGTACTTCGTATTACTTCGGTAAATTGGCTGTCAAAATGTTTGAAAATTCCCGACTTTTCTATCGAATATAAAAATATATTTTGTTTTGTTTCACAACCCTTAAAGATCCACACAACTTGTGCGTTTAGATAAAATTTAAAATTTAGTAAATACAAAAATACTCTGTTGCGTCAATCACACTCATTCTTCACGTGCATGGAAATGCTGCATAATCTTATAACGTGTCGTTTCATCCCTCTGAACATCTTCGCCATAATAACTATCCAACTGCTTACAATGCTCCATCATTGCACCCCAACACTCGTCATCATACGCTAACACATGCGGATTACCCACAATAATCAATTTCGCCTGCGCACGTGTAACAGCCACATTAAATCTCTAAAAAAGCAGAAAAATAGACACAATCCTAATAATAATAATAACAAAAAACACAAAGTATACCCTTTCATGCTTGACGAAACCCAAATCGTACTTTTTATCGTACAATAAAAGATCACTTTGGGCGCGCACGGTGGAAATAATGATAATACGACGTTCGCCGCCCTGAAACGCCTCAGTAGTGCCCACTTGAATGTCATCCCTGCCTTGCGCGTTCAATTTATTACGGATTTGACACACCTGGCGGATATACGGCGCAATAACACCGATATCACTGCCGATAACTCTCACATTTGTTAAATTTAACATGCGATCGATGAGTTTCAACACCATATCAATTTCAATCTCGTTGTAGTAACTCGGCGAATGTCCTTGACGTTGTTCTTTACTCAACAGACCAATAAACTCCACTGCTGCACCTTTACGCATCTTCTTCTTCTTGTTTTTACTCTGTAGCACTAATCCAGCGATGGACATGTTGGAAATTTCATCGTTATGAATATTAAACTAAAAAACAAAGAATAAAATCAAAAATAATACAAAAAAATAATAAATAATTATTTACTTGGAGTGAATCTCCATAGAATAACTTATTAGGCACTGTTACGATGTCCGCGTGCGATCTGTAATTGTGCACCAACATCGTGATAAAATCATTGTTGAATTCCAGAGGTCTCTGGCGTGTAGGACTATACAACTCGATTGTTTCCATTAGCCGGTCAAGTAAAGACTTCGCCAGGCCATGCCGAGCGGATGGCACACCGATGACAGGGCCCAATTGACGCGGATCACCAGCAAGGACAATCGGCATGCCCGGAGCAAGCAAACCAATCGGTATATCACACTCTGGTTCGGTAGTTTGCGCCGCTTCGTCAATAAACAACATATCCGGCACGTAACTACCAGAAAATCTTAAAAAAACACATGAAAATAAAACATAACCTTAATTTTTAAAGTTTTACAAAATGGCGGTCGTGTAACTTACTTTCCGATCAAATGCAGCGTGGAGATGACGATTGTGTACGATTTCAAGTCACTGGGCTTCACCATATAGAATTCCCCGCCGTCTATGTTGCTGAAATACTTCACAGCCGTCGGAACATCGTTGCTAAAGTAAAAAATAACGAAATTCGTGTTATATGTACATAACCTTGATTTGACCTTGACATAACCTACATGTTTCTGTTGCAAGTATGCACACGGAACAAATCCTTCTTCTGACGTCCTTTTATTTGATCGTCTAACTTGAGCGCAAGCATATCACATGCGGCATTTGACGGCGCGCATACCAGAATATTTTTGTTTGGATAATGGCGTTTTATTTGTAAAATCGCCTCGACCAAAGTGACAGTTTTACCTGTTCCAGGCGGGCCAAAGATAATATACGGTGCTTTCTGTGAGGTACAGCTGAGGATACTTTCGACAGCGATTAATTGTTGTGGATTCAACGCTATCATTGGATTAAACAAGCTTAAAAAACAAAAAATTAATTTTTTTTAAATATATTTATAAAAACTTACTCTTCAGGTCCCAAAGAACGACGTTGCACGCGGTTTAACGGACGTACTGGGAATAACGTCGTGTGTAACATTCCATTTTTCACACAAAGATCAACACCGTTATGCATGCGCTCAAGTTGCAGTCGTGAAAGTAAAAAACTGACATCAAAAAGTGTATCTGGTAGTATACTCAGGATTGTTAAGAGTCTGAAAGTCTAGATTTATTAAATGTGATTATAAAACATGCATAACCTTACTCTGGCGCTAGATACTCAATGGTCAACTGTTCATCTTCCACCAGTTCGACGACACCTTTATACGCGCGGCGTTCATTCGACAGACGCAGCAGGACCAAGTCTCCCTTCATCACAGACGGGCGTTTTTCAGCCAATCCTGGCACTTTCAAGATGACATTTGAACGAACAACGCGCACGCGCACACGCGTCATGTTATACTGAAGGATTCCCATTAGTTGTGTGCATTCTTCAAGCCACAGCAAACGATGGAAATATTCAGCGTAGTTGGAAATATTCACACCGTTCTCCCACATACGACTGTAAATTTAATCATTTAAAATAGTTTTATATAAAATTTTATATATTTACAGTGTATCCAGGCGATATTGTTGAAGCAAACCGGCTTCTCCTTTGAAAGTTTTAAAACAATGCATGTACACACGGAAATATTCAGATATTATATGAAAATTCTCCAGATATTTGCTGTAAATTCAATAAATTATTAAAATAGGATTGACTATAGTTTGAATTTGTTACGGTTGATTAGTAGGTTCCTGTATTTCCATGTTGAGCGGCCATTTTTCATTGCAAAATGGACTCGCTTCCTCCGTATCCTCAACGACGGTGAAATCACCGATTGTGATCTCGACATCCCGATAAAGTACCTTGTAGGCAATTGGATTCGCTGCTGGTTGGACTGTTATCGCGATTGGCAGCGTGTATTTGCCCATTGTGAAGTTGTCTTGTTGAAAAGTAAGTAAAAACTTACACTTTTCACCTTTGAAATGTCAAAATTAGCCGACATTTGACAGTAATGTCAAACTTACCATTTTCCAACACAAACTCCAATCTTCTCTTTGGAAGGGGATTAAAATCAGTTAAAAAATACTTCTCCAGTGGATGTAAAGCCTCCACAATAATCCATTGTTGATCAGGTCTGTCATTCCTAACCAAAAATTCAAATTCCAACTTGTTTTGCAACTCTTCAAACTTATCACATTGCAACTAGAAAGAAAACACATTAAAACTGCATTAAAATCATGTGTAAAACTTACATTTGTAACATAAACTCCTGTATCTTCAAAATATTGAACTTGAACACCACTCAGATGAGCCAACTGGATTTGTTGATGTACAAAAATCTTATCACAATGCAATTTCAGCTTCCTGCTCACTTCTCTCAACTCCAGATGATAATTCAATCGATGTTGCAGTGAATCCGCGTGTCTTTCAGCGACATCATCATCATGTGGACCACAAATCTCGCAAATCTAATCAACACAAACAAAACAAAACATAAATTTAAAACATAATTTCAAATCGAAGCAAATTGTGCGTTACCAATGTCCGCATTTTGTAACCAAGTCTATATCACGAATGTTGCATCTGTAACACTAGAAAACAATATGAAGCACTAAACACGCGATATTTGAACCATGGAAAATATTTTGCAAGCGCAGCAATGCGATACACAACAATAACCTTAAAACGGTGCGCGGAATGATTCAGAGGGGATTTACTGAGTTATATCGCGGGAATTAAGGCTGAGATGGCAAAAAACCCGATAACAGAGTGCATTTATATGAAATGCAGTAATTAAACGTAGATTCCGAATGAGAAAACTTAAATATTCCGGGAAGGTGACCTTGACAATTTTGAATTTAGACTGAATAATAATTAAACAAAAGCGAGTCGATACTACGTACCTAACAACTTTCTACGAACACGAATAATCACTGTTTGCATGCAGTATTTATTGATTTTATACATTTTATCAAAATATTTATCATTTTAATTTGGTTTAGATAAATCCATTGTTTAATTATAGGTTATAATATGTTATTCCCTCATTTCTATCATTTTCACAGTATAAAACAATTGTAGGAGTAAAAAATTGACCGGAAATGATTAATGATAGTCGAGACGGTGATAAGTTTTGTTTTGAAACAACAAAAACAACTTTTTCTATGCTGTTTTCTAAGGAATTTTAGTATGTGTACTTTGTAGCTGTCAAAAAAATGTCAAATGTCGAAAATGGCGACCAATGAAGATTTACTTCTTCGTTTGTGAGTTTATTTATAAAATTAGATATTTTCGGAGGTAAATAATTGATTGGAATGTTTACAGAGATAAAACTATCATGGGTATTGATCCAAACCGTCCGCACATGAGCAGACATCCACAACTTCACAAAGGAATGAATCCTGTTTTCATGACTATGCGATCAGAGATGCATTACTTGAAGAAGTTAAATATTGAAGTAAATTTAACCTATAAATAGTGGTGGGGGTTATTGCCCATCGCATTGTCTACCCCCACTACTTTTTGCAGGTTATCCGCGGGTATAATGTCAAAATAGCGAGGTTAACCTTAAAATGTTTCCAGGAACGTCGCCGTAAACTAAAACAGCTCCAAATTCAAGACTTCCTCCAACAGGACAAAGAATTACGCCAAGTTGGGTTGGCATTCATCAATCGCTTTCAGTAACAGCAAAGTTTATTGAATATTTCTACATTTTCTTGTATCACAATCAAAATTTGTTCATTATTTGTTCGAAACATCACTTTTCACAAACATTACTCCATTCGCATTACTTCATTTGTTAATCGCGCGATTAATGGCGGCAGAGCATCCGGTTTCAGGCCATTCTTCCATTTTGCATTCAAAACTTTCTCTACAATATTAAAATCACTCAAGTGCTTTGTACCTTCATGTGTATCTGCCTCTTCAAACTCCAGAGTGAATATAATCAATAATTTCTCTACAACTGGCGTGACTTGATCACAAATGAAGTGAAATAACATTGCTACTTCCGCTGGTGTCTCTTCTAAGTTTTTCACTAGCAATACATGCTTTTTTTCGAGTTCCGGTTTGTATTTTGTGATCAATTTGCCGTAATCTTCGATTATTTCGGGCGTGTGCATTAATTCCTGACTGATCTCGGCATAAGCATTGAGATTATTCAGTTTACAAGTGGAATATTCTAGAATTGATGCGATTCGTTCATTGTTTACATCAACTTGTGTGTTTTTTTGCTGAATTAACATGAGGACTGATAGATCTCCATTTTGTATTTCATAGACTGCGGATTTGATTGCTAATTGTTCAGTTTCATTGAATAATTTGCTCAGGGTACATTTTTTTGGTGTCATTTGGTGGCCATCTTGTAAATTTATCAATTTTAAGGTATCTGTGCACATTACACCAATTACGACAGCAAATACAACTAATATTAGTGCAATAACAGAGAATGTCATACTAGATTGTGATTTTCTATTGTTTGAACTTGAATTATTTGTGTTATTTCTCTTTTCGGGTGTTATATTCTTACTTTGAGAGTTTGCGCTGTTGTTTATGACTTGTGTAGACACATTTTGTTCTTCATTTTCCCATTCATCGCCTGATACTGATGAATTGAGGCTTGTACTTGATAAACTGTGATTTTTCTTTATCGCTTGCTTATCTGTTGGCCTCTTTGGCGTTGTTCTATCTTCATGTATTCCTTTCCGGGGTGCTGGTTGCTAAAATATGTTTATATTAGTCTTTTCTTTACTATTCATTCCATTTTAATGAATCTTACAAAGTCACTCATCGTCCCTTGAATAAGATTTTGAAGAAACTCTGATGACATGGATTTATACGCTTTTTTATTTACTTGGACATTGTATTCACTTAAAATTTATCACAGTATTAACTTCTTATCATCGTTTCGTGTATATTTCACGATAAAATTAATTCAAACAAAAAATAAACCTGCATAAATATTGTTGGTTAGATTCATGTGTAGTTCTCAAAATAACCGCTTTAAATTCAAATATAATACATTTTAAACAACTTATTAGTTGTGTACTAAATAAAATTGCATAAAAATGTTTCAATTTACTAGTTTTGTATTCTAAATATTAAGTTATTAACAAATATCTAACTTGGCGGGCAGTCTTGACATTCGTGACTGCCAGTCAAGCATACAGTCTTGCTGAATGTTTTGGTGCAGCTTGCGCGTCTTTCTCTACTTAAGTCACTAAAACCGTGCTTGGACTTGTTGCCGTCCCCCACTTAACTCACAACTTCCTCTCCTTCCTCCCACAAACGCCTGCATACATCTTGCATCTCATTCCAGCGAGTTATGTGAGCTGCAGTCGCTTCAAGTTCACAATCACCTTCATTCTTCACATTCATTTCCTCCGTTTTTTTCTTCTTCTGGTTTGGTTTACCACGCGCCCAGCGCCCTTCAGTTACAGTCAGGGCACACAGGGGTGTGTGTTTCACTATGCTACACATGTAATGTGAATTATTACATGCATGTAAGTAGATTTTCACACAATTATCCAAGATATATTTATAACTTTGTTGTTTTAGTAAATAAAGAGGTTTCAAGATGGAGGAAGCTGGTGCCCTGCCTCAAGGGCCTCCAATGAACATTCTTCCACCTACACCAGCTGGCCTGGAGGCTTTGTACACTCTCTGCAGGAAGATATATCCTGATCAGGTCAATCCTCTGCAAGTTACAGCTTTGCTTAAATATTGGTATGAAATTTATGAATTTTTGCTATAAAACATCAAATATTTGAGGTATCTTTATGCCACAATCACTAAATCATAAAGAATTACATTATTTATGCCTTAAAACATTAATTTTGTGGTAATAATCACAGAAAACCGTAAAAATGAAAAATAGTTGTTTAACCTCAAAATTTTATGTTTTTGCTTGTAAAATCACTAAAAATAGAGATAAACTCATAAAACTTGCATAAAAATATCGACAAAATGATATTCTAACTTCCTTCAGCAGAAAAACATCAAAATCTATAAATATCACCCTTTTCACCCTTGGTTTATTTTTAGGCTTGGCGGCCCGGACCCTCTCGACTACATTTCCATGTACGCCAATGAAGGAGTACCCGTTGATAACATCCCGCCGCATTGGCATTACATAAGCTTCGGTCTTTCTGATCTCCATGGCGATGGACGCGTACATGACCTAAACACTCCTGCAGACGGCACATCCGGTTTTGGTTTTGAGCTTACATTTCGCTTGAAACGTGAACCAGGCGAATCATCACCGCCTACATGGCCTGCAACACTCATGCAATCACTGGCAAAGTATGTGTTTCATTCTGGGAACACCCTGTGTGCGGGTGATCATGTCTCATGGCATTGTGCATTAGACAATCACGATTCGCGTATTCAACATATGTTGATGACCAATGACGTGCAGTTGAACACTGCGCAGACGCCGTTCGGCAGCGTTGATTTCGTGCAGATTGTTGGTGTTTGCGCGGATGAATTACGCGCTGCACAACAATGGAATGGAATTGGCGTGTTGAACATGCTGAGCAATCTCCCAACGTATGTATTTTTACATATTTTATGTTTATTATAACCTCATTTGATGTTTTTGTAGCTCTGGAGGTCCATGGCATGTAACAGACATGCGCCGTGGTGAAAGTATCTTCGAATTAGACCCGAATGCACACGAAGAACTCGAACGTGGCTTCGAACTCGAAGGTTCTAACTTAAGCGGTGTGAGCGCACGTTGTTCATGGTCAGACGGGCGTGAAAAACGTAAAGATGGTCGAATAACCGAGGAGGAAAGCGAGCAAATCAAAACAGCACTGCAGAAAGGCCTACAATCAAGTAATATCTCGAATAATAAATGTGACGATGTTCGTGAATCGTCCGCCATGTTAGAATCCACTGAATTGTTACACGTTAAGAAACTGGATGGTATTCATCTTGTTTTTAACCTGGAAGCAGGCAGTTTACTTCCGCTGGCGATTCGTGGACGTGTCAAACACGGCAGACATTTTACTTTCAAGTCTGTGCTTGGCGATACAGCGATTACTCTGGTTGCGCATTCAGTGACTGGAACTCTGGTTGATTTAGACAATCCGTTTGTTGCGCAAGGCAGCTGGTTGCAAGTGCTTATTCCTGATGATCTCGCACAGGATATGGCGGTGACTTTTCAGGTACTAGCGACGCCGGAAGCGCTGAGTTTGCCGAAGACTTTCACATGGCCTGATCGCAACCTGTCAATCACGATTGTTGCGGATAAGATTTAAGCTTTGACGAGGTTTTTGTACATTTTACACTAAGAAATTATTTATTATACTAACGAATTATGTAAACGACTAAATAAACATTTGTATTACGTAGGTTTTATATAAATAAATAGAAAAACAACGTGAAATTGATTGTTTTTGCTTTGTTTGACTGACAGTCTGACTGTGTGTGCATTATGAGTTATGCAACTTTGTTTTCACGTCAAATTTTGCACATTTTAAACCAGAAAACTGTTTATTAGTCTAAATAAATACATACACACCTAAATAAATATTTGTATCATGTATATTTGTACAAATAAAGATAAAAACCAAGTATTTTGTAGACTGTTTGACTGACAGTCGGACTGTGGATGAATTATATGTTATGCAACTTCATTTTCACGTCAAATTTTGCACATTTTCAAGTAAAAAATTGTGTATTAGTCTAAATAAATATATACACACCTAAATAAATATTTGTATCATGTTTAACTTGTACAAATAAAGATAAAAACCAAAAACTGTGTAGACTGTTTGACTGACAGTCTGCATTGCGCTGCCCTCTACTAAAACTTGCATTTAACTTATGCAACTTTGTATACACTGGGAGTTGCGCTCATGTTGGTGCAAAGTGAGTAAAAATGAGTTAAGTAATGTACATAATGTAGTTATGTGCGCTTAGTGTGCTTCGCGATAACAAGTTTTCACTATTTTTGCTTCGATTTCGTGCAAATAATGTACGCGCACACTCGGCGTCATGGACGATGATCAAGTAATCCACTCTGGTATCCTGCTCACACAACCAAACAGCAAATTAATCCTAAAAGTAAGTGAAATATTCATATTCATCAAGACTTAAGTCATGTATACAACCGACTGATTTTATTTGTATTTTTAATTTAAATAGAAAACATGGCAACCAAAATTCTGTATGCTTTACAAAGCGAGCAAATCCGGCGTGGAGCGCATGGAAATCTACGATGACATTGAAGAAGCACGCAAAGGCAGCCAGGGAAAAATAATCACCTTAAAAGATTGCGTCAAAGTCTCCCGTAAAAGCTCCACGTACTTTACAATTGTAACCAAGTCTGGTTTCTATGAATTCGGCACATGTACTGAACAGTGTCTGCACGAATGGGTGAATGCATTGCAAATGGTAGCGTTCAGAGACAACTCATCCAAGATCACAACCCTAGTGGAAGACAACGATTTATACTGTTCGACAGGCGAAGGGATATTCAGCGTGCGTTTGGTTGAAACCGAAGCATCAATTCGGTGCAATTTATTACAGAAAATCTATGTTTTGGCTCTGACGCCGATTGCTGTTCAATTGAGGGAAGCTGGGGATAATTCACTGCTGTATACATGGCCGTATCAGTTTATCAGGCGGTATGGATACAGCAGTGGGAAGTTTACATTCGAAGCCGGCCGGAAATGTGACTCAGGCGAAGGGAAATTCCTTTTAGAACATTCCAATGAACAGGAAATATTTCGGTGAGTCATAAAACGACATAATTCTTTATTTATTTATGTGTTTGATAAAGTAATGCGGTTTATTTAGTTATATTTACATTTTCTGATCGTTTCTACTAGCGCCCTCTGTGACAAGATTAAGTATTAACACCGCCATCTTGTTTGTTTAAAGATACATCACAATGAAGATGAAATCAATGAAGAAACTATTAAAAACCGACTCGGCAAGCAGTCTGGAATGCGGAGATAAACAATTCCAAGCTGTTTTATAGAAAACATGGCAACCAAAATTCTGTATGCTTTACAAAGCGAGCAAATCCGGCGTGGAGCGCATGGAAATCTACGATGACATTGATGAGGCACGAAAAGGCAGCCAGGGAAAAATAATCACCTTAAAAGATTGCGTCAAAGTTTCCCGTAAAAGCTCCACATACTTTACTATTGTAACCAAGTCTGGTTTCTATGAATTCGGCACATGTACTGAACAGTGTCTGCACGAATGGGTGAATGCATTGCAAATGGTGGCATTCAGAGACAACTCATCCAAGATCACAACCCTTGTGGAAGATAATGATTTGTACTGTTCGACAGGCGAAGGGATCTTCAGTGTGCGTTTGGTCGAAACAGAAGCATCAATTCGATGTAATCTACTACAGAAAATCTATGTTTTGGCTCTGACTCCGATTGCTGTTCAATTGAGGGAAGCTGGGGATAATTCTCTGCTGTATACATGGCCGTATCAGTTTATCAGGCGGTATGGATACAGCAGTGGAAAGTTCACATTCGAAGCCGGCCGGAAATGTGACTCAGGCGAAGGGAAATTCCTTTTAGAACATTCCAATGAACAGGAAATATTTCGGTGAGTCATTTAACATCAAAATTCTATATTTATTTATGTGTTTGATAAAGAAATGCGGTTTATTTAGTTATATTTACATTTTCTGAGCGTTGTTAGTGGCGCCCTCTGTGACAAGATTAAGTATTACCACCGCCATCTTGTTTGTTTAAAGATACATCACAATGAAGATGAAATCAATGAAGAAACTATTAAAAACCGACTCGGCAAGCAGTCTGGAATGCGGAGATAAACAATTCCAAGCTGTTTTGAACATGGAAGCACGCAGTCGGAGTCCATTACCACCATCACCGACAACTTCAACCTCTCTGCAAGATGTCGAACAGTTTTCACAGGATGTTTCGGAAAAACTACAAATAAAAGCACCGCAGAAACCTCCCCGAAAGAAACTACCGCCATCTACATCATCATCCACTCAACAACTACTACAATCACATTCAGATGTAGATTATGAATTTGTTTCCAAGTACGACGAAGTAGAAATCCGTGATAAAGCATGGCAGACACTCGGAACAGACGAAGTCAAACACAACGAACACATTGAGGACAACTACGAAGAAGATTACATGTCGTGGGGATCGAAAATGTTCAGCGCAGGCACAGCGAGTGTTTCCACAGCGTCAAAAGTAATCACCGCGCCGGAGGATGATGATCCAGAGAGTTATGATAAGTTAAACTTCTTTGGATCATCTGGAAAGTTACATCTTTCCGGTTATAAACAGGTACGGCCCAATCCGAATGCTCCGCCGGCGACACCCGCCTTCAATGAGTATGATGAAGTGCATACTTTCGAAAGTATTCGCCCGGCGGACGATTCGCACTTGGGTTATGCGGTTATACGCAAAAAAGAACCGCAGGTGAGTCACAAGTCGTTTAATGACACCGAGTACGCGGTTATTAGCAAACCAAAAAGAGTCTAGTCGTTTATTTACGTACTCGCCAACGACTTGGATGCATTTCTGATGATGACGGTGCTGTTTTTATTTGTGCCAATGAAATTGACATGAAATATTGGTCAATGTATGTTTTAATCGTTGAAATAAGTGATAACAAGTCTAGAATATGTCAAAATGTGACATAACCTTAAAATTTAACTATTCTAGGCTTAATTATCACAAATATGACAGAAAATCTACCAATTTTAACTATTTTATCTTATATTATAAGAAATTACCGCAGGATTTTCAATATCCTTTATAAACAAGTGCCTTGAATCAATTTTTAACTGTTTTTGACGGATTTTTGACATTTGACAGTTGAAACTGTTCCAAATTGAAGCAGAATGATTGCAATGAAGTGCCATTAGGATTTTAAGCATGAAACGCGTATATATTTGATAGAAATTTGTACTTTATTACAATTTATATTTTATTACAACTTGTTTCCACTCTTTTCACCTTCAGAAGTTGTGATAAACTCCTGACTAGTGTCACCTACACTTAACCTTCTCACAACTTCACCTTTTTCAGCCAGAATCTCCTCAATATTCCTCTTGCCATTCAGATCTGTGAACCAGTTGAGATTATCAGCAATCAAGTGATGATTCTCACATCCTTTGCATGTTACAATGACTACACCCTTTTGATATGCAAGTTTTGAAATGTGGTGCATATTTTTGGTGTTACACTTCTTACAAGTGTAGATCAACTGCATTTTACCCTCTAGTTTACCCAGGGGTACTTTTTCAGTTAGTCTGAGGGGTGTTACAGGGTCCAGGCTGGAAATTTCCGGCTTTTCTGGTTGATTTTGTTTTGTCTCCCATAAATTTTGTGATGTGTGCAAAGTTTTTACAAAATTAACACGTAAATTGTTTGTTTGCGTAGGCATTCTTAAACTGGCACTTGCTATTCTTTCTAGTGTAACTAAAACACGTCTTAAAGCCATTTTATTGTTGTTTTTTCTTTGACCCTTTTGTTATTTGCTTCGTAAAGGACAAATAAGTAACTTTAAGGTTAAAAATTTAAAATGTGCGCATCATGCGTTTCAATAAACACAAAATACAACTTAATAAATTAAAATATTGTTAAAAATAACTAATTTGATTAGTTATTAAGTGTTTTCCGTGTTATTTTATGAATATTTAAACAAATGTTTAAATTTTTCAGGTGTATGTTGGGTTGCGTGTCGTTTGTTTCTCGCTTGTCACTCATTCCACACTTGAAGATTATGTTGGTTATGTGCTCGCTGCATTTTTCGTTTATATTTGGGTCGCGAGCGTTTCTCTTCGGTGCGGTATTAAATAAAATGTCGCAATCGTAGTGGCCGCGTGCGCGTGTGTTAAATGAGAGCACATCAAAAATGAAGCTGTATTGAAGCCGAAGAGATCGAATCTTCTCTGCGCGTTGAAATGGACGCCGAAAGCGCAGACTGCAAATTGTCGTGGTCGGAGCTGAAGAATGTCGTCACCGATTTACGTCGGCAATTATCCAGCCTGTCGACGATGGTGCCGACGAATGTATCCTTCCGACAGCTGCACGACGGCCGCACACGTATTTACTTTCTCAGCACGCCGCAGAACGGCTGGGAGAGCACACTGCTCTTCGCCGACGTACCAAATGAAAATCCGAATGCATCACTCACGCTGCAATGGCACTGCGTGATCGAATCCAACTTTCCGACGGTCTCAGCATCCATTAGATACTCTAGAGAAGAACAATTGTTATGGGAACGTAAACGACTTGCCACCTGGGGCATAAACTGGTATGAAATTCATTCAGCGTCCGGGAAAATTGTTTTTCCAGCCAACAGCAGCTTATTTCAATGCATAGACAACGGTTATTCAGTAAGTACTAAATAATCCTATAAAAATATCGTATTTGAATGATTAATTCATAGGCCGGTCCATTATTTCCAACAAAACTTCGAATATCCACCGCGTCAGGCGCAAAACTCAACCCGCAAATATGCCCCTCGAATCCTGATCTGGTTGCCTACATTTGCAACCAAGACATTTGGGTTGCCCACACTGTTTCCGGCTGCAATGAGCGTTTAACCTACGCGCACAAAGGCGGACGTAACCTAGCAGACGATCCACTCTGCGCAGGCGTGCCATCTTATGTCATGCAGGAAGAATTCAGCCGGTATCAAGGATACTGGTGGCAACCAACATGCGCATTAGGTGTATATCGTATCCTGTACGAAGAAATCGACGACGGCGACGTGAAAATCTTCTGTTTTCCCTCGTCACAGTCCGATCCCAGCGGCGAAGTGGAAGAGTTTCGCTTCCCACGCGCCGGCTGCGCCAATTCAAAGAGCTACCTGAAGTTAATCGAGTTCCGAATCAGTGATACACAACAAATCACTGATATTGTCATGTTAGAATTACAATTTAGCGTGAATACATTATTCCCATGGACGGAATACATCGTACGCGCTGGATGGACACCAGATTCCGAGTATATTTGGGTACAGCTACTGGACAGGCGACAAAAACACCTTGAATTGGTCCTATTGTCACTTAGTAATTTCACAGAGGTGTTACCCATGTACGATGAAGGCACCAATTCTGATATTGGTAACCCAATGGTGCAGGTGAGTAAATTTTAGTGATTTTTTAGGGTTTTTAGTAATTTTCTGGTGGAATTTGCAGGTTATCTACGCGGAAGAGTCCTGCGCATGGGTGAACGTCCATGACTTGCTTGTCTTCCTCCCGGGGGCTTCAGATAACCAGGTACAGTTTATCTGGGCCAGCGAGGAGACTGGTTTCCGGCATTTGTACCTGGTCACAGCGCAACTCATGCCCTATACAAATGGCATCTCAGAACCAATGGATCATGTTTCGCTGCATCCGAAATTATTACAAAAGGTGGCGCTGACGCATGGTGATTGGGAGGTGTTGGCGCAGGACATCTGGGTGGATGTGGAACGCGAAGTTGTGTACTTTATGGGTTTACGTGAGACTGTCCTAGAGAAACATCTCTATGTTGTCTCATTACGTCGACCCGGTGAGGTTAGGTTACTCACACGCACCGGGTATTCCTACCAGTGTGATTTCAACGATGAATGTTCCATGCTGGTGACGGTTTATAGTAATATCGAGAATATCCCTGCGTGTCAGGTGTTTAAGGTGACTCACACTGATTGGACGGTTGAAGGTGTGCAACTCACCCCGTTGGGGTACCTTCTTGAATCCGGCCCGCCATTGAATAAGAAATACTGCCCGGATTTGTTCACGCACACGATCGAATCGGGGCACACCCTGTATGCGATGGTATTCAAACCGCATGGGTTCCAGCAAGGTAAACAATACCCGACTATACTGAATGTCTACGGTGGGCCTGAGGTGCAGTTGGTTTCGAATGCGTTTAAAGGTATGCGACAGTTGCGCATGCATATGTTAGCGGCGCGTGGGTATTGTGTTGTGGCGATTGATTCACGAGGATCGCAGCATCGTGGTATAGAGTTTGAGAGTTATCTGCGTGGACGTATGGGTACGGTTGAGTTGGTGGATCAAGTCGAGGTGCTCAAATGGCTGGCGAGTAGTTTAGGTTATGTTGATTTACGCCGCGTGGCGATACATGGCTGGTCGTATGGAGGTTATCTCAGCCTGATGGGACTTGTGCAACATCCAGACGTGTTTAAACTGGCGATTGCTGGCGCACCGGTCACCAACTGGATGTTGTATGATACAGGCTACACGGAGCGATATATGGATCTCCCTGAGAATAATCAGCAAGGGTATGATGAAGGCTCAGTGTTGAATTACATCAATAAATTCCCCGAAGAGTGAGTATTACTTATTTAACATAGGCAACCAAACTTGCATATTTTTATTTGTTGGTTTTTATGTCAACAGGGAAAATCGATTATTGATTATTCATGGATTAATCGATGAGAACGTGCACTTTTATCACACTAGTCAACTGATAAACAGCATGGTGAAGGCCGGTAAGCCGTATCAGTTGCAAATCTATCCGAATGAAAGGCACTCGCTGCGCCATCTGGACGCGAGCAAACACTACGAGACGACGCTGCTGTCGTTCCTGCAGAATCATCTCTAACCGACGCCATGTTCATATACATAGTTGACGATACGAAGATTTAGCGTTAATTTATTAAACAAATGACGATATATATATACAAACAATATGTATAAATATGTAAGAAACCTAATTTAACTATAAGCAAGCGAGACTATTTTGTCATTTGTGTTACTACTGCGCACATTTCGTGAATATCCGTAAAAGACTGTCGTCTTGTTTCAAAACGTCCATTATCGAGTGTATCCGGTGCATTGTAAAGTCTTCACTGTTGTTGTTAACCTCTTTTGAATCTTGTCCGATGATACTAGCGAGGTTTTCTTGTTTAAGGTAATTTATCGGTTGTTCTGTGACGGATTCAACTTTGATTACTGATGATTTCTTTTTGTAGATGCTCCATGGCTTGGACGGCTTGTAAACCTCTTCGAAAACCTTCGCCACGCGCTCAAAGTTGATTTCCGGAAAGTCCCGACTGATTTCCGATGGCGGATCGATCATAACCTGCTGCGTGGGGAATTCCTCGTCGACTGTATCGATCGGTGTGACGACATTCAGCGATTTCTTCAGTTTTCCACTGCGTGTGGTGATCAACTCCATGGAATCAACGTGTTGACTGATTGTTGACAACATACCTTTACAGGATAACTTCCTATCTTGGGAATTTTTTGGTTTCGAGCATCGAGACGCCGATGTTCTTGCTTTGGTTTTATTCTGTGTCTTTGCCAGTTTGGTCAACTTCAACGTCACTTCCGAGTAAGTACCTTTCAATAATTCACTCGGATATTTTGTGATTCTGCGCGGGCCTAACTTGTTTATTTTTATCGTTGCGGTGGAAGGTGCAGGAATTAGGTTAATTTCAATTTCATCCGGGTCTTCCGTGGATAACAACAAAGATGTGCCGAGTTTTTCTTTCATTAACATGACTGAATCAGTAGTTGCTAGTAGCGCGACACCAGATGGCGTGAGTGAACTAGGCGCGGACGTTTGTGAATGTGGGGTTAGAAAAGACTTTGGCAATAAAACCGATTCATTCGTCGTGCGTAAACCGTCATATTCTGTTTCAATTATATGCCTGACAAAAGCCACACTACTGACTTGTTCAGTACTTATTTGTCCAACATGGCCGCTGTATTCACGCTCACCATGATCAGATTCACGTGAAATGGCGGCTGTTTCGCGTTCATTCACGTCTTGTATCAATGTTATAAGATCAGCGACACTTTTACTCCAGAGTGCATTCGATGATCGCTTCAGAGGACAATCTTCCTGCGTTAAACAATTTCGAAAATCTTCACGTACGTATACTCTATTCGCATATGTCATAGCATATAATTCCTCATCACCTTCTTTCGGTGTCGGTGGATCCGGTTCATTCATGCAAGTATTATCTTTATGCATCGGTGGAGGTTCAGTTGACGATTCCTGTGAGACTTTCCGCCATGGCATAATCATCCGTGCGGGTCGGCCATCTTTTTTCGGTGATTTTAACAACGCCTGCGTGATTTCCAGCGTCATCATCTTTTCAACACTTAAAAGAAACTCAGCTTGTGTTGGTACAGCTCTCAACGCGTAATTAATAAACTTCTGGAACTGTTTTATCACCCCGAGAAGACAACACTCTCTTATTGACAGTTTACGTTGACTAAGTTGTAATTCACGTTTTAATTTAATAATTTCAGCATGGTTATGTCTAGCCTCACTTTCCAGCTCTTTTAACCTATCTATTGTGCCATTTGTGAGTAAATCTTTCTCTTGAATACACTTTTTTCTCTCCATGCACAACACATACATTAAACTAGCTATGTTGTTACATTGTAGGTTATGTTTAAGTTGTTTCATCACAACAGTAAACACATCCTCTTGATTTTCCAGTGCTTGTAGATGTCGCTCGTGTTGCCCTGCTAATTTAGCTCTGTACATGTCTTCTAAATCTCTTTCTTGTTGTCTCAGGTCATTCATGAACTTCTCGCTGAGTTCCGCAACAACAGCATCCACAGCAAACTGGATTTGATCCTCAAGATACTGTTCCTGTGCTTCGTGACACACCTTAATCTGTTCCTCGATGAGATTCTCATAGTATTCACGTAGAGTTGCTTCCAGATCAGCTAATTCACTAATAAGAAGCGCTTCGAATTCTTTATTCACTTGATCCATGTAGTTTCTGAATTGTTTCTCGCAGTTGCGCAGTGCTTGACCCACAGCACGTTCTTTATCACGTTCTGCAAGCATGAGGAGTAGTTCTTCAAGGTTTTGTAATGCGAGGCGTTTTTCTAGTTCAACAGCTGCGAGCCATTGCGCTTCGATTTCTTCGCCGATGTTGAGAATACCTTCATGTGTGAGGGCTTTGACGTGTTTTGCTGTTAGGGGAGGACGTAGGACTACTTTGTCAATGAGGAGATCACTTGGTGATAGCCAGAGGTTTTCGCCGGGGCCTTGGAGGGGTGTAGAGAGGTGCATTTCATCTTTGAGCGATTCAGGACAATCGTCCAGTAAAACCTGCGCGAGTGCATGACCAAGTTGGAGTTTTGCTTCGGAAAATGGTGGCACTTGGAAGTTTTTGATGTAATGTTTACGTTTACGGTACGCACAACTAAATTGCATCATTTTTATCATGTGCACATTTAATTTTTATCGCGGGGACAAGAATTTTATGGTTTTTTGAGAGTTTTACATGGGAGACATGTTTGGAACTGTCGAAATTTGATTGTTGGGGTTTGTTTCGTGGAGATTTATTGTTTTAACATTTGAAAATCGAAAATAGAGGAGAAAAAACCCGGTTGATCTGTGAATTACCAAGGATTACCCGCAAAAAGTGGTGGGGGTTAGTGATACTGATACGTGATTGGTCAACCACGCGCTGTACTTTAAAACCTCCTGTAGAATAATTCAACGTATATGCAACCCTGCATACATCGAAAATGACAAGTCACGAAAACAAATGTTGAGTCTCCGTTAGCAAACAACAACAATAGACCATAGCTGCTTACAACTCGTAAATCTCGTATATCCTCGAAAGTGCGTCGTGGTGCGTTACTAGCCAAAATCCCATCAACAATGGACGCCTGCTACGCAGTAGAAAAAGAAGTCGATCGTGTCCTCTCCAAGTTCCAAGGCATCGACGACCATACAACGCGTTCACTACAAGACCTCATCGATACCGTTGAATATCTCCGAAAAGAATGGTCCACCAGTAAGCTAAATCACCCACAACCATCATATCTCTATTTATCAATAAATAATTCTAATCATTTAGCCCCGGCAGAGCACGAGATGACCGCAATACAAAAAGATGTCCTCAAACAAACAATGACGAAAATCAAAGACACTGTCATGCATCTCGCCACAGATCACCGCGATCTGCACGGCACCGTCTCCAAAGTAGGCAAAGCAATCGACCGTAACTTCGTCCCGGATTTCTCATCAACCACCAGCAAAGATGACATTTTCAACACACCAGACAAAGTGGAATTGGTCAACAAAGTCATCATACAACACCTACAGAGACATGGCTTCTATGAAGTGGCTGATATTCTCATGGGTGAAGCAAATGTAGCACTGGAACACAGCGATAAAGAATGTTATCTGGAATTGAATCATATTCTCGATGCACTGCAGCAACACAAACTGGATCCGGCTCTGCATTGGGTAGAAGTACATCGAGATGCATTAGCAATGAATAACTCATCGTTAGAGTTTAAATTACACCGACTTAAATTCATAGAGTTGATAAGACAAGGCCCGCCGGCGCAGAATGAAGCAATCGGATATGCACGCACGCATTTCAAACAATTCGTGAATAGACACGAAAAAGACATACAATCACTCATGGGATTGTTGTTATACGTTCCGAATGGCATTGATAACAGTCCTTATAGTTGTCTGTTGGATAGGGAGGAATGGGTGGATGTCTATGAGATATTTTTGAAAGATGCGTGTACTTTACTCGGAATCAGTGTGAATTCACCACTGACGACTTGTGTCAATGCTGGCTGTACAGCAATTCCTGCTTTATTGAGTATTAAACAAGTTATGATGCAGCGGCAGGTCTCAGGGATATGGAATGGCAAAGATGAATTACCTGTAAGTAAAATTTTTAATATTTTTTTTGATAAAAATGACGAAATGTTGATTTTTAGATTGAAATTGATCTTGGTAATGATTCCCGGTATCATTCGATGTTTGCTTGTCCAATTCTCCGCCAGCAGTCGACGGATATCAACCCGCCGATGAGATTAGTCTGCGGACACGTTATATCTCGTGATGCGCTCAATAAATTGTGTAATGGCAGCAAGTAAGTATCAAAATAATGATTTTTATTTAGTTTTTTTGTGGTATTCGTAGTCGAACACATCAATTTATAGTATTTGTTACCTTTATTTTTAGGATGAAATGCCCGTATTGCCCTATGGAACAGAGTCCGACCGATGCGCGTCTTATCATTTTCTAAATTCATTTTTTTCATGTACACATCAGCTACACTACACTTCCACTTACAGTAAAATAATAGATCTCTGACGATTTGCAGTTTGTAGGTGAGTTATGTAGATGAAGAATATTGGACTTAGCATAGGATGGAATAACAGATATATGCATTGTTTTACAGTTTACACTTTATAAAAGAGTCTGGTGTAATAAAATATTAATATATTTAGTAAAAGTAAGAAATTTTATGGTTTCAGTTGCAAAAATCATGTTTTTTGCATTTTTGGTAAGTTTTATAGTTTAATTATTTTAATTTATGTGATCACTCTGTATATCCTGACTGTTTTTTGTTGTCTAACAGGTATTTTGTTGCTGTTTGTGACTTGTACACATTTTTGTCGACGAATTTCCATTGGTCCATCTCGTTTGGTGACGATGAAATCTTTGATGCCTTTCAGGCCTTTGATTCCTTTGACATCGTCTTGTGTACATGTTCTATCACGGACAATAGTGTACACTGTCGAAATAGGTCTTTTTCTGCATCTAAAAATCCCAGAAACGCATTTTCCTTCATCATACATGCATATTATTGAAAACTATCAAAAACTGCTCATTTATTGTTCGTGACGACTGCAACTGTTGTTAATTATATTAATTTTTTGTTCTAGAATGAATTTTCTTCTGTTTTTCATCAGTACCAACCAACAGATTGATTTTTCCTTGGGTTTTCATCACTTTACATAACAGTAAACCTATTTTAGTCTCACCATTTGCCCACAGATGGCGCTACGTGTATTGTTATTGCATTTAATTCTCCTGCACGACCTGCAAGAGTAAGAAGTATATTCCTGCACGGCCAGTCTGTGCGTACGCGTCGCGCCGTGTAGTCGCGTGTCTCTTCGTGCCAAACAATCCAACGTACGATAGAAAAAACGTGAGGTAAATGATGCACGCCCGATCGACACTTGTTTTGTTTTGTTTGTTATCATCCGTGTGATTGTTTTGCGCGCGTTGGTATTAAATGGATGTTGGATTTATTCACGGCCATAAACACACACAGAGCGTTGATTTCCACAGGTAATAATTCATTAAATATTATGCAGTTTGTGTTTGTTGTTGGATGATTTCATTGTGGGCTTATTTGTTATTCAATGTATTCAATCTGCGGAGGTCACATCCGCGCGCGCCGAGTGCGGAGTGCTGAGTTCATTTTCATTTATGTCTTTATAACAACGACACAACAATCGCCTGCAACTGCAACACGCTCGGTGGTCATTACTCCTGCACTTGCAGGACGCTTGAAAATGCGCAATTAAAGCAGAATAAGACACTTTAATATGCAGGTTGTGCTGCACAAAAGTGAAAGGTAACACTTGGCGTCCAGATTCTGTAGACGTGCAAAAACACAAGCGTTGATCTAATGTCTGCATCTATTACAAATCAATATTGTGATAAGACTCAAAGTCATGCAGACACCAGAACCAGACGTGCCTAAAAACTTATAGACTGAGTTTTTTTTTTTCATCGTGAAGT
The DNA here is from genome assembly GCF_025399875.1 of Dalotia coriaria. Taxonomy (NCBI): domain Eukaryota; kingdom Metazoa; phylum Arthropoda; class Insecta; order Coleoptera; family Staphylinidae; genus Dalotia; species Dalotia coriaria. The sequence goes on from NW_027045446.1 coordinate 1,044,682, forward strand.
GTTTTTTGTTGTGTGTATAAGTCTGGGGCAAGTACTCGCAGAATATTCTGTAATGTCTCTCTGGAAAGGTAATTTAATGGAGAATAAACGTTGAGTTTAGTTGAGTGTGTACAATTTGGAGTTATTGAGTAATTGGGGTGTAAGTGGAAGTCTGCACTCACAGCTAGGCACAGAAGTTTAAAGTTTTTTGTCGCGCGTTTTTTGCGATCGGATAACTTTTGAGAGAACAGTCTTAGAATATGGGGGAATATCTTAATTTGAAGATAATTTCTTTGGGCATTATATTGTTTTTGACTAAAAAGTTTTTATCAAGTATCTAGGGAGTTACAAGACTTTAAATGGGAAAAAGCAGGTTTAAAATTACGCTATTTTAAGAATTTTAGTTATGCAACTTTGCAATCCTGTAACTTTTTATAGAATTATGTTAGGATTTTGGGGAATATTTCAATTTATAGATAATTTAATTGTGAATTATATTGTTTTAGTTTTAAAGATTTTCATCAAATTTTTAAAGAGTTACAAGAGTTTAAATGAGAAAAATCAGGTTTAAAACTACGCTACTCGAAGAATTTTTGTTTTGCAATTTTGCAATCCTGTAACTTTTCATAGGATTATGTTAGGATTTTGGGGAATATCTCAATTTATAGTTAATTTAATTGAGAATTATATTGTTTTTGTCTCAAAGATTTTCATCAAATTTTTAAGGAGTTACAAGAGTTTAAATGAGAAAAATCAGATTTAAAATTTCGCTACTCGAAGAATTTTTCTTTGGCAACTTTGCAATCGTATAACTTTTAATAGAATTAAACTAGAAAATTGGGAAATATCTCAGTTTATAGCTAATTTAATTACGAATTAAATGATCATTAGTTCAATTTAATAAATTAATTTTTATGGAAGTTACAAAGCATTAAATGAAAAAAAAAATGCAAGTCTGGATGATGACAATTTGTAATCACTTAAAATAAAAATAGAAATAGCGCCGTGAGAAAATGAAAATGTCGCCTGCAGCAAATAAAATAAAAGATGGTAAAATCCACCCAAGGTGGCGCAGTACCGCAGTGATATTATTAATAGTGGCGGCTTTAGTTTGCGGGGTTCACCAGGGTCGACCGGGTGCGTAAGTATAGTCCCTTCGCTCGTCTCCCCGCCGCTACACTTTCCAACCACCCACAAACTCCCCAAGTTGGTTTTACAACCCTACCAGCCTCTCCGATGTGATTTATTACGCCGTGCGCGTATTTTTATTATTTCGTCGTCACGACTGGATTCTCACCAGCTACAATTTACGAAATTGTCGCGCTGGTTCCATATTTAATTTGGTAAATGTGCACTTTCGGTCTAAATATATAACGCGGATGAGCGGCGGCGCAGCGGAGGGACGCAAAGACGAAGATGTTGTTGACGCTTCTATTTTCCGGCGCGTTTAGGTGTACCTGTTATTTATAATTAGATGAAAGTCGACGCAGTGCGGTGGCAACCCCACAGTTTGCCCCCAGACTCAGAGCGCAGCTCGAGCTTGAAATTGGAATCGAGTTAAATCTTATTATTTTAGCCGAGTTTATGTTAAATTTGCGCTTTATGCGCGCAGGGAATTGCTGGAAAAGTTCATATTACTCTGTTTTTGCTTAAATTACTTGTAAAAATATCGCAGAGTATAGAATTACTTAGTTTTACAGCCGTTTTACTGAAACAATATCGTTTTTATCATTGAAATCAATTTTTTTGTGAGGTACGGCATGAAAAACGTATAAATTAGTAGTTGTAGTGTTAAGTAATTTAATTATCTTTATTTTGAATGATATATGAGTAAAATTGAACAACACGTTCGGGAATTATTTATAATTTTGTTAAAAAAGTCTAAAATTTTATTTTTATTGCAAAATTTATTATTTTTGCTTATAACACCCTGTAGAAGCAATGCAGAAACATAAATTTGATATCATTTTATTCGTCTTTTACTACTTTTTAATTGTATATAAAATTTATAAATGTTTAAACAAAAATCACAAAGTTATTAACATTTTACTAAACAAATCCAAGAAAAAACTTGATATTTTTTTATAAAACTCGTATTTTCCCAATTAAAAACATAAAAACTTCACAAAAATACATATAAAATAGTAGAATATAAACAAATAAATGAAATAAAATTGAAACAAGTAATTTTACACCTGTACGAATAAAATTACAGGACTTTAAACTGAGAGGTCAAGTTTAAAATGTATTCGTACTCGTAATTCGTATGTGTTTCTGTCGATATTGTTAATACCTGATGTCTGATATTATTGTACTTTGATCGCGAAAGTATTGCCACCGCCGGCGACTTTCCAGCAGCAGCAGGAGTGTCCGCTGCAGTATCCAACACACCTGGTGTTAAGTTAAAAGTTAGAAGAGAAAGTAGCGGAATACACCGCACAACACAACAACAACGAAAAACAAACGAAATACTACTATACGCATAGCATACTCGTGGATTAAGTTACGCTCAGTCGCTCAGTTACACTGTTACACATTTTTATTAGTCGAAACAATTCCGGTTGCGCTATTGTCATCATCAAGCCTCAAGTTCCCATGGTAACATAATAACTTGACTTCTTCTACAAAGTGTAAAAAATTTGTTTTTTGCGTGTAATTTTTGGTAGAATTTACTGGGGAACAAAATTTTGAGTTTATTTTGAGTGTTTTTGAATTTATTTTAAATATTTATTATATTTTTGATAATATAAGTTGCTATTTTGGAATTATTTGAATTTTAGTGCAAAATTTTGATATTTTTTTACTTTAAATGGATTTTTTTCGTTGAAAAAACATTAAAAATTATTAAATTAGTAGTAACAGTGATAAATAATTAAATTGCTTTTAATTTGACACTTAAAGTAGTTAAATGGAATAATTTATTCGTGAATTATTAATAATTTTGTTGAAAAAGTAGAAAAATCGTAATTTTTATGACAAAATTTAATATTTTTGCCTTTAACACCCTGTAGAAATATCTAAATTTATAAATTTTTATACTATTTAAAATATTATGAAATTCTCTTTAATTTGACACTAAATTTAGAAAAATTGAACAAAAACTCTAAGAATTATTCACTATGAAAGTTTCAGTTTGATTTTAACTTCTACAAAGTGTATAAACAAATTTTGTTGTATATATAATGTGTGCATGGGTGTAAAAATAATGCAATCGTGCGTGAAATCCTCATCGATGTGGCCTTCCCTTTTCCGATTTCCATCCGCTTCACAAAGCCTGCTTTTAGTCTTTGGCGACATAATTATTAACATGTGTACAAGACTAAAATTAGATTTTCATTTTCAGCGTGTGAAGCGGCGTGTGCGTAATGCTCTTACAAGCACAGGCGGCGCAGGCGGCTGTGCCGACGTTGGCCGCCACCGGGCACTCGGGAGGCGGCAGTGTCGGCAAGGCAGCGAGTATTTTCAATGGTCTCGGGCATGCTGAGGCCAGAGCACATATGCTTGACTATGCACCGGCGCCTGGATGGACTGTGCATGTCAACAAAGATGGCCGACTTTATTATTGCAAGTAAGTGCATAGAAAATTCCGCCCAACTTTTAATTGCTTTGCCGAAAACGTAATTTTCTTATTTCGGGTACTTATTATTTAATTACTCGGCTTTCCTCATCGCGCATATTAAATATTTCGTGTTGTGTGCGAGTTAAATTTAAAATTCAAATCTTAATACGCTGGGGAAGTGCGAGAAGACGAGGCGCAGGCGCGTGTCGCCGCGCACTGATTAGATAATTAAATAATGAAACTTCCCTCCCTGGTGCCACACGTAATTTCGGCGAAAAGTTTTAATTAGAAACGTTCGATATCAAAAACAGAACGAGTTTATGTTTTTTGCTTATAATTTTTGGCAGAGTTCCCCCGGGGACGGAAATTTTGGGTTTACCTGAGGTGTTTTTGTACACTTTTTCATTATTTGGAATAATTTGGGTTGTACCTGTCGCTATTTTGGAATTATTTGAGGTTTTTGTTAGTTTTTGGCCATTAAATGGCTGTTAATACCTTAAAATTATTTTTATTTACAAATATTCTTTCTGGTACACCCTGTATTTCTTTTATTAATGGTACTTTTGGTAGATTTTCTGATAGTATTTGTTCACAGCACTCTAAAAAATTAATTTTTGTGAATTTATTAGTATTTCTCACATTTCTGGAATGAGAATTGCATTTTCTTAAAAAACACTCTGAATCTTTTGAACTATTAGTACCTTTCTAATTTTCTTTTTAGTTTTTGTAAGATAAAGAGTTCTTCTTTAAATTTTGATATTTTGTTCACCCATAAACCATCGACAAACACTCGGGAGCAACCGAAAATGACATTTTACAATAAAATATGCATTTTGCGTACAAAACACTCTGTATCTTTTAAACTATTAGTACCTTTTCAATTTTCTTTTTAGTTTTTGTAAGATAAGGAGTTCTTCTTTAAGTTTTGATAATTTGCCGACTCTAAAACAATCGAGAAACACTCTGGAGCCACTGAAAATGACATTTTACAATAAAATATGCATTTTGCGTACAAAACACTCTGTATCTTTTAAACTATTACTACCTTTTCAATTTTCTTTTTAATTGTTGTAAGATAAAGAGTTCTTCTTTAAGTTTTGATGTTTTGCCGACCATAAAACCATCGAGAAACACTCGGGAACAACAGAAACACACATTTTTCAATTAGATGCGCATTTGGCGTACAAAACACTCTGTATCTTTTAAACTATTAGTACCTTTTCAATTTTCTTTTTAGTTTTTGTAAGATAAAGAGTTCTTCTTTAAGTTTTGACATTTTTCCGACTTAGAACAATCGAGAAACACTCTGGAGCCTCTGAAAATGACATTTTACAATAAAATATGCATTTTGCATACAAAACACTCTGTATCTTTTAAACTATTAGTACCTTTTTAATTTTCTTTTCACTTTTTATAAGATAAAGAGCTATTTTTTAAGTTTTGATTTTATTTTTGATATTTTCTTCATAAAACACTTTGTATTTAGTTAATTAACATTTGTATTGCAGTTTTCTGTATTCAAAATTCAATTTTTTATCCGGAAAACATTTATATATTTGCTGAGAATGCAATTCGAAGCTAGAATTGTAAATACAATCTACGTATCTAATATTTCCTCCCGTTCCTTTGAGTTTGCGAGTGTTGAGGGGTGGCGTCTCCAATTCGAGATGAAATTTAGATGGCTGACGCAATGTTTGCGTGTACAGCGCGAAATTTGCAATTTTCATCGAGCTGTATAAACATTGCTCATCGCTGCAAACTGGATTCGAACTTCCGGCCGTCCGAGCTTTCATACTCATAATTCTCGTACTGTATCTGGCTGCTGCTGCGCGATGCTGCGCGATGGTGGTGGTGGAGAAAAACGATATTACATTTCGTCTCTCCGGAAAGCTTCATCTTGTTTGAGATGCGCCTCGAAAAGATGAGAAGCAGATAACTATTTGCGGGTGGGCAAGAATGCGACGGTATAATTTCCACCCTCTCCGAGTGCTTTGCGGTGAACCCCTCCAACATCCTTTGACTCTCACTTTACCAGCCGTTTAAGTTTCCTCTCGCAGACTTTGTGATTTTCACAACTAAACTCAAATCGACAAACATTATTCGAGCAGGAGCTTCGATAAATTATTCTATAAATTGTATCCTACTATAGTTGATGGGTGTCGTAACACTTGCAGGGGATATAAATATAATAAGGGATGATGAGATTCCATTTCGTGCGCGAAATGGTGGAAAGAAACAGACGGTTCGCATTTTTTCGTTATCGCTACTTTCCCCCATTCGTACGATTAAATTATTTCTCGTAAAATGTCGTCGGGGGATTACTTTAACGTCACTCATCTCAAGACATGGGTTTTATGGATATTTTTAGATTTTTTCGAATATTTTGGGCGGGAAAATATTCAAAAAGCATTAAAATCTAACTTAACTTCCGGTAGACATTTTGGGACCAACATTTTTCGAATATTTTGGCGGGAAAATATCAAAAACCCATAAAAATCTAACCTAACTTCCGGTGGACATTTTGGGACCAACATTTTTTGAATATTTTGGCGGGAAAATATCAAAAACCCATCAAAATCGAACCTAACATCCGGTAAACATTTTGGGACCAAGATTTTTTGAATATTTTGGCGGGAAAATATCAAAAACTCATCAAAATCTAACCTAACTTCCGGTAGACATTTTGGGACCAATTTTTTTTTGAATATTTTGGCGGGAAAATATCAAAAACTCATCAAAATCTAACCTAACTTCCCGTAGACATTTTGGGACCAACATTTATCGAATATTTAGGTGGAAACATATGAAAAACCTCACAGAAATCTAACTTAACTTCCGGTGGACATTTCGGGACCAAGATTTTTTGAATACTTTGGCGGGAAAATATCAAAAACTCATCAAAATCTAACCTAACTTCCGGTAGACATTTTGGGACCAAGATTTTTTGAATATTTTGGCGGGAAAATATCAAAAACTAATCAAAATTTAACCTAACTTCCGGTAGACATTTTGGGACCAACATTTTTTAAATATTTTGGCGGGAAAATATGAAAAACTTATCAAAATCGAACCTAACTACCGGGAGCCATTTTGGGACCAATATTTTTCGAATATTTTTGCGGGAAAATATCAAAAACTGATCAAAATCTAACCTAACTTCTGGTAGACATTTTGGGACCAAGATTTTTTGAATATTTTGGCGGGAAAATATCAAAAAAACCCAAAAAATTTAACCTGACTTCCGGTGGACATTTTGGGACCAAATTTTTCGAATATTTTGGCGGGAAAATATCAAAAACTAACAAAAATCTAACCTAACTTCCGGTAGACATATTTGGGGACCAAAATTTTCACATTTTTGACTTTTTGAGTAAATTTTCCCTCCTACTAGTACATTATGCAATGCCTGACATGAAAACGGCACATGACGTACAGTTATGCGTGGAGCTTGTGGGCCTGCGATTAATGGCTGTTTGAGAATGCGTGTCACTTGCAGGCGGAACCACCCTTGACAAATATGACCCGCGGAGTTCGCCGCTGTGCACCTTTACTTCATCCAGCTGCGATAGATTTTCCGAATTCAAATTGGCCACGTGTGCAAAACTCAATAGCGGCGAGTGTGCTTCACCCTCTTCAATTCGCTTTTCCTGCCTCTCGTGCTCTGGGGCCAGCTGATGCTAAAGTAAAGGAAAACTCAGATTTACGTGATGTAAGCGCGGGGTAATTAGAAGTTGCTCGGGCAGACGTTTATCAGTGTAACATCACCGCAAAGTGTCGTTCAGGCTCCAGTGCTCTCGGGGATTTTATTGACTTGGGGTTGCTCACCTCAGGGCTTTTTCCGCTTCCACGAACTTACAATGGGAATGCTTGTAATCGATTGATCTATTTTTGGTTAACATTTAATTTGAGTTTGGCTGGAAATTTGGATTTTATTGTAGAAATTTATTTGATTTTCTATCTGATACACCTTGTATATTTTACATTGATTGTAGTATTCTGATAGTGTTTATTTATAGTGCTATTATTTAAATTATTTAAGTTTTTTGTTAGTTTATGGCTTTTAATTTTTTTTTTGCAAATATTCTTTCTGGTACACCCTGTATCTCTTGTATTAATGGTAGTTTTGGTAGATTATTGTATATAGTGTGTTCACAGCATTCTAGAAAATTAATTTTAATGAATTTGTTAGTAATTTTCACATTTCTACAATGAGATGTGCATTTGCGCTACAAAACACTCTGTATCTCTTAAACTGCTAGCACCTTTCTAATTTTCTTTTTACTTTTTATAAGATAAAGACTTCTTCTTTATGTTTTGAGATCTTACAGACCCTAAAACCATTGAGAAACACTCTAAAAATGACATTTTACAATAAATATTAATTTGGCGTGCAAAACACTCTGTATCTTTTAGACTATTAGTACCATTCTTATTTTCTTTTTAATTTTTGTAAGATAAAGAGCTCTTCTTTGAGTTTTGACATTTTACCGACCCTAAAACCATCGAGAAACACTCGGGAGCAACTGAAAATGATATTTTGCAATAAAACGTGCGATTTCTTTACAAAACACTCTGTATCTTTTAAACTATTGGTACTTTCCTAATTTTCTTTTCACTTTTTGTAAGATAAAGAGCTCTTCTTTAAGTTTTGACATTTTACAGACCCTAAAACCACCCAGAAACCCTCTAAAAATAACATTTGTCTTTCTGAATCACTCGGTATTACCCAAATTAATATTTTTCTCCTCCCGAGAATGTTATTAATGAATACTGATTAAACATGTGTGAACCCTCATACATCTCCTCGTGGCATACATTAATCATCGCAATAATCCGCCCGCCTCCACGTCAAAATTACATTTCATTTAGCGCGCGCGCCGAGAAGACTTGACTTTTCACGGCGTCCGTAAAGAAGTCCCTACAGACGCAGAAAAGATTATCCCAGATCCAAGAGCCACGGGGAAAGGAAACGAAACGAAACGCATCTGGCTCTCAATCTCCTTCAGTCTTACACTCGTTCAGACATCCAAGTCATCCCCAACTGGGAGAGCGCGCCGGGATATGTGCGCTTCCTGTTCGTAAGCTTCTTTATTTTGTTCGAAGTGAACAGACGGGGGAGAGCGTCGAGCTACTTTGCGTCGCGTTAATAAAACAGGGTCGACGTGCGGCGAAACATTTTCCCCATTTTCCGAATTGCTCTATTAACGTCGTTAGTTGACGCTTGGAGTAAAAACAGACGGGGTGGTACTTCTCCGGAATCCTCGCGTTCTACGTGCGGATTATTAGATTTTTGGATTGACCGAAAATGTGATCATTATACACGCGTTGAATTTAATGGGAATACGTGCGATGGTCACCCACACAAAGTGTCGATGTCGATGATTCATGGCGTAACGAGGCGTGCATTTAAACAATTGCGCCAACATCGGCCAACCGGCTAAAAAGCTAAAGCGGGACTTTCAACCAGCGCCATCATGCTAAGTGCGCGCGCTGTACTCGTACACAAACACACACACATACTCGTACATTCAACATTGAACACGGCGTGTATTTAAATTTCCATTTTGACTGACATTCCGCGCGCGCCGATGTACAGTTGTGTCGGTCGATGCGCGCTGCATTAATGCGATCGTAATGCATGTCCCGCTCGCTCATAAAACGTGTTTGCTAAAACGGGAGTTTAGGGCGGAAAAGAATTTAATTGCGAGAAAAATTTTTAACGCGCCGCACTTTTATTTTATTCGTTTTTACTTTTTTTTTCTTTTAGTTTTTCTGTGACCGACTGGGTGGAAAATCAATATTTAATATTCGTTTAATATTATGAATTTTAGTTTCTCTTTTATTATTTTATAATTTAATTGTTATTCTTTCAAATTTATTACTTTTTACTTGAGAAAATACGTACAACAAAATTTTATATTCCAAATCACTTTTTTTAAAATGAAATTTAATCAATAATTTGACGTAAATTATCTCCTAAATTATAAGAGTAATTTTAGTTTTTCTTTCATTATTTTGTAGTTTAATTGTTACTCTTTCTATATTTATTTCATTTTACCCCCTAAAAATTGCCTAATATCTTTAAAATGCCCTTCAAAGTAAAATTTTAATTATCTTTTTTCTGAAATTTTATTAAAAACTGCCTATCTCTTAAATTATTAGAGTAATTTTAGTTTTTCTTTCGTTATTTTGTTGTTTAATTGTCACTCTTTCAATATTCATTACATTTTACCCCTAAAAATTGCCCAATTACCTTTAAAATACCCTTCAAAATCAAATTTTAATTTTTTATTCGCTTTTTCCTGAGATTTTAGTAAAAAAATTGCATATCTTTTAAATTCTTAGAGCAATTTTACCTTTTCTTTCATTATTTTGTAGTTTCATTGTTATTCTTTTGATATTTATTACATTTTACACTTGAAAAGTTGTACAATTACCTTAAAATGGCCTTCAAAGTCAAATTTTAATTTTTAATTAACTTTTTTCTGTAATTTTATTAAAAATTGCATATCTCTTAAATTATAAGAGTAATTTTGATTTTCCTTTCATTATTATGTAGTTTAATAGTTACTCTTTTGATATTTATTACGTTTCACCCTCTAAAAATCGTCCTACACCCTTAAAATTTACTTCAAAGTCAAATTTTAGTTTTTAATTAACTTTTTTTCTAAAATTTTATTAAAAATTGCATATCTCTTAAATTATAAGAGCAATTTTAGTTTTTCTTTCATTATTCCATAGTTTAATTGTTATTCTTTAGATATTTAATACTTTTTACCCTGAAAATGTTATACAACCACCTTAAAATATCCTTCAAAGTCAAATTTTCCCGCTAAATTAATATTCATTTGCGGTTTCTCATTTTCTCATTTACCAGTCCCAACAATTTGCAAAATCAATGTTTAACAACATTGTATGCCTTCTAATTGATTAATTTTCCATTCGTGAGTTTTGTGCACTTACACTTTGGTACACTAGGGACGTGAGTAAGTAATTAATACGAAACTGAGTGCAGCTACTTAACCCTCGGCATGCCATTAACGTCGCTTCCTATGCCGAGTCATTTCGCGCCCACCCACCGCCATCCGTAACGTTTATTAGCCCGAATTAAATGCTCTAGTATGGTACACTTAGCGTAAAAATATTATTCGGTCAAACGAGTTGCGACATTGACATTCGGTTTGCATTCGCTTTGAAGAGGGCCGGAGTCGCAGTGATGCGTAATTGGACGAAGGTTTGATCTAGGGCGCGCGCGTGTGGAAGGATTTATTCGACCTTAATTTAAACAGATTGTCCCGATGTACTCGACCGCGCCAAGGGATTACACATTACACATTACAAGTGCGAATGGAGTTGGAGTTTTGTGTTTTGAGAGAAACATTCTGTATCTCTTGGTAAAAATAGGTTTAATGTTGCTATAAAAAAATCCCGGGTATTATTCTTGGGTAGAGTTGATATAAAATTCCATTTGGAATATATCAAACGCAAGGCACGTCAGGAAGGATACTATGGTCCTGTTGTAATAGATATATGAGATTTTCCTTCGCCCCAAAGTTTATTTCGGCTCATTTATATTTTACAGGAGTAATTTTAGTTTTTTTTTGGTTTATTTTGTAGTTTGTTTATTATTCTTGTGATATTTATTACTTTTTACTCTTGAAAATTTGTGTAATCACCTTAAAATGACCTTCAAAGTTTAATTTTAGTTTTTAGTTAACTTTTTTCTCACATTTTATTAAAAAATTGCATATCTTTTTAATTATAAGAGAAATTTTAGTTTTTCCTTCATTGCTTTGTAGTTTAATTATTATTCTTTTAATATTCATTATTTTTTACACTTGAACAATGGTATAACTACTTTAAAATACCCTTCAAAGTCAAATTTTTGTTCTTGGTTTAAAATTTTACGTAATTTTTTCAAAAAATTGGCATATTTTCCAAATTATAAAAGAAAATTTAGTTTTTCTTTTAGTATTTTACAGTTTAATAGTTACCCTTTATATATTTATTACTTCCTACTCTTGAATAATTATTTAAACATCTTAAAATGACCTTCAAAGTCAAATTTTAAATTCTAACTGACTTTTGTTTTAAGAAATTTTATTAAAAAAAGCATATCTCTTAAATTATAGGAGAAATTTTAGTTCTTCTTTTATTATTTTGTACTTTAATTGTTATTCTTTTAATATTTATTATTTTGTACACTTGAACAGTTGTAAAACTATATTAAAATACGCTTCAAAATATCCCGAGTCAAATTTTTGCTCTTGATTGAAAATTTTCTGTAATTTTTTCAAAAAATTGGCATATTTTCCAAGTTATAAAAGATATTTTAGTTTTTCTTTTAGTATTTTACAGTTTAATAGTTACCCTTTATATATTTATTATTTCTAACCCTTGAATAATTGTTTAAACGTCTTAAAATGACATTCAAAGTCAAATTTTAATTTCTAACTGACTTTTTTTCAGAAATTTTATTAAAAAAAGCATATCTCTTAAATTATAAGAGAAATTTTAGTTTTTCTTTTATTATTTTATAGTTTAATAGTTACTCTTTAGATATTTATTACGTCCTACCCTTGGAAAATTGTTTAACTACCCTAAAATGACCTTCAAACTCAAATTATCAATTTTTTTAATCAAAACAAACAAAAAACAAACTTTTTTTCCTTTGACGCAACTAAAGTTGTTGATTTTTTTGTCTTCTTTGATACACACAAGTTGTGTTGACTGCTACCTGCGACCATAAACGTTACAAACGCTAGAAGCGTCGAGTACACGAGTGGAAAACGCGTAAAAAGAGAAGAAGAGAAGCGAAGTACGGGCGTTGTCCGCATTTGAGTTTGCAGTGTCATCGACACACATATGACACTAGCACTAAACTCTGTACAAAATTCGCTCGATATTACCCAACTACCACAAACTAACGAAATATATTCATCAATAGAAACCGTCCGCGTTTAAATTTCACATATTTTTCTCATTCATTTAAATTCCCTGAATCCGGAGATAAATGTACACAAAAGAAACAGCGTCGCATGCAGCGGAAACACATTAAAACACATTACATAATCCACATGTTACGGTTACGCCACATTTTATATTATTTTTTGTTCTCGGTGCGCAACAAATTCCGTTTGTGATGTATCGACATGCGTGACGCGTCCAGCCGCCCCCGACTAATTTATATACAAACAGCACGCACATACATTTATTATTTAGTGACACGCTGCGCAGGAAATTGTACTCAGAGTGTAATTCGACGTTAAAAGGTGATTAATATAATTCCGAGTCGTTGTTTGTTGTTTGTTGTTTGTCGAGTGGCATTAAGACGTTTTGGTTTTAATGCTCGCTCAGTCTTGTCGTGCTGATTGTTTTGTTTTGTTGGATATAATTTATTCAAATTTATGGCGCGTTGTGTATTCGTGACACGTTCAAACGTTTATGTTGGCAGTTTTTGCTTTGCAAAGTTTGGGTTTGGGGGGCGCGCAAGAAATCATAGCGTGGGACCCAAGGGTGCAATTTAATCGCTTACGCTCGCGTCACTGGGGGGTAAAGACGAGTTGCCAACTTGTGTCAACTCTATAAATAAAGGTCGGAGTAAAAATCGTCGTGACTTGAATTTTTTTTTTTCTTTAAAGGGAAATAAAAATGTTTCGAGGGTTGTTTTAGGGTTTTTCTTTGATAGAAGTTGTTGTAAATGAGTTATACTTTTTGTTTATTTTATTTATATCTAGAAAAATACTTAGAAGTAGTTTTGAAGTTGGTTTAAAGTTGATTTTTGGTATTTTCTTTTGGAATTTTATAAACAAATTGACATATCTTGGAAATTATTAGTGTAATTTTATTTTTTCTTTTGTTATTTTATAGTTTAATACTTATTCTTTCGATAGTTATTATTTTCTATTCTTAAAATGTTGTATAACTACCCTAAAATACTCGTAAAAGTCAAAATTTAGCTTTTTTTAAATGAAATTTTACGAAAAATTGACATATCTCCGAAATTTTCAAACAAATTTCATTTTTTCTTTCATAATTTTATAGTTTATTAGTTACTTTTTCGATGTTTATTACGTATCACCCTTGAAAACTCCTAAAACCACCTTAAAATGCCCTTCAAAGTAAAATTTTAGCTCTTTTTCAACGAAATTTTATGAAAAATTGACATATCTCCTAAGTTTTAAAACAAATTTTATTTTTTCTTTCTTTATTTTATAGTTTATTAGTTACTTTTTTGACATTTATTACGCTTCACCCTTGAAAACTCTTAAAACCACCTTAAAATACCCTTCAAAGTCAAATTTTAGCTTTTTTCAACGAAATTTTATGAAAAATTGACATATCTCCGAAATTTTAAAACAAATTTCATTTTTTTTCTTTCATTATTTTATAGTTTATTAGTTACTTTTTCGATATTTATTACGTTTCACCCTTAAAAACTCCTAAAACCACCTTAAAATGCCCTTCAAAGTCAAATTTTCAACGAAATTTTATGTAAAATTGACATATCTCCGAAGTTTTAAAACAAATTTAAATTTTTCTTTCTTTATTTTATACATTATTAGTTACGCTTTTGATATTTATTACGTTACACCCTTGAAAACTCCTCCAACCACCCTAAAATGCCCTTCAAAGTCAAATTTTCCTCCCCAATTGTCGAATAAAGTGGGTTTTTATTTTTGCTTGTTTTTTTTTTCCTGTTTGCCTTCTGTTTGTCATCCATATGCGTATATGTTCATGATAAATCGACATTGTTTGACATCCTGACGTGAATGTACGCACGTCCGCGCACATCACGAGGGCGAGAGAAAAAAGCACCAACAACCGCGCGTTCAAATTTCTAAACCTTCGAATGCCTGCGCTATAGCTATAATTTAGGCGAAACCGCACGATGAATAACACATTCCGGTTTCCTCGTTTCGCCTTTCGTACAAAATGTGCCACTCGACACCGTCGTGAGTCGTGAATGGTTGCAATCCGTCTATGGCGGGGTTGGCAATGGTGGAGGCGCCGCGGTTAGCGTCGATTCGATTTACTGTCTGCAAGGTGACAACAAGTAAAACATTTTGCTTATATTCTAAAATTTTCTACATTTTGCATCGAGTTAATTTAATTAATTTTGCAGCACTCGACATTTTGTAATTTAGTTTTTACGTATCATGTGGTGCATACCAGCGTCTGAAATTAGGTTTTAATAAGATTCGAAGTCGATTGCGAGATTGTAGTCGTGGACGCTGCTGGCATCTTCTTATAATGAACTTTTGCGGAACAAAAAGGATTCGAGCGCGGCCGGGGCACGTCGCGCGTCGCACAACTTCCTTTCTTCCGGCCGGCGCCACCAGCGCGGAATATAAATTAACAAAGCGTAGGCGAGCGCCAAGCAAAACGCATCTCTGTGCTACGAAAAATTCGCTTCAGGGGGACCCCGCGCGGAATTAACTTAAAGTTTTTTCCGGTGCCCCTCAAGGCAAAGGAAATTAATTAACGCCTAGATAAATACGAACACAATTTACGATTTTTTGAAAATTTACGCGTAGAATAAAAACTTGTTTCCGCTTTGTTTTGTTCTGCGTGTCGAGTAAAAAAGGAGAAAAATCTCCGCCGTTAGTAATAATGAAGACAAATAATTTTCCTCGTCTGAGAGAGAGGAGGAAGTAAAGAAAAGTACATTAAGCGTCCACGGCCTAATCACCACTCTTCGACTGTTTGGGATTTTCCATCTCTTGGCCGATTTAGGTGAGGAAATGATTAATTTTTAAGCGCACGCGCTGCTGCCGCTGCCGCAGCGTGAACATTTATTGCTAAATGGCTAAATGCCTCCAAATCGAGCGCAGCAAACGGCCCGGATATTGGAAAAGTTCCGAGTTAAACGAGAAAACTACAAGTGAAACATTCATTCCACAAGAAACCCTCCGAATGAAACTTTTACATTGTAAATAAGTACCGTACGATTGTGTTTTACTCGAAATACAACCTGAAATACAAAAAAATTTGAGAATGAAAAGTTTATTTTGTCACTGTAGTAAAAAGCAATAAACTCGTTTTGCTTTGGTTCATGGTTCATTGTAGAGAAAACAAAGCGTAAACTTTTCTAATCTCTACGTGCGTGAGGATATGTGGGGGTGGTTTTTTTTCTCTCTCCTAGTCGTTCGTACGTCACCTGGATTAGATTTTAGCGTGCGACAACAAAAGCGGAAAGTTTTTATGCGCCTGATTTATGAAGCAGCAAATCTCACCGAGCGCGCTGATAGGCATCGCTTGTGCGCGGGATTTGTAAACAACCCTTAGTCTAGGGTAGTTTCTCGCGTCTAGTAGGTGCAATTTTATGGTTCGTCAGTGTCAAACAGGAGGAAACTAAGCGCTACGCTAGGTAAAGTGTGTTTAAAATGTTTTTTATTTACGAAAATTAAAATATTATTTTTTTTGTTTTTGAAATTTTTCATGCGCGTATTTCCTGTTTTCCTGTTGTATTTTCTGTGCGCATGTTTAGTAATTTTTGTCGTTGGTGAAATATCACCGCTGTCGGTGGCCGTGATTGATATCAAACCGATATGAGAACGTCGGAAAATATAGCCGCATTTTTATTTTTCGTTTTTTTTCCCTCTTTTTTTGTAATTTGGATCTAAAATAGGAAAAAATTTGTGCGCGGTCGTGACAATCGGTTGGGAGTTCGTTATGCTGCGCACGTAATATATTGTGGTCCCAAGTCTCAAGGAAATTCCACTGCCATGTTAAATTTACTCCTGATTCCCGCCCGCTGACAGTGGGTGTTCATATTTTACAACCCTGCGTTTTCTTTTGAATATTTTACCGGTTTTATTTAATTCTGCAAATTTGTACGTGAGTATTGTAAACAATACCAGCCCGGAAGTTGAATGTCGGAAGTGGGAAGTTGGAAAGGAGGAAAGGAGGACGGCAAGTGTGTCCCCGGGCCGTTATCCCATGTATCAGTAAATGCAATTATACCCGCCAGCCCGCCAGAGGTGCGTATTATCCACCCCTCAACACCCCCGGAATTCAGGGAGGTTGGTTGCGTTAATGATCGCAGTTTAAGCACTCCCCTTGGAGTTTCCTGCACGGCACCACACCGCAATATTGCTGCTGTGTGCGCTCGATTGGATTAACACCTCTCTGCCTACCCATGGATTTCATCGCACAAACATTTTTTATTTTCGGCAAAAATTAAAACTTTTATACTATTTTATTACACGCAGGGGTTGTGCGGGTTGTATGGGCTTTTACGGCGAACAATGGTGTCTAGCATCGAATGAGAGCCATTCAATAAAAGCCTCTTGTGGTGGTGGTGATGGCGGTGAAACCTGCTTAGTGGACTTTTGTGGTTTTGCACCCCCGTTGGGGTCCCGGTCCCAGGGATTACGCACAATCCGGACGCCACTTGAAAATTTATCGCCTGCGCGCTCTCTGCTTTTTGCGCCTGAAAGTGAATCGAGTGAATTCTTTTTTTAATGTGTTTCCGCTGTTTGTTTTACAGCCATGTGACGAAAACCGCATCGTGGTTGCCGCCGGCGGAAGCGTGGCGCGCCGGCGAGGACACACTACCCTACGGATGGGAACGCGCCCTCGACGATTCCGGGCGATCCTATTACATAAAGTAAGTCGATTGTTGCAATAGTAATCAAGTTAGGTTAGGTTATATTGATATAGGTTAGACAACCCAACACGCAATGTTTGCATGCTGATGACATTTGCCGGCATTGTGTGCACACGACTGCCAATTTCAATGTTTGCTCACTCGAGCGCAAATTGCATCGTATTCATACATCATAGCCGCACACCGCACATATTGATTTCCACAGATTACCATCAACTCCTGAATCATATTATATGTTTGTCGCATGACATCTGTTTAAATTTCCAGCCATGTGAACAAAACCACCACGTATGAGATGCCGGTGACGAGGGCTCTCCACCCGTCGGAAGCGCCTGAACCACGCAGTGTCACCTTGGATCGATCGGCGGCGTTGGGTTTCGGTTTTGTTGCCGGCTCAGAGAAACCCGTCATTGTGCGGTTCGTCACTGAAGGTGGACCTAGTGTAGATAAGGTACATTTTGAATCCATAAGTGATTTTTTTATTTTTATCAAATGATTTTTGTGGTAGTTATTGCCCGGTGACCAGATTATTGAGGTGAATGGTGAGGATGTTAAGATTGCGCCAAGGGAGCATGTTATTTCGTTGATCCGGGCGTGTAGTTCAACTGTAAGTTTAGTCGTCTGTCAGCCACAGGAACAGGCCGGCGCTCGCAAGTCCACGCTGTTATCAGCGAGCAAACGAGCGCGTCTCCGGACGAAACCAAGTCGTGTTCGATTCGCTGAGAGCGTCTGCGTTAATGGCGCTCCCCTATTTCCGGTACGAAGATAACCTAACCTACTTTAAGAACTAGTATTGTATTTTTTCTTGTTTTTCCACAGCCATCAGCGTTTTCTTTGGGGGATTTATGCGTGGCACCAATGGCGAATGTTTTGAAAGTGTTTCTGGAGAATGGTCAAACAAAATCGTTCAAATATGACGCGTGGACAACTGTTCAAGATGTCGTTGCGTCCTTGCAGGCGAAACTATGTCTCAGCGCAACTGAGCACTTCAGTCTGGTTGTTGAGCACATCAAATCGCTCAAACGAAATAAACTGACTCTACTTGATCCGGCTGATACTCTTGCACGAGTAAGTTTTTACATTTTGTGGGTTTTATGCGAAATAAAAATAAAATAATGTTTTTTATAGATAGCTTCACGTCCCGGCGCGCATAAACTTCGCTGTCTTTATCGGATAGCGTACGTTCCGACATCAGCAGCAGCGTTGGCACAATTAGACCTTGTCGCGCTGGACTATCTCTTCACACAGTGTTGTAATGATGTAATTCAGGAGCGATTTGCACCCGAGTTGCAATACGATACGGCTCTACGACTTGCCGCACTGCATGTCTATCAACATGCGCTTGCGAATAACATGCAAGCGTCAAAACTCACCGTTAAAACTGTCGAGTAAGTTCGTTTGTTTTTTTTTTTCAACTTGAGATATCATGATTAATTTATTGTTTGCGTGTTCAGGCGTGAGTTTGGTCTGGAGCGCTTCGTGCCCGCTTCACTACTCGAGAAAATGAAACGTAAAGAAGTGCGGAAATTAGTGGCGCATTTCCTTAAACTGCACTCGACTATGGCGGGTCCCGGCAAACAATTAACTGCCTTACAGGCAAAACTTCATTATTTGGACATTGTGAGTCAGTTACCGAGCTACGGAGCCAAGTGCTTCTCAGCGGGGCCCAAAGCGGACGTCATGGAGCGAGTGATACTCGTTAGTCCCAAGTTTGGCATTAGTCAAATTACAGGATCACGCAATTCAGTGGTATGCTGAACAAAATATCAACAAGCGAGGATTTAAATTAGATTAATTGTTTTTATTTCTATTTAGCCACAACCAATCGCCAACATTGAAGATATACGCAGTGTGGAAGTGCGTGCCGAAGATGAACTCATGCACAATGTGTGTATTCATCTCAAAAACGACCAAATTGTTTCCGTCACCTTGGAGGAACGTGATGCTAATGAATTAGTACTTGTTCTCAAAGGTTACTATCGCTTATCGACCGAAAACAATCTCATAGTGGAGAAAGAAGAGTCTGAAGTTTTGGAAGACTTAGCGCCGCCATATTTAAGCCAGCACAAGGTCGTCCCCGATAGGTGGAGTTATCTGAATCAGCAACAGGTAAAAAGTGTCATGTTTACAATCCCGCCGACATATCAACATCTCAATCGAAAGACCAATGGGTTGTACAACACGATGGGAAGGCAATCTAAGCCTCTGCTGACAGGTTTTAGTCTTGATAGTAACATGAACAGTTCGATTGTGAAGAATAACGAGATCAAGCGCGACGTGACGATTTACGAAGCGAAAAATGATTTTCTACGCGAGCAGTTGAAGTCCAGCGCTGAGTGGCAGGAGACTTCTGTTGATATTGAAAGCGATACAGATAGTCTCCCAACTGAAGAGCATACACTCCGCCATAGTGACTCTCTTTTACTATTGGCTAAAGGTGCAAAGGAGGATTCTGAACATCTACAATTTACTAATGCAGCGATAGAAATGTTAAGATCAGAGGTGAATTACTCTGAGAGTGATAACGATTCAGTTTACACTCCGCATAATTCCCCCAAGCATTTAAATAATGGCGGTGATAGTGAAATTGCAAATGGCGGAAAGTCACGCATTAGTTTTGGTCTGCATAGTCCTGATAGTTCCACGAATTGTGGAAGTCAAGGACAGGAGAGTCAAGAATTGCGTGCGTATTTAGAAAAATTGAAACAAAGTGAATCCTCGCGGGTGAATGATGATGTTAATTTATATTTTGACCCGGATATTATTGACCTGACAATGCTGCCTCCCCCTGGAACTCCTGATGAATTAGACGGAGCGTTACCTCCCGCTATAGACGTCCCGCCGCATTCTTTTGCTGATTCAATGGAGAAATTGAACAAATTGGGTGTGTTGCATGAGAATTTAGACTTGGAGGAGTTTCTTGCAAGTGTGACAATACTTCCGCCCACATTGAAAGTCACGCCTGCTGTTGAGTTAACCCCCGAAGAGATAATGTCGTATATTATCCCTCCGCCGCCGGATATCCGCGAAAGTCCGGAAGTTCCGCCCAAACCGCGCCGGGCCAGCGCTGGCACCGGCACGTTTTCTTGTTGTGGTGGTGGTGGTGATAAGAATAGTGATGATGGAGTTGTTGCATTACCACCACGGCGGGGATCCATTGAGGAAAAACCTCCCGATCGTCCACCGAAAACTGTCGCGGAACGACAGAGGTCTCAGTCGATGTTGTCAACATTTAAAGACTTTAAGGTATCTAAGGAGGTTCCACCTAAATTACCGCCACGTGCAGATGACAGTAGTCAACTTGGGCAAGCGCATTTGTTTCTTCCACCTAAGAAACCTCCATTGCCGCCATTACCGCCATTAGAAGTACTCAGAAGTCGTAAGAATACGTTGTCGCAGACTAAAACCACTCCGGAAGTACGAACGGCCGGCATTGGCTCGCCACACCTTCAACGCAATAAGAATATGTATAATGATCTTGACTTGGATGCTGAGAGTAATGTCAAAGTGGGTTGCACGGCAGTTAGTACACCTACATCACCATTTTTAGGTACGTAGGCTTTTGTTTTCTGTTATATTTACTACCTAGATTATTATTTCGTTGTTGGTTGGTTGTTAGTTGTTTTGGTGTTGACGGCATACGTTTTTGTAGGCCGCGGTGCACTGTTCACCGCGATACCCATAGATTCCCCCGATGGTCCCCGTATTACTACCACCACTACCGAGTACGTGAACAACGTTAACCAGTACGGTAGAAAGGACCTCAATAACGGCCACCATCTGCATTACCAGCATCACCATCATCACCAACAGCAGGTGGTAGCTGCAGTTGCATCCAATGTTAGAGACGTTAGTTGTAGCCGTATCAGCACGACCAACTCCTGCATGTCCAGTCGTGAGAACCTTCTCCAAAAAACCGACGCAGCGATGGCGAGCCTCCTAACTAGATTAGATCAAGTGGCTGCGCAGTGTCATAGTGCTCAAGCGCAAGGAGGTGGCCGGCATATGTCCGAGGAGAAGTTTCAAGTAAGTTTTTATTAGTTTTCTGGTTGATGGTTGTTTCATTGATGAATGTTTTGTTTTATTTTTAAAGTTTTATGTGTTTTCATCTATTTATACTTCTTTTCAGACGGCGAAAGATGAACTCACCACACAGTCACTCCAACTGGTCCATTCCAGTAAGATGTTGGTGATTGCCATGTCCGATACCACCCTGCCGGACCTCCCCGAGCATTTGGCGGTGTGTTTGACTATTCTTCGGCGTCTCACAGAGCTGTGCGCTGATTTAGCTGATCATACCACTGCTCCGCTCCAAACACGCAATCTTGTGCTCAAAGTTCATGATGTTACTGGAGCGTTCCGCCATCTTGTCGGTACCAATATTGATCGTACATCACCAGCTACCATTGAAGAGCATCTCGCAGGCGAAGCAGAGTCCCTTGCCGGCGTACTCACGACTCTTCTACGGAGTCTACGCGTTTTTTCGCCATAGCAAAACGCCAATCTAGTCTGAATGGGAATCATCACAATCATCTCACCAAATATTAAGCGCTCAATGTTTTAACAAATTAAAGCCAAGTCTGATATGCGACAATTCACCTCCATCTACTTCACTCCCAGACAGTTTTACAACAAATGCCAAAACTAACAAAGTTTACACATGTAAGAGATTGTTTGGGATTTAATTTTACATGTATATATATGATATCAAAGGAAATTCTTAAGAATTCAAAAAACTATAATGTGATAATATCGACAATTTGATTATAATTGTTTTAAATATGCTTAAAAATCAAAATATCATCAAATGCAAATATCAACAACCTCTAGTCAAGATATTATGATAATATTGAACATTTGTTGAGTGAAATGTGAGGAAGTACAAGTTTAAACTAAGTTACCTATTGATATTGTATATTAATTTCGATTTGTTTACGTTATATGTGTCTGACATTTCACTTGCGCCCAGTTTATCAATTGTTTTGTTTGTAATGTGTAGATTAAATTACGATTATCTCGCGAACCAAAAGGGCTACGGAAAAAAGGACAACATATTCTTAATCCTTACAAAATTCTCTACAAGATGGCACCCTTTTTGAAAAACGACAAAAAATGCATAAAAAAATTTAACGAAAAGATTTTGTTATAAAAAAGGCAAAAGATTTCTCTTTTTTATGTTCGAAATTAAAAATTGGAATTTTCAAGTTCTGTTTTCGGATTCTGATAAATAATTTAATTCTACATTGATTATTTTAGTCATGTTTTTTAATAACACTTGCCGTTTAGGCCCTACTGACATTTTTATTGTAATTTAATTGGTGACTAAACCTGACTTAGTTTGGGTGATTATTATCAAAACGGTTTATCTTAGAATAAAATTTTATTAAAATAAAGTATGTAAAATCTCATGTTCTTCAATAATTGATAATAAAATTCTCAAATTTCCAATTAATATTTTTTTGCTTAGAAAATGATAGAGATAACTAATAAACCAGTTTTTTGCACTTATCTTGAAAACCATCAGAGATAAAGAAAAACGGTTTTCATATTCGTATGTAGAATTAAATTTTACATTATATAGCATGTTAAAATGTTTACTTAGCAACACTTATGTAATAATTGAAAATGGTCAATAACTTGAAAACTAATTAAGATAGCGCAACCAAACCAAGATTAATGGATTCCTAGTCGTGTTTTACATCAGTTGGGAAAGTTTGGGGAAAATCGGAGAGGTGGTTTTATTTGATCAGTTTTGAATTTACCACTCATTTTCCGAAATATTGATTTTATCGAAAAACTGACTTCACATCTTTCATCCCCTGGGAAAACTCAATCGATTAGCGTTTTCCATTTTCTTCTAGCTTAAAGTTAATTTTTTGAGGCCTCAAAGAGTCAAGTGTAACCTCTTGATGCTTTTCGAGTGCTGTTTGGTCAACTTTCGAAAATGGGAAAACTAAATCTGCCATTTTATAGATCCTTATCACGACATGAACAAAATGAAGAAAGTTCTTTTCTAACTTTTTTACTTTCCGAGAAAATCGTGTGGGAAAATTTTGTAGGCACATGTTATATTTGAAATTTTTTAAATGTTATCTTATCTTGGATTTGATGCTGAGCATAATAGTGTTTTCGGTTTTTGTTTATCTCTTCTAGTTCCCGAGATAATTGATTCTAAAGTCTCCATGTTAGTACACATTTTACTTAAAGACATCTACAGGTAAAACTCTTTGGACTATTAAGTGAAAAGTTGTTTCAATTTGATAATTAAGAGCCTTTCTACACAATGAGGTTGTTAGTTTTTACTAATTAAATAAACTACACTTTAATATGTCAGGCGCCTCCGCCATTTTTTTCATAATTAATTACTTTTTTCAAAAAATTAAGAAAAATGACTTTTTTATCACTAATTATCAAAGAGGGCAATTTTATAGAGTGATTATTTTAATACATAATTTTAATTTAAGCAATGATTTAAAAGATACACGATAATAATTGTTTAAATGTATTCTACAAATTTGTGGTTTTTAAAAGCCAATAGGACCTAAACAAAGCATGCTAGGAAAAAATATTACTAAGATAATTAACTCAAATTTAATCGTTAGATAAGAATCCGCAATCAGAATTCAAAAATTCCAACTTTTAATTTTCAACATAAAAAAAGGAAATCTTTTGCCTTTTTTATAACAAAATCTTTTCGTTAATTTTTTTTAAGCACTTTTTGTCGTTTTTCAAAAAGGGTGCCATCTTGTAGAGAATTTTTCAAGGATCAAGAATATGTGGTCCATTTTTCCGTAGCCCTTTTAGTTCACGAGATAATCGCAATTTTATCTCGGCGGTTTCGACGGAAACAATTTAAGAAAAAAGTTCGACCCTGTTGTTCAGCCGAAAATATTTTTATGATAAAAGTTCGACCCTGTTCTTCGACCGAAAAAAATTTTAAGAATAAAGTTCGACCCTGTTGTTCGACCGAAAATATTTTTAAGGAAATAAGTTCGACCCTGTTCTTCGACCGAAAATATTTAAAAAAAAAAGTTCGACCCTGTTCTTCGGCCGAAAAAAAATTTAAGAAAAAAGTTCGACCCTGTTGTTCGACCAAAAACATTTTATACATAATAAATTCGGCCCTGTTCTTCGACCAAAAATAAACAAAAATACTAATAATTTCATTAAATTACGAGTTGCAAGAGGAAAAAATAAGAAAAAACTTGATAATTATCATCATTTGATTGTTGTTTTAACAGAAAACAAAAACAATTGAAGAAAATCGAGGAAACCACCCTCAAAACAACAAAAACCCTTAACACTTAGCTAAAAAACATAGAAAAATGTAAGAAAAATTAGACTTTTCCACAACATGTTGTAAAAATAAAGAAAAACTCAGTAAATTTCAATAAAAGC
Source organism: Dalotia coriaria (assembly GCF_025399875.1). Lineage (NCBI taxonomy): Eukaryota > Metazoa > Arthropoda > Insecta > Coleoptera > Staphylinidae > Dalotia > Dalotia coriaria. The sequence continues at coordinate 1,069,230 of NW_027045446.1, forward strand.
AATATTTATTCATGTAAAAATCAATATATTATAAAACTTATACATTTAATTTGACACCTTAACATTATTTCGTCCGATAACAACCGATACATTAACATCTTCCCCTTTCTTTTGATCATCTGTAATCCTCAACGGGATTTTCACAATAAACTGCTTATTAAAACAAAGATCTCCCAAACAAGTGTACAGTTGAAACTTAACATAAACCTCATCATTGTTCCCAATTGTTTCCTTCTCATTGCGCAATAAATTACAACACTTTACAGAAAACCTTTGAATATCTTTACCGCCTTCAGGTGTGATCATTACAACACCACGATTTGCTTTCGCTGACCATTTCTGTGGTGCTTCTTCATTAAAGTGCAAATTATCATCTAACGCAACATTAAAATGAATATTAAATGCACCATTTGATAAATTTGAACAATTAACAACTGGAAGTGTATACACTTTGTCAGAATTAACAATTACATCCGAAGTTAACGGCTGCAGTTCAATATTGTCTAACTTAAAGACAGAAACGCTTAAAATTTCGCTTTCGTCTTCATTCAAAGTACAGATTTTTATCTGATGATTGTTTGTATCGGCGACATAAAGTTTTCCATCGCCATTTTGAAACAAACCGCAAGGCTCGTTAAACTTCGGAGATATTACAGTCTTCACATGATTTTTCCGCGTGTCAACAATCTTAATCTTATGATTATAAGTATCCGCAACAAAAAGTTTATGCGCATTTCTTGCAGTTGCTCCTCTGGCAAGACCCAGGCAGTGTTGTAGTTTCCCTTCGGTTGAGACGCCATCCACATCACCAAACGAAAACAAATTCTATAAAAATTCAATCAAAAATTAATATTTAGTGATTAAAACACACAAAAAAGTGAATAATCTTTTTAAATGCTTACATTTGGATTCTTATCGCCTCCAACCACACCGCTGACCTTCCCATCTCTTAAATCCAATCTCCTCACGCTGGAACTCTCGCTGTCCGCGATGTACACCATCTTCTCTTGTTGAAACAACGCTAAACCAGAGGGTTGCGCGAAAGCCGCTTTATTCGGATAGTTATTATTGCGGTTTTCCTCGTTTCCAGACCCAGCAATGCATACAACTGTACCAGCTTTGTATTCCTTTCCTTTCCACCATTTTGTATCCTCCATGAACACGGCCCAAATCTGATGTGTGCCGGCCATAGCAATCAACAAAACTGATTTCCTTTCATCAGTAATGAAAACTTCCAAGTCCCAAGGGCTGGAAATCCCTTGTTGCGTGCCAATTTTACCACCATCGGTATCATTACTCTGCACACCATTACCAGCAATGGTAGAAACCGTACCAGATGTAAAATCAATCTTCCTAATCGCGTGGTTTTCTGTATCAGCCACAAAGCAGATATCTTTATTGAGGAAACAAACACCCTGTGGTTGATTAAACAAAGCATTTGTAAATTCCCCATCATGCATGCCAATCTCTCCACATGCACTGCCAACAATCACAACATTAGACTTAATATTTTCATCAGCGTAGTCATCAATAAATATTAATCTATTGTTGCCAGAGTCACTAATGCACAACCTGTTTGCAAAAGACTTAATCTTGCCAGGAAACATTAAATTCTCATTGTGTTGAATACTGTCAACTGTCTTACTTATAGGAAGACTTTTATGTGACAATTTATCTTTATAATAAGCCAGGAAATGCTTAATATAAACTTTCAAAGTCTCCTTGTGGCCTTCGCCCATGAGCAACACCAGTGGTTGACCTTCAGGACTGATGAGCAACAATGATGGCCAGCAATTAATCCCACATTGCTGCCACATCTTAGCACCATCATCATTTACAACTGCATGCTCAATATTGTACCTCATAACTGCATTCTTCACATTATCCGCTACAGATTCATTGGTAAACTTGGCACTGTGTACACCAATGACTACCAGACCATCTTCAACTGAGAAAGTATGTTCAATCTCTTTTAGATCAGGCAGGATATGCATGCAATTAATGCAACAGTATGTAAAAAATCTAAGAGAACCAGCTTTCCCTTCAGATGTTTCTTAAAAGACAGGGGTTCCTTTGTGTTGAACCACGAAGTACCTAAGAGAAAATTAAAATATTAAATTAAGTTTTTCGATAGAAATATACATACCAAGTGGAAAATCTTTGATTGTCTCATATTTTAAGCCCTCGATGTACTTTTTAAAGACTTCTTCTAGTGGTAAACCACTTTCTTTAAGTAATTTCTCCAGTTTATCATTGGAAAACATGATGGAATCATCTTCAATCAAGTCAGGATCCATCTTGCAGGTTAAACAAGTAAAAACAGCAACTAAACGATGTGAAACTCCAACATAAACTGGGCGTTATCTCTAGTTAAGTTGTGATTATTTATAGCCACTAGAAACATTAAAAATTTATATATTTTTGATAAAAAAAACTCACTACTTGCTAACCTTTAGCCTCCACACTGCATCACCTGTCATCCTTTTACTTAAATCTTAAAATAAGTCAATACACAGAGACGTACTTAAAACAGAAAACCACTACTTATATATTTAGATGGTACAAATGCATAAAATCATTATTTTACGTATTATACTGTTCTTAACTTAACTAATTTTCAATCTGACTCTTCATTCAGTTCTTTTTTTGTTAGATGCCTGTTCTTACTTCACACACAAGCAGGAGAGGACTTTGGATGGGACTACTGATGGAAAATCGGAACGTAAAAGCATTCTTCATGTTCGAAATCTACAAACAAAAAACAAACCAACATCCTCGATTAAATACCGTAGATTTATTATAAATTTTATAACGTTAAATGCGTTGCAACTTCATCAACCATCCGGAAACCTAACAAATAATAAACATTCAACGTTTGTAAGGATGATAGGTTTGATGCGGACCGTTGTTTTGCCCACCGGCGCGATGGGGACGCCCGCCCGGGTACGTATCCGACGGGGAGGCGGACATCCGCCCCCCATTGTCATTGTATTTCATCTCAGGCTCATTGCCGCCATTCTGATAATACTGCATCTCATCGGCGGCGTAATCATAACCGCCTGCGGACGCCCCCTGATCCTTATAGTCACAAGATGGCGGCGACGCCATTGATGTATAACCTACGAGAAGGAAACGTTCATAACTAACCAAACTTAAACACACACAAAACACAAATAATCGCAAATTAAATTAAAAAAAATCACATCATTCACAGCAGACGCAGACGAGAATGGAATTTATCAATATTTATTTAATCACTGTTCTACGAATATGTTAAATTTAAGATATTTCATCACCAATCATCTTCATAAATATATTATAGACATTATGCTAGTTATATATATTTATATATATATATGTATCAGACAGTCAACTACTTATATTCAATAATAACGCCATTGTATTACTAAAAGTTCCCCGCATTATTGCTAAAACTAAGCTGTAAACAAAATGCAACCGCACAGGATTCATATTTATATTCATATATAATATATTTTCACTTAGTTATTCTTTTCCCATTTCTCCTACGACTTAATAATATGTTGTGTGTGTTGCATACGCTAAACTACATTTAACATTACAATTAATCGAGAATTACTTAACTATTATTATTATATTATAATATGCGTGCCACTAATATAATTGTTAAGTTAATAATTTCAATATATTTATATATTTATATATATATATATATATAGTATCCGGTTATGCTATATTATGCTAATAAGTCATTTGTTTATAATTTTATAATCAATTTGCCTATGTTAACCATTTTTTTCGCTAATATCAAGGAGTTTCATTAAAATTTTATTTTTATTCATGATTCGTTTGTATATGTTAGGTTTTTTCCTCATCTCATTTGTAAATGTTATTCTTTAAATGTTAATGTTTGTTTTGCATCTATAAATAGTCAAAACTTAATTGATTTGATAGCTACGTAACAATCTCTCATTACATTTGTGGTTTTATTTTTAATTTACTTAAACGTTAATTTTTCACCTCCTGCGTCACATATTAGGCAAAAAATACAAACGAAAAGCGAAAATCCCGAAAAAAATGACACAACTCGCGTGGTGTGGACGTTCTAACCTTAAATGTCACCCAAATATAAATATTATTGACCGTTTTATTTAGTTATTTATTTAGTGATTGATTGATTCTCGTCGTCTCAATTGTCTACTTTCTTAATTTTTGTTTATCCATTAATCAACATGTTTCATTTAAATAGTTATGTGTGTAGGTTATGTGTGTATGTTTAAACAAAAGAAATGCGGAGTGTACACGTGTATAAATTACAGGATAATAGTTGATATTTTAATCAATAGTAAACCTAAATCACACGTTTGTTCATTTCGCTTAATTTTTATGCCTTAATTTTCATAATTTGCACACACACACACACAGAGACCATCCTCGTTAGTTCATTAATTAATTAATAATTAGTATGCGGCGGGTATTTAGTGTGAAAAACGATGACAAATTATGCCTAAACCGGTTTGTAATTGAGCAAAGTTAGTTGTAAACATCTTAATACACTTGATTGCATCTTCAGCTCGCACGCCGCCATCTTGTTTAATATTTTTTACGCAAACACTCGCGCCACCTGTGTGGGGGTATGTATGTCTTCATCGTGTGTACAATATAGTAAATATGCTTAATTAATTAATTAATTATACATCGTATTAATTAGTAATTATTGTTTGCCTCTTTTGTGTTCAGTGTTTTCATAACGAGATATAATATGTAACCAACGCAGACTTATATAGGAAAAACTTAAGATACAATTATCAATATCTCACTTTTGCTTCATTTTGTTATGTTCCATTTTTGTAAGTGTTAATCATAATTATTGTATTTACAGAGATAATTAATATATCAGTCGAATTATTGATTTTCATTCTTCGTATTTACAGCTCTCCAACAGTATCAAGAGCCTTAGATAATTATAATTAATTAATTAATTTAGTTACTATAGTTAAGAACTATGCATGTATACAAATATTAAATCATTCTTGTTGTTTAGTTGTTGTTGTTGTTGTTGTTGTGTGTGTTTGTTTCTGTTTCGTATTTCGACCACCATTTTATACGCATATCATTTATATGTCCGCCATCTTGTTGTTGCATTTGTGTGTGTATTCATAATCATAATAATCTAAACCGTTTTGCTAGGTTTCTTTTTTACTCCGAAAAACTTACGATAGATTTATTAAATTTTTACTGTAGAAATAGATGTATAAAATGCCTATTTTCATGGATTTCATCTTCATTAACTCACGAGATCAACAATACTCCTATTTGATCTTTATTTATTAAATAATCAACTTTAACTTCAACCTGATTAGCAATTTGATCATCTTATTAGTTGTGCACGATGGCATCGAGTGTAGAAAACAATCCACAACATACACAGTCACAGTCGACATTTGAGGTTAGGTTTTCCGTAAAAGTCATTTTAAAACTCAAATAACCTAAAAATGTATGTCGTAGACCGGTATTCTACACCAGCGCCATTTATATGATATTATAAGTCTGCCTCTGATTGCATTAGTGTCTAGAAACTAAAATTAATCATTTCCTATCAACAAGAATTGCTTTCGTTTCGTTAAGTGTGTGTTTTCGGCATGTTTTTTAGTCTCCTGATCGTTCAAATTTATGAATTAATTAATAAAGAAACAAACGTTTGCGTTTTTGCGTGTTTGTGGTCGATTGCGCACGCGCAATCCAACCGGATTTCCTTGTAAGTAATAGATTAGATATTAGTTAGCATTAATATTGTGGGCATTTTGTTGTTGTTGTTGTCGTTACTTGTCTAGGCGCGAAAAGACGCCGCTGCGTCGGGGCGCGCGTGCATCGGCCGCGTCTCACCACGACGAGATCGAATTGCGCAACGTACCTACAACACATGCAAGATGTAATAGTCACACACACAGACAGAGAGAGAGAGATCGTTTGCTTCATGTAGTGATAACACACATCGCAGTGATAACATTTTCAAAGAGTAGCAGCAGCAGCAGCAGCAGTGCGTTTTGCCAAGCACGCGCGCGCCGAGAATCAGAATCAGCAAGATTTGCGCATAAATTTTTAGTTTTTCGACTATTACTCGAAAAGTATTAAAGATATTTGGACAATTTCTTCAGTAATGGATTTATAACTCAATTCCGCATCAAATGTATGTTTCAAAACTTATAATACAATGTTTTTGGAAGCAGAATTAGCTTTTTTCGTGAAATTTGCGCAAAATTTTTCAGTTTTTCGACGATTACTCGAAAACTATAAGAGATATTTAAACTATTTCTTCAGTAATGGGTTAATAGCTCAATTGCGCATCAAATGTATAAATAATTTGTTTAAAAACGGTCATAATACAATGTTTTTGGACTAAAATCAGTTGTTCTCGTGAAATTTGCGCAAAAATTTCAGTTTTTTATGAATTACTCAAAAACTATAAAAGATATTTAAACAATTCTTTCACTGATCAATTTGTAGCATAATTATGCACCAAATGCATAAATATTTTGATTGAAAAAGTTAAAATACAATGTTTTAAATTGAAATTACATAATTTTCAATATTTGCGCAATATTTTCAGTTTTTCATTGATAACACCAAAACTACAACTGATAGAAAGCTAATTCTTTCACTAATCAACTCGCAATTTAAATGCCTTCCTAATTGATGCATAATATGTTGAAAAAACGTTCAATTTAACATTTTAAACAATATTTCCTATCAAAAATGTAAAAATTTCATGTTAAATGTTATTGTACAATTAATAATGATGAAATAATGATACAACTAAATTAATGTTAGTCCACCGCACCCTCTGCCCTCTTAAAAACTCATCATGTGAATGAAAAAGAAAGGAATATTGAAAAGAAAAACGAAAATTGCTTGTTTTGTTTGTTTTTATGCATATGAATATTATAATAATAATAAGAAACATTCTTCCATCATTATCAATCATATTACTAATTAATTCGTCTAAGTCTATGCATATACCCCACCATCATCATAATCATCAATCAAAAAATTGTCTAAAAAAAAGGAGTCATCGTTACGCGATGCCTTTCTTCCGTCGTATTCATCGTATATTTGTAGTAATATTCAATTTACTAAGTTATTCATTACCATTATTAAAAGTCTAAAATAATATATCCATCAAATACCTAATTAAATCAATAATAAAATGTCGCTAAAACTATGCACTACATGATGTACGCTAACCGTTAATGTTGTGTTAAGAGAAAAAAAATTGACGCAGTAAAACCCGCAGTGCGACGCGTACAAAAACAAAAAAAAAAAAGAATGAAATCATCGTATGTGTGTTGTGTGATGCTGCCGCTTACAGAATTAATCATCATCATCATTTAAAATATTATAAGTAGTATAGTAGTAGTAGTAAAATTGTAAAATTAATAATTAGTAAGTAAAAAATACACAACAATCATTTACAAAAATTATTAGTTTCCATTTTGTGTCCCACCCACGGGATCGTTTTTGTTGTTTCCTTCATTTTCATTTACTTTTCTTTTTTTGTATACAACTTACAGACAGACAGAGAACATTTCCTAATTTTAGAGTTTTTTTTTTCATCATCATTATCATCGAATTGCAAATAGAATAATATTCGTCCTTTACGTGTCTAATTAATCATTATAAACATTAATTGCTATTACTTTAGGATCACCATTTGTTTCGTAATTAACTTAGATACTTTCTATATGTGTAGAGACAATAATAACAGTTCTAATTTATGCGTTAAAATTATAAACAATCAAACAAACAAATAAAAAATCGTCGTTATAAATGCGCGCCGCATATATACTAATAGTCCTCGTCGTCGTGGTTGTAACTATTTGTAAATTTTATTATTATCATTCGATTAACCGTTATAATTAATTTTTAAAAGGAGTCAAGTCGATAATACTAATAAGTCTTCTCGTTTCAGTTATGTTACTAATTTTGGGGAGAGCAACCGCCGGGGGAGCACGCCATCCGCGCCGCACGCGCGCGCAGGATGCTTCGTTCAAGTTACATACGTCTAGCCTACGTTATATGTACACGTACATCTAAATTTCTAAACAAAACAAACAAACAAAATGGTTGTCAAAATTCGCGTGACTAGAGCGGGACGTACTTAGTAAATGCTCGATATAAATTTAAATCTTATGAATCACACAAACAAGTTATTGTGTAATAAAAGTAGTGTAAAGTATTTGTAGAGATACAAACAAACAAAAAAAAAATGATTACAGAATTAACACATATAAATTAGTAATCGTTAAATTAATGTGCTGTGGCGCGGAAACGGCTCCCCTTTCATTGCTTCTTACTCTTAAGCTTATTTTAGTTTATTGTACAAGTTATGAGGTAATCGATAATAATAATAATAATCATAATAAACAATTGATAGTTTTCTCTTTAATTTTACGCTGTTAATTGTAAGTTTGAGCAGATAGTTATCCCTTATCGTTTCTTGCCTTAGAAATAGTCAACACTTCTGTCTGTCTGCGTTCATTTTTCATGTGTGTGTGGCTGAGTGTTTATGTGTGTGTGTGTGTGTGCGGATGTTATACAAGAGTTGCTGCTGCTGCTGGAGTAGTGTTGGGTGTGAGCCGTCTATGGTAGTGCGCAAAATTCTGATTCTGATTCGTGCTGGCGGTCGTGGCGGCGCAGCAAGGTTGTCAGGAGCTGGGCCACTCTTTGAAATCGTTAAAGTGTTTCGCACCTGCGTTGGGCGGCTGCGAGGTGTAGCCGCCAACCTGGGAGCCGGCGTCGCTGCCGTAGCTGCGCGGCGGCGCGCCATAACCGTCCGCGGAGTACGACCCCGCCTGGTAGTAGTTGGCGTAGTCGGCCCCCGCCGACGTTTTGCTATTGGAATTCGAGTTGGGCGGCGCGTTCGGCGTGGCTGGCCCGCCCGGCCCGCTCTGCTGGCGCGAGTACATGTCGCCTGTAATGTACCCTGTCAGCAAAGATGAGAGACACACGGGCGCACGGGAGGTGAGACAGACAGAGAGACAAAGAGAGAGAAAACAATTTCAATATATATGCATATGTATATATAGTTAGAAATGTCAAACAACAAATGATATGTACAACACAACCAACCAACCAACCAACCAACAACGCACAAACGCAACAAACCATATATGTAAAAACACACCACCATTCCCCACCCCGCGGCAATGGCAGAGGAGCAAAAATTTTGAGCAACGCGCGCAACGCAAAACCAAGTGAATGAAAAGCAAGAGACACAGCGAAATAAGAGAAACAGAAGAAGATAGAGAGAGAGAGAATTAAATGTGCGTCCTACCTGAGGGGCCAGTGGACTGATTATTCTGCGGCATGTTCCAGCTATTCCAGCTAGCGGCTCCGCTGCCGGTGCCCGGACCTGCAACCAGACCATTTCCTTCAAACGAAACAAGATAACATTAGTTCAAATCTGACCGCCGTGCTCTGAAAGCTGAATACCGCCCCGAGAAGAAATTTAGAAATAGAAAATAAAAAGATGATCAAGCAAACTATCGCTATACTAAACAAACGGTTTGTTGTTGTTGTTGTTGTTGTTGTTGGTGCGTTGGTAAGTAAATCAAACCAACTTACCGTAAGACCCATAGCCCTGCTGTTGCGGCGGACCGCCATAGTTGCTACCCCACTGCGGATGCGGTCCCTGCGGGCCTGGGGGAGCGCCCCAGCCCTGATAGGAACCCGGACCGCTCGGGGTGCCATAGCCGGCATAGCTCTGCTGCTGAGGCGACGTGCCCCAGCCCTGATAGCTCTGCATCATGTTCGGTCCCATCGGTGCGCCGAGATTCATCGGCGGCCCGCCCATTTGACCGTTAGGCCCTTGCATCATTCCGAGCGGAGCTTGCTGTGGTCCCCATGCTGAACCAGGATCGTTCATCTTAGCTCCGCCGGAACCATCACGTGGTTCAGCCTTCTTGATTTCCACCTAGACATCACACAATAAAAACATTAATAATTATTTAATTTTAAAGTAAAAAAAATGTTAAAACTGACCTGTTTGCCATTGAGATTGACAAAGTGCTCCGAAACACAACGATCCACGGATTCTTCATCCTCAAACGACAAAAATCCGAAACCTGATCACAAAACACACACAAATTAAAAAAATATTCCCACAAACACATAAATAGAATAAATATTACCACGTGATTTCTTCTTCTCTTGGTCGTACATGATTACAACCTCCATGACCTTGCCAAAACGAGTAAAGAACGTCCTCAGGTCCGTCTCGGTGACATTCGATGGTAAACCACCGAGGAACACCTTCGGATACCCACCGCCCTTCTTCGGCTTCTGCAGGGTCCTCGGATTGCATGGTTTTGGATCAATTGTCCTACAATATCACCCCCATAGAAACCATTGTAAACACAATATATGATTATAGAAATAAATCACTCACCTTCCATCGAGTGTATGCGGTCCATTCTGTAGCACAACACTCACATTGCTGGGATCAGCAAAAGTGACGAAACCGAAGCCTCTGGACCTGCCCGACTCGGCGTTCTTCATCACCACGCAGTCGATGACCTCGCCATACCGCTGGAAGTACCTGCTGAGGTTGTCCTGCGATGTCTCCCACGACAATCCGCCGACAAACAGCTTTCTACAAGTGACACAGAGAGCAAATTCAATTGATTAGACAGGTGTGTACGACGGGTTGCAGGCGTTTTTGTGCGTGTGATTAAAACAATTGGTAAACAAAACAAGATGGCGTATGGCCGGCGTGAATTTGCAAATTTTTGTGATTTCGGCACCGGCGCTGATTTGAATCGGTGTTTGCATCTGATGAATCGTGTTTTCGCTTTCGCCATGTGATGTTGTGGGAGAGAACGCCGCGGACGCCGCGCCGCGAGAGTCGAGGTCGGTGAACGGAGTAGCCGGTCACGCACACATACACACACAAAACACAAGCGCTCAGATGCATATTTTTATATATTGCACACACACACACATGAGATATTCGCGTAAGTTTCGCGTAAAGTGATGAATTATGTGCGATTTTTTCCCCGGATTGCTTTTCAGGTTGTGATTGTGCGAGTTTGTGTACGTGTGATGTGATGGTGATGATGGTGAATTAGAAAAATTTACCCTTTCTCGTCATCGTCCATTTCTTGCTGTGGAATTCGCAACATTTGCATAATAGGCCCAGCGAGCCCAGTCTGCGACGCGATGAGTCTGAATCGAATGATAAATACGATCGATCGATGTCGCCGCTGCCGCCGCCGCAGAGAAAACACACACACGTCAGTGTGCGTCGCTCACCACCACCGGGTCTCTCGTTTGCCTCGTCGGTCTTCCGCCGCGCGCACACAACACCCCCCAAAACACACCGCGCCGCCAAATTCGCTCTCGTCTCGCCCTCGCGGAAAAAAAATGCCGACGGAACGGACGCGCGCACGACGTTACCGTACTTGCAAAAGCTACCAAACTACAATGGCAGCCGGGTGACTTCCGTTCGCTGCGTGCGGGCACGGCGCAACGTACGTCGACACTTGACACCCGCCAATCACAACCGGCAACAGCGCGCGTCGCGCTTGTCAATGGAGACTTACGGCAGCAAACGATCGAAAATCGCGGAATTTTTGGATGCACGAATCACGCGCCGATACGCAGTATTCTGCAATGCGATACACAGATTAAATTCACAGCAATGCGCTAGATTAGCCTCGGCTTGGCGTCGGATATCGCGGCGACGCCGATACTCGCACACTCGCCGCTCGTCTTTTGTTTGTTTGTTGACCGTCGCGTTTTTTCTAGAATGATTTGCTCAATACATACCCGTAGTCGCTATCGCCCATTCTCTAGCTAAACTGTAACGTTTCGAGTTATGTCCTAAACGCTAAACTTAATATTACGGTAATATTAACCCTAACGTAATAACTAGACTAATTAACAACTAATGTATTACTGCACCATCTTTGACGTGCACGGCGACTTGTCGGTTTCGTTCGTTGCAGCGACCCCTTCCGACAGCCACGCGTTTATTCGACTACAGCGCCACCACCAGAACTAAAACAAATTTAAAAATTGCCAACAATACAACACATTTTTAAACTCTACGCGTGATAATAGTATTTGAATGAACTAAATAACAATATAAAATGTATTTATATAATATTATTTGGTTATTTTTATTAATTTAATGAGTTTTTATTTACTTTCCAGACAAAAACATTAAAATACGTATGTGCGTTCTTAGTTTATGCGCAAAACAAATGTCAACTAGGCAACCCACTATACACCATTTCAAAATGGAACAATCAGTCAAAAAATTAAAACATCACTGTTAAATTTCATCGTAATGTCTGCAATAACTCAATATCAATACGCGCGATTTCAGTTTCCGACTCTTTTTAAGTTCGGCGTTGGTTCTGCTGCTTATCAAATCGAAGGAGGCAGCAATGACGACGGTAATACAAATTAATCCGTGTTTATTTCCATTAAAATACGATTTTCAGGCAAAACTGACTCAACCTGGGACTACCAATCGCGTACATTCCCCCAGAAATTCAAAAATGGCGACAATGCAGATGAAGCCTGCAATGCCTACAATAAAATAACCGAAGACGTCCGTAATTTACACGCTCTAAGCGTAGATTTCTACAGATTTTCATTATCATGGTGTCGCATCCTCCCAACAGGCATACCATGTCATATAAATCCCGCAGGAGTAAATTATTACAAGAAATTAATCAACGAATTGAATAAAAACGACATCAGCGCCGTTGTTACACTATTCCATTGGGATTTACCACAAAGTTTAGAAGCATTAGGAGGCTGGACTAATGCTAAAACGATTGATTATTTCGTGGAGTATGCAAGGATTTGCTTCCGCGAGTTTGGAAACAGTGTTAAAATCTGGATAACAATAGATTCACCCAATCATATCGCGCAGTTTGGTTATGGCGACTGCAGGCATGCGCCGTTCATGGATTCGGACGGAATTGGCAGTTACATGGCGGCGCATAACATGTTAATCGCACATGCGAAAGTTTATCGCATGTATTATGATGAATTCAGCATGCAGCAAGGTTCTGTAGGCATCGCAATTGATTGTCCATGGTATGAACCATATTCCACGTCACAAGAAGATGCGGATGCAGCTGGGAGAATGTTAGAAATGTATGTAAGTTTTTGACATTTTTGACATTTTTGACAGTGTTACCAACTTATACAAACTAAATTGTGGTTATTTGAATATTTTTAGGTTGGATGGATAGCACATCCAATTTTCACCGAATCAGGAGATTATCCATTGGTAATGCGTGAGCGTATTGATAAAAACAGCACCGCACAAGGTTTCTACACGAGTAGATTACCTAAATTCACAATAGAAGAAGTGAATTTACTACGTGGAGCTACAGATTTCTTCGGTTTAAATCATTTTGGTGCATTTTATGTTACGCATGCAAATATCGGCTTAATACCGAGTAATGACAATGACACAGGCGCGCATTACTTCGTGGATCAACAATGGCGACAATCTGCGCGTCCCATGCAGAGCGTATTACCCTGGGGCATGTTTAATATCCTCCGCTGGGTGAACGAACAATATGGCCGCCCGCTGATCTTCATCACAGGTAATGGCTATGCGGGCCCGGCGAATGAAGATGAATTCAACGACACTGAGCGTATTGCATACATTATCGTACGTAAATTAACATAATACTTCTTTTATGACATGTTTCGTACTAAATATGTTTCAGGATTATTTAAAAGAAGTCGCAAGGGCGATTACACAATGCAATTGTGACATTTCAGCGTTTACTTATTATCCGTTCATGGATTGTTTTGAATGGACTGACGCATACACGTAAAATTTACTTATTTATCTTAATTTTAAAGTAAATTAACTTGTTTTTGTTTAGAATTCGTTCTGGATTGTATCACGTCAACTTTAAAGATCCGAATTTGACAAGAACAGCCAAACGTTCTGCGCATGTGTACAAATACGTCACCAATACACATCTGCTAGTTCCGAGATTCACCGATATCAGCATCAGCGCCGATCGGAAACTCATGGAGCAAACAGAGCCCACAACAAGCAAAGCATACAAAATTGACTAAATTTTAACAAAAAACTTATAAACATACAAACAATATGGGCGATTATGATTTAATCGGTAACATTTGAGAACAAAAAACAAATAATTACGTTTTTTAACGTAAAAAACTACAAAACTAAATAGAGATCTCCAAAAACAAACATTTTAACGTTGATTATTGACAATTGCTGTCAAAATCAGACTTGAAAACTTAAAGGTAACTTATTCTGCAGAATCACAATCTGAAACAGCCTTAAAAATAAATATTTAACAGTCTTAAGTCAAAAACAAACTAAAAATGAGAATTTCAGCAGAAAATATTGAAAATTCTGCAAACAAACATCAAAAACAACTTGTAACAATCAACGTAAGTTATTTTCTAAGTTAACGCATTGATTTATCAACTTCTTGTGTGGTTTCTAACCGTTTTTACCTGTTTACATTTCGAGTAAACAATCAACGTCGCCCGTGGTGACGCTGTGCGCAATTTGCATGTGATCCCTGTAATGAGAACGATCAAAGAGCGTAAAACCGCATGTACGACACAAATACCCATAGCGATCGACGCGGTCAACATCTTTCGCTGAATACTGCAGAAATACTTTGTAAAACTCCGCCAGAATCCGCGAGCTATTCGTAGCACGGCGTCCATATGTGAAACCAGCGTTGAACATGTTATACATTGTATTCATATACGTTCTCTCGCTGTAATATTCTTCTTCTAGGGATAAAACATCATCTATAACACTCTCCTGTAGATGGCATTGCACATGCGAGGAAACCGTGCGGCGATTACTGAATTCATCATTACAATAAGGGCATACATAGACTTTGATTTGGTGTTTCAAAGTGTGTTCTTTATATCGGCGGAGATCCGGAAAGTTCACTTCGCAAATATGACAGAAGTTGAGATGATTATGGCGGATGTGATCGGCTAACATCGACTCGGTTCGGTAGCCGCTGCCGCAATACGTGCAGAACATGCGCTCTGATTGGCCATTACCTGTCAATGTCAAAAATGTTTAAAACTAAGAAAAGATTTGAAAAATCATCATACCAGAACAAGAATCAGTCTCACTAGACGGTTCTTTTTCTATTTTCGGCGTGGTGAGCACAGGTTCCACTACAGGTTTCTTTTTCTTTTCAATTTTACCCTTTTTTTTAGAAGTAATCTTCTTGGCAAGGCGTTTAATACTAATTTCATCATCACTTTCGTCAGTTATTGCGGTTGGTGTAGGTGTCGCTGCAGTCTTTGTCAAGTCATCACTAGGAGGAATGTAATAATTCTCTTCAATGCAATTAAAACTAACAGGTTCTATTGCACTTTTATTCGTTAAATATTTGTCTCTACAACTTCTCTTTGGATTGTTTCTTGATTTCTTCTTCGTGGTAATAGGATTATTATTATTAATTTCGTTAGTTTCGGCATCACTTGCTTCGGTTTTGATTGTTTTTGAAGCAAAACACTCAGATGTGCAAGGTGCGCTTGAACAATGTGTGCAAATGTGTGAGTCTTGTGTGGTGTGAGTATCGGATGGCAGTTTGATCACAGCATTGATAAGATCAGCCTTGAGATGCCGCTGCATGTGATTCTGCAGGTCGGCTGGTAATTCACATTTTGTCTTACAAACGAAGCAGTAATACATCTCTAGAGCATTTCTAGAGAAGAAAACACGCATGGAGTTAATACAAATGAATTAAACACACTTAAACCACCCGAAAATTAGTTAAAACATGACAGTTGAGTGAAAAACACAAACACCTGTTGAACTTGAAACTGTATTTTTGATTTTTATGAGTTAATGCATGGATAATTGCTTATTAAGTGTGTGGCTTACCAGTCTTGTGGTCTGGTGATATTATTTCACATTGAATGAGACGTTAAAACGTGCACTATTGCAGTCATGTTCCACCTGCCGACTGCGACCTGCTGTGCGCCGACCGGCGACACGTGAGCCGCCATTTAAAAACAACAAACTTTGGGCCAATCAGGAGCGAGTATTGCGGTGAGTGCGCTGCGATGATTTGAATATTTGAATTTGTTTCCGGTAGAAAATAACAATAAAACATAGGAATCATCGTGTAAAACAGTAAAAAGAATAAAAATCAAGTAGGTGTTGTACCAGCCTACTATTTTTTATTGTTTTTAATCAAAATAATGTTTAGTGGAGTATTTTATGTAGTATGAGAGATGTAGGCAACTTATTTCACACCAAAAGAAGTTAGGGTTACAATTTAACATGATATTTGCAAACGAGTAAATGTGAATTCGCAGTTTTTATGAGTCATATAGCAGGTTGAAGGCTGGGTTTTCAGTTATACCTGGGATATGACAAACAATTTTTTCTGATCGGCCGCATACCTCGCTACAAATACTAAGTTATTTTCTAACGCCTGAGTGTTTGCAACCAGCAATGCACTTCAGAGTTCTTCTTTCATCGTCATAAACGCCCCCTAGCGTCGCAAAAGTAAAACAACTCCGCCATCTTGTTTAAAAGCAAAACTATACAGAAACTTTCATTTCTCTTCAAAAATTTCTTAAAAAAACACAAATAAATCAAATAAACTAGCAAATATTATTCCAAACATATAAATAATCAGACAGGATGATTATGGACCTCAAGGTACAAATATTTCCCAACAGAAAAATTTCTTCAAGCATTTTTATTCTCGTTTCAATCAGCCATAAACTGGAAATCTTGCATCGTGCGCGCAGAATTAATACTCCTCGCCACCTTCGCCCTCACCCTCACCGGAATCCATACCAACCTCTTCATAATCCTTCTCCAGAGCAGCCAAATCCTCCCTAGCCTCAGAGAATTCACCTTCCTCCATACCCTCACCAACATACCAGTGCACAAAGGCTCTCTTGGCGTACATCAGATCAAACTTATGATCCAACCTAGCCCAAGCCTCGGCAATAGCCGTGGTGTTCGACAACATGCAAACAGCACGCTGTACCTTCGCCAAATCACCACCAGGCACCACAGTTGGTGGCTGGTAGTTAATACCAACCTTGAATCCAGTCGGACACCAATCAACGAATTGAATCGTACGCTTGGTCTTGATGGTAGCAATGGCGGCGTTGACATCCTTGGGGACAACATCACCACGGTACAACATGCAACACGCCATGTATTTACCATGACGCGGGTCGCATTTCACCATCTGGTTAGCAGGCTCAAAGCAAGCGTTGGTGATCTCAGCCACGGACAACTGCTCGTGATAAGCCTTCTCAGCAGAGATTACCGGAGCATAGGTGACCAACGGGAAGTGGATTCTTGGGTAAGGCACCAAGTTGGTTTGGAACTCTGTGAGATCCACGTTGAGAGCACCATCGAAACGCAGAGAAGCGGTGATTGAGGATACAATCTGACCAATCAACCTGTTGAGATTGGTGTAGGTAGGACGTTCGATGTCCAAATTCCTGCGGCAAATGTCATAGATGGCTTCGTTGTCCACCATGAAAGCACAATCTGAGTGCTCCAGGGTGGTATGCGTGGTGAGGATTGAGTTGTAGGGCTCTACAACAGCAGTGGATACTTGTGGGGCTGGGTAAATGGCGAATTCCAGCTTGGATTTCTTTCCGTAGTCAACAGACAAGCGTTCCATCAATAAGGAAGTGAAACCTGAGCCGGTACCACCTCCGAATGAGTGGAAGATGAGGAAACCTTGCAGTCCAGTGCATTGATCCGCTAGTTTACGGATGCGGTCGAGGACAAGGTCGACGATTTCCTTGCCGATGGTGTAGTGGCCGCGGGCGTAGTTGTTCGCAGCGTCTTCCTTGCCGGTGATGAGTTGCTCCGGGTGGAAAAGCTGGCGGTAGGTGCCGGTACGCACTTCATCGACGACGGTGGGTTCCAGATCGACGAAGACAGCACGTGGGACGTGTTTGCCAGCGCCGGTTTCGCTGAAGAAGGTGTTGAAACTGTCATCACCTCCGCCGACGGTCTTGTCAGATGGCATTTGACCATCGGGCTGGATGCCATGCTCCAGGCAGTACAACTCCCAGCAGGCGTTACCGATCTGGACACCGGCTTGACCAACGTGGACTGAGATACACTCACGCTATACAAAAACAATCAAAATTAACATCGGTATCATTTAAATTAAAAAAACGTGGATAAATTTGAATTTTTCACACGAAACAAGATGGCGGATAAAAATTCAACCGTCATGGTAGATTATTCGATGATTATTAATGAAAATTTACTCGGGGGTATATAATATATATGGGTGGGTACTTACCATATTGAGAGATGAGTTGAGAGTTGTTACAAAATGGAAGAATTTCTTTTTTTGGGGGGTAAACGTTCAGATACGCACACGACGAGTGGTGTCTAAACGAATGAAGAGGAAAGCCGGCCGACTCGTATTTATAAACGTCGCCGCTAGGGGGTCACGTGGGAGACAACGCCTTAACTGTGATTGGTCGTTGCCGAACGGAACTCATACGCCATGGCCATGCAAACAGAATCGCAGCGTTGTCACGTTTACACATCACAACACACCCAAAATATAAAAAGCTAAAAACTTAATAAACAATCAAAAAACATCTCACAACAATAAAACAATAGAAATCAAACATAAAACTATGAAATAATAGTTTAAAATCATCTAGAAACAAAAAAATTTGTTATTTTTGTTTGAATTTCTGAACACTAGGCAACCCAGTATGACTCAACCGCCACACCAACACAAACACAAGTTAACGGTCGCCGGCACGCCAACGAACTCCTCTGCAGAATTTTCAAGAATCAATTACTATGAATAAACGTAATATTTTCATAAATGGGCATGTTTGCCTCGAATCAAACAAACGTAGGTGTATTATATACAATATTTACATTACCTTTTAAAGATTTTTATACAAAAACACATCACAATTCAAAATTTTCATCATTTTTTAATCATTCGTGCGTTAATTTCGATTAATTAAACATTTAATTACAGCTATTACCTTCCTTAGAGGTCGTTGTCTTAGTTACGAGGTAGAAAACCCATCGTAGCATTAAATATTAACAAGAATTCATTATTTTAAGCCTTCAAGAGCTGTGAACTTGAAAGTACACAGAGGTCAATGCCTTTTCGTCTCTAATTCAGTTATAATTCATATATTTTGATTGTAATAATGATATTCTTATCAAAATAGTCATTATTTATGTGTTTTTGTATCATACAACCGTTAAAACAGTGTAAAAGTATAGATTTTTGTTATTTCTAGCAGGTATGATGTCATTTCTCATTTTAGGGTGGAGCCAGGGTTGTTTTCCGTTTATTTTCATCAAAAACACCCTCATTACAACATAGTTTCCATGGAATATCAAGCAGATGGTACGCGGGCATCACTCAAGCGGAATGAAACACACCGGTTGGTTGATTCACGCCTTTTATGGCTTGTTTTGTGAAAGTCGTCACTGGTAAACTCACCAATTCACTTCACCTGACTAATTTTAGTGAAAAAGCATTGAATCAACATAAAAACCTATGAAATCAACATGGTACATGCATCTAAACATGTTGTACGCCTGTTTTCTTGTCTTAAGACGTTTGGAACGCTTCAGACTTATAATTATCTTCACCAGAAATAACTGGGTTATTATTAGCCGTCTGCTGCGGTTGGTGCTTCTTGTACGTGTCTTCATTTCACGCTGACCCGCATCTGCGCACATTTCATCTCTAGAAAGTCGGCATTCTATGTTTTTTTGTATTTACGCTTGGGGAATGTGTTTCAACATGAAAACAATACACATAAGGTGATTGTTTGGGAGTTTTCGTTGTTTTTGCGTAAAATTCGTGATTATTGATCAAATAAGTAGTGCCAAGCTGTGTGAAACGCTTGATGACGCATCGTGACCTTGGTATTCCAGCCACGCAACAGTCGAAATGTTTTATTCAATGATATTGTTGATAATTTGCTAATTTTTTGCAAATTTTATGGATTTTTATGAGTTTTTAAGTGTTTTTCAAGTTATTTTCATTATTTTAGTTGGTGTGTGGTGTTTCTATTGTTAAATAAGTAGTAAATTAGATTCAAATCACATCTATAGCTTTTTTATTGAAATGTGTGATGATTTTTAGTAAAAAAGTGAATTGTAGTGTCGCCTGGCAGCAAAGTAGCCATATCAAGCATAATACAATATTTGATTCATAGATGGCGCTGCAATGCACAACTCAATCTAACAAGACTACCACTTCTGCTGTCAATTGTCATATTGGGAATCTTACACAAAAATGAACAAAATCTAAATTTCTAACATTTATTTCACTATCAGCATCATGTCGATCCCACAGAACATAAGTTTGCACTTAATTTACAAGATACCCAGTATTTAAATCTTCTCTTTTGCTTTTCTGATTGAATAATCTACTTGCCAGACAATGCAGCCTCCAAGTCTTTCATTTCTTTGTCGGACGCGGCCTTCTTTTCAGCGGCCAATTTTGCGTCACGAGCGACCTTCTGCTTGGCTTCAACCTCCCTGAACGCGGTCTCCTTCTTGCTGAGCCTGTTGTGGTGGAACATACCCCACATAATACCAGCTGAGAGCATTCCCCATCGTCCAAACTTTAAAACAATCAGGTTAAGTTATGTAATGTCAAGATTTTTATTGAAGAAAAAGGTGATACTTACGCGGATCAGGGGTGAAACGTTGACGGGCGCTGGGAGGGCAGACATTTTGTAGTGTTTTATGTGTGGTACGGGCAGTAGAATTAAGAAAAGCTGAGAATTTTGTTAATTTCGATCAGCGGAGCGGAGCGCAAGTCGACGGGAATGAAAATTTGACAGCTGATAGACTAAAATGACAGCTGACACTTTTAACTTGTAAAAATTTAGAAAATTGATGAAATTACAAAGTTTTCATGTGTTAAATTCAAGTTTTATGATAGTTTTCTATGTTTTATGTGTTAATTAATCGATTAGATGTAATATTATACTGTTTTTTATGTTTTTAAAGTCAAATTTTACATCGTTTATCTTCGGTTTGATTCGTGTCTGACCCAAAGGACACACACGAGTGAGAAACCACCAACCGAGTGAAATAGCGCCTCGCCGTCATTCAAACCGACACATGTTCGTGCGCAGTTCACGAATTAATCAGTCATCAAAATTTCAGTAGTGTCGCGATGTCTTTATTTCGCGCCGCGGCTTTGCAGCGCCCATGCGAGGCCGCGTAGTCGTCGTTATCTCTCGTCGTGGTCGCGAATCAACGAATCACTCGGCGCGCACACGTAACGCCGCGATGATTGCTCCGATTGCTCCGATTACTCCACAGAATCAGCAGGCACGCGAGTGAATTTCACGCAGAAAATAAAAACGCATACAGTGCGCGTCCAACTTTCGCCCAATACGCGTTGCATCACATTCAGTAACAAATTGCAACACGCAGTGAAACAAACGACGATCGTGTGCGGCTTCGGTGGCTTGTGATTGGTTGCAAAAAAAGACGATGGCAGTGATCACGACTGCGCTGGCCGTCCTCGGCTCGCTGCTCTTCACGCCGTTCTTGATGATCTTACTCTGCATCATCTTCCTCGCTTCGATTGGTAAATCCATCGGCGTACGACGACTCTACATCAAATTATTACTGATCATATTTGAGGTATGTTGAAATGAAAATAAAAACAAAAGACAACTGCACCCAAACAACACGTTGATTTCTTCAAAAAACAAGTTATTTTATGACGTCACAAATTAGTTGTAACCTTGAAAATTTTAAGTGTTTAAATATTATGATAGGTACAAAGTATTATTAATCGATTGTTAGTGATGTGATCAATGTTTATAGTCGCGTGTTGATTGCAATTAGATTATCAATCGATCTCGAACTTTAACCCAGATCGTGATAAGTTTTGTTTTTCATCGTGCTTGGTTACAAATTCAAATTTATCTGTCATCTGTCAACGGTCACTGTCCACACCAATCAGGTGCGTGACACGAGCGGCCATCATGGCTCACAACCGCTTCTGATTGGTCAACGTCACGGCAGCCATCATGATATCTAACTTTTTTCGTTTTTGTAGTATGGTCGTGCTAACATCGAAACAGAACAGAAAAAAATACGTCCCAATGAGAGTGTGGACGAAGAGGAAGAGGAAGCACTCATCAAAAGCACATCCAACGTACAGGAACTGCAACAGGATGCAGTTGAAAACAACTCGGCTGCGCTCGCAAATGGTTTGCATCCGAACGAGAAAACAAATGGAATTCGGTCACATCCAAGCAGTAATAATCTTATAAATCGCGATAATAATTTAATTCTCGTGCCAGAACCGCCTAAAAACGGCGAAATACCCGTTGGAGAGGTTGCTAATGATGATGCAAAGTCGAATTCCGGTGATGTAAGTTTAATCAATATAATTACCGCAACTTAATTGCAAACTCGTGTTTTTCAACATTTTATAGGAAAAGTACGACTTTCAACTGTCCAATTGTTTCGATTTCATACGCGCTGGCATGGAAGCAATCATCGAGGACCAAGTCACATCGCGTTTTGAAGCCGAAGAGCTGAAAAACTGGAATTTAATGACGCGCACCAACCGCCATTATGAGTTTATCTCATGGAAATTGACTGTTATCTGGGTGTGCGGCTTCTGCATTCGCTACTTCTTCCTATTTCCACTACGTGTGCTCATTTGCTTCATCGGCGTAAGTGTATTTTAAAATTTCTATCAATTTTTATTTAATTTTTATGATTTAAACAATGTAATTAACACAAATAACAGATTGTGTGGTTGATACTCACCACTGGTTTGGTCGGTTTAATACCAGAGTGCGGATTGAAGCGTTGGCTGAATGAAATCTCATTCAAAAGCTCCTTCCGCATCATGAGTCGGTCGCTAAGCGGCCGGATTGTTATCTACAACCGGCAGTATCGTCCTGCAAGGGGGAGCGTCTGCGTTGCCAATCATACATCACCAGTGGATGTACTCATACTCTCCACTGACAATAATTACTCTTTGGTAACACTACTAACCAAAACACACATAAAACACATCATTACATCCAAAAACCATGCTTTTTTATGCTTTATATGCTTATTTTTGTCTTTTTTCTTGTAATTGTTGTGTTTTGTTTACTTTGTATGCGTCCAGGTAATGTGGTTGACTTTGTGCACGGCGCTTGTCGGCTACTTTAACGACGGCCCATTCAAAAAGTGGCTGAATGGACACATCTCAATGATGTGCTTTGGAATACTCTCCGCGGCGTTGTCTTCAGTCATCACCTATCACAATAAAGAGAATATTCCTCTGAATGGTATCTGCGTAGCCAACCATACATCGCCAATCGATGTGTTGGTGCTCATGTGCGATAATTGTTACTCACTGGTATGTTTTCATCCGAATCACAATCACCTCATCATTAATTCCCTCTGAAATTAATAAATTTATATTAAAATGTGTGATATTTTAGATTGGGCAGAGACATGGTGGATTCCTGGGTGTTTTACAAAGGGCTTTGGCGCGTGCCTCGCCGCATATTTGGTTTGAACGCTCGGAGGTTAAAGACAGGCATGCTGTTGCTGCAAGGTTGAAAGACCACGTTTCTAAGCCAACCAATCCGCCGATTTTGATCTTCCCGGAAGGCACTTGTATTAATAATACATCTGTGATGCAGTTTAAAAAGGGTAGCTTTGAAGTTGGGAGTGTAATTTATCCGGTTGCGATTAAATACGATCCGCGGTTTGGCGACGCGTTTTGGAACAGTAATAAATACTCGATGATGCAGTATTTGTACATGATGATGACCAGTTGGGCGATTGTCTGCGAGGTGTGGTATTTGCCGCCGATGACGCAAAAGGAGGGGGAAACAGCGATTGATTTCGCTAATCGTGTCAAGTCTGTGATTGCTACGCAAGGGGGACTTGTAGATCTTGTTTGGTAAGCTTTAATTGTTAATTTTTGGGTTTTGTGTTAATTCGCGGCAAAAAAAAATGAAATTTTTAGGAGAAATGTGTATTTTGAGGTTAATACCGGTATACCGGTATTTTTTAACATCAAAATATCGGTATACCGGTATTTATTTGAGGTAATATCGGTATTTTTATACTCAAATACCGATATTTTGATGATTTTTGTTAAAAATTGGCTTTTGAACTTAAAATATCAAAAGACTAACCTCAATTCTTGAAATTATTGTTAATTTTGTTGATTCGCGGCAAAGGAAATGAAATTTTTAGGAGAAATGTGAATTTTGAGGTTAAAACCGGTATACCGGTATTTTTTAACATCAAAATATCGGTATACCGGTATATATCGGAGGTATTTTAGGTGTTTTTATACTCAAACACCGATATTTTGGTGATTTTTGTTAAAAACCGGCTTTTGAACTTAAAATATCAAAAAACTAACCTCAATTCTTGAAATTATTGTTAATTTTGTTGATTCGCGGCAAAAGAGACGAAATTTTTAGGAGAAATGTGAATTTTGAGGTTAATACCGGTATACCGGTATTTTTAACATTAAAATATCGGTATACCGGTATATATTTGAGTCTATATCGGTATCTTTATACTCAAATACCGATATTTTGATGATTTTTGTTAAAAACCGGCTTTTGAACTTAAAATATAAAAAAAC
The DNA here is from genome assembly GCF_025399875.1 of Dalotia coriaria. Taxonomy (NCBI): domain Eukaryota; kingdom Metazoa; phylum Arthropoda; class Insecta; order Coleoptera; family Staphylinidae; genus Dalotia; species Dalotia coriaria. Next base: position 1,093,880 of record NW_027045446.1, read on the forward strand.
TAACCTCAATTCTTGAAATTATTGTTAATTTTGTTGATTCGCGGCAAAAGAAATGAAATTTTTAGGAGAAACGTGAATTTTGAGGTTAATACCGGTATACCGATATTTTGATGTTAAAAAATACCGGTATACCGGTATATATCGGAGGTATTTTAGGTATTTTTATAATAAAATACCGATATTTTGATGATTTTTGTTAAAAACCTGTTTTTGAACTTAAAATGTCAATAAACTAACCTCAAATCTCGATTTTCCAGGGATGGACAGCTAAAAAGATCGAAACCAAAGAAGGAATGGCGTGAGCGACAACAAGAGGAATTCAGCAGACGCCTGAAAGTAGAATAAGTTGCTAAAAACGATTAAACAATTGCTTAGATTCAATGTGAGATCGTCATTTGTAGCCAGAGTCATACTTAAATTATTATTGTGATGAGTCGATTGTCAGACGGACCAAGCGTAGCAATGTAGTAATCTAGCGGAATTTGTAATGCGCGTGCGCGATTGTAATGAAACAGGGTGACGATGTGACGATGTGACGATATTTCTAGTTCTAGTCCATTTAACCGCACACAACACTCTTACACTCACTGTTTGATTCATTTCTTTCACGAGATTGTATTTGTATTATATATATACCTAGCGATACGAGAATGTACATAATATTGCGTTGCTAACTTTTTTATTCATAAGAGAAGTATTTTTTAATCGTCATTCAAAACATGAACTCATCTTGTAAATGTAAAGAAACTTAACTAGTTCGAAGAAGTATTTTTCTATGTATACTGTAGATTTCATAACAAACAAACATGTAATACTTTTTTCTTTTTGTTTTTTGGTAATGCGGGTGTATCTTAGTTGTAGCTAGTTGTGTATAACGTAGGCCTACGCTTTAAAAATCAAAACAGAAACAAATGAACTGTTAAGACTGATATACTGATATAATCTAACCTATAAACCATATTCTTTGAAAGTCTGTATACCGTGAACTAAATAAAATGGCTGCTGATATGTGGATCATCAAAAAATGTGGAACGCTTCACGATTTTGCGTGTCATCCTTGCGCAGGGGCCATGCTAATCTTCTCTGTATCGTTCCAATTTTAGTATATGTACCGCCGAAGCGAGTACATCTACCCCCTTGTAAACCGTAGGTATTTAAACTGTGTATGTGTGACGTATAATTACGTGAGAAGTATGTAGAGAAATTTTTGTTTTATAGGCGATTTAAACGTTAGATTATGAATTTACTCTACAAAAGTATACATTATAACATGGCAAATGATAATTTTTAATTAGATATTGCAAATTTCTTAGTCTGTTTGTTATAATAATTGTTTTAACAATAATATGGTTTTGGGGTTGTTATACCAGTGACATAGTTAGTAACTTTTCTAGGGTGAAAAGCAGTTGGTAACGTTGTCTGCAGCCCGCAACGCATCACAACGTCATTTCGTCACATAAAATATTTAAAGTTTTAATTAAATTTAACGAGGAAATACAACTTTTATCCATATGATCTTTTTATAAATCTATTTTTGCGTCAAAATATTTCAACGCGCGGCGAAACAACCAAACGTCATTCACTCCTAGACCACTAGTAGTGTTGGTGGAAAGGGAACTAGAAAAACAAAAGTAACTAAGGTTACTAACGCGTTTGAGTCATACACTCATCTGCTGGCCACAAACAATTCTCAAATTCGTACTCTCCGCCAGCAGGAGCAGCACAGCAAAGAGAAAGAAAGAGTTAAGTGTGAAGTACGTAATCATTCGCCGCGCGCGCGTTAACTAAACAGAGAGCCAGACATACGCAATCCAACAATATTGTTGATCGCGCATTGAATGGGCTTGGTCAAGCTGCAACGTCGTGCTACATTTTTAATTCCAAATGTTTCACGTTGATATCACACTTTGCACACACTGATAAATGCATTTGCAAGACGATGGGTAAGCCTACATTTCCGATAACGTATCTCAGATAACGCAGAAATCACTCCTAGCGCGGTATTTGCGCTTTGATAAACAAGTTTTGTTTTATAAACTCACTCATTCCAACATTTTTCATACATTTTTCACCTCGTTTATAGCCAGTGTGTTGTTTTAGCTGAGGCAATAGTTGAGCATGACTACAGTGCAAAGCAAGCAGATGAACTCACAATAAAAAAAGGTGATGTCATCAAAGAGGTAGTGAAAAAGCAGGAAGGCTGGTGTGAAGGAGTCCTTGATGGTAAACGCGGACTGTTTCCCGATAATTTCGTCATGTTAATGCAGGTGAAAATGAGGGCGAACTCAACCAATAGCAGAAGATGCAGAGTCATCTACTCCTACAAACAGGAACACGAAGATGAACTCAGTTTAAATCTGGGTGAAATTATTGAAGTTGTTGGCGAGGAAGAAGAAGGATGGTGGAAAGGCAGAATAAATGGTAAAGTTGGTGTGTTTCCTTCGAATTTCGTCGAGGAAATCAACGAAAATGGCCGGGAGGAACAAAAACCAGTTGAAATTGTGCCAGTTGTCAAAGAAGAACCGAAAATAAGTAGGTTTTTCACATTTCTAACCTAAAACTATTAAATATTTACAATTAGTTCCAGTTAAAACATTCTGTGAGGTAAAATACGCGTACCAAGCCCAGAATTCCGATGAATTAACACTCAAAGAAGGCGATATTGTGACACTCATCAGTAAAGACGGCCAGGATGCAGGCTGGTGGCGTGGTGAACTCGACGGTAAAGTAGGTGTCTTCCCTGATAACTTCGTCATACTCGTTGAGAAAGCACCACCGCCAGCGCCACCTACGTCAATTGACACTGACAGCGAAAAGGTTGACAAACGCCCCGTGAATCCTACAAAACCCACGCATGTTGCCACCCAACGCAAATCCCAAGAAGTAAAACCTGTTAAACTCGACCCTCCTGCAATCCCCAACAAAAAACCAAGCGTCCCGCATAAAAATCACCGTCGGGTGCAGCCGGTGGTCTTTTTAGTAGTATCACTAAAAAGATACAAGACACCATAGATGGCGGTGCTAGTTCAAAATCCGTCAAAATAACTAATAATGATGACACGCATCCAGCGCACGAATCGTATCATGCGTTTGACAACATCGAACGCAATCCAGTCCTGCAGGATCCACGCGCGAATCGAGTGAAAGGTCCAGGCAGACGTCCGGCGAGTGTTGCACTCAAAGAAGGCGAAGGTTTAATAAATGGTAATTCAGATTATGGCAGTTTGGAAGATGGCGCTGGCGAAGAGGATCAACGAGAGATAAAACCAAGAAGTATTGACGTTCAAAAACCACCATGGTTGGAGGAAATGAACAAAAAAATGAATAAACGATCAACAGTCACAGCATCCGAGCGTGTAAACCGGCCTGAAAGCGAAGAAAAACCAATTGAAGCGTCTCCAGCTGTTGACATGTCAAGATCATTGCCTCCAGCGGCGTTGGCACAAACTAAACCGAAAGATGTCAAAGAGGTTAAGACAGCCTCAGAATTAGAACGTGTCAATTCCATCGACAAGGTCATCCTAAGGTCAAAACCTGTTGTGAATGTTCGCCCGCAGACAATTGATGCTTCCGTACGGAAAACCTCGCCGACGATACCGCGTATACCATCACCATCCCCGCCGGCATCGATTTCACCTCTACCATCAGGTAAACCACCGATTGCAGATCGATCCAGTGTGGAAATGTTGAGCAGTCGACATTTCAACGAGTTGAATGAACGCCTTGCCGCCATGGAGGCGGAATTAAATCGTAGATGCGATGAATTCGCGATTACAATCGAAGATTTACGAGGTAGGTTACAGGTGGAGACTGATATGCGCATGCTCCTCCAGGTAGAGCTTGAAAAGCTGCAGGAACAAGTGCAGTTGCAGACATAGGTATGAATTGATTAGAATGGAATTAAATTAATGCGCGATGCGACAAACACAATAATAACAAAATGCTTAGTGCTAGAACACGTGTATATACTTGCAATAAGCTAGATACGTTTATAAATACGCGGCGTGATGAAAAATGTGGTTAGATTAGTCATCAACTGTCAAAAAGGTTTTTGTAAGTTTTTATTGAATAACTTTTAAACGCGTGGAGATATTTCCTTCATTCTTTTTTTAATTCATTCCTGGATGAGTTCTGCGCATAAATCTTTTTATACTTTTAAAAATAATAATTATTACCGAAGATATAGGCGTTTAAAGTAAAACTTTTGAATTTTGACAGTTTTTGACAGTATTTTTTGACATAACCACAAAATGATGCAACAGATACATTCCTAAATAAGTTAGGTTGTTTTTAACTTGGTTTTAATGAATTCCAAACGTTTTCAATGTCAATATTAGCTAAATTGAAACAATTACACCAAATTAAACGTAATTTCCGGTTGTTTTAAGTCAGAAATATTGAAATATTACAAGTGCTGGTTACTGTGATGCTATCTACACAATATTTTATTAATTTCGCACACGATTCTATCAAATTCCGAACGTTTGATTTCGTATTTATTGTATTTATTATATTTTACGGTGTTTTAATTGAATTTCTTGCGTCGATAATTACTAATCACTACAAATTGCTATTTTTATACATATTACGCGCTAGGGTTAAACGTTGAGACGCTTTTTAAGGAATTTTTCAATTTTACATTCCGATATTTTCCAATTTTATAAATGTAAATAGCATTTAGATGGAAACTAATGAAAACTAATGATAGAAATATGCCTTAAGCAGCAATTTTTCGTTTTTCTTATCCGAATATTGCTTTGAAACATATTTATAAAGTATGTACTTACAGAGAATTGTACTTAAGGCATATTCTTACAGATTACTTGCGCTCTAAGTTGTAATATCATATACTAAGCTACGCGAATTACATGTCATATTATTTAAGATGATATAAAATGAAATAAATAATATATTTTTTTGTGATATGTGAAGATATTTGAAAGTTGAACAAGAATGTCACTTGAATGACAAAATTCAAATGTCAAATTTGTTTATGCGTAGTGCGCAGACGCGGGTATCTGTCATATTCTTTTCTAACTGACGCGGTGTTGTTTTAACGTATTTTTGCTGATTCATGTGAATAATTGCAGAAAAATTTATTAAAAAGTATTAAAATCAGTGTTAGAACACGCGTAAATCAGTAAAGATTAGTTTAAAGTATTAATTTCGGTTGATTTTGATAGTTATAACGTATTTTTTTGAATTTTTGTTTTGTGAAATTCTGGGGTTATGACCTTGTGCGCATCATCAATCATTTCACCACCTTCGGTGAGTACATCAACAGTTGTCAATCATATTGTGACGACAGCTTGAGTAAAGCTGTCGCTACACTAGTGAATGACAAGTTATAGTTTGTGTGTTCTGCGCACACTCGCGCTTGGCGGTTGGCTGTCAATTTCGTTTGTAACCGACGTGTGTTTGTTTTAACGTATTCCCACTGATTATATAAATAATTAACTAAAAATTAATTAAAATCTGGTGAATTCAATACTAGGACATACATAAATCAGTATAGAATACTTTAAAGTATAAATTTCCGTTGATATTGACAGTTAAACAGTCATTTTTGAATTTTGTGTTGTAATAACTTGGTAACCTCACAACAGGCTATGACGTCGTGCGCATCATCCTTGTCATCTCATCGGCCATTTTCGGTGAGTACATTTTCATTCCAACTAAATTACTGCAATAAAAATAATACCTACACCTACACAACCTCGAATTTGTAGGTTATAGACGATTAACTCAGGTTATATCTATGTTATGTTATAATTTAATGAAAGCGACACACGGAAGTCGTGTGCGTGGTGATGGCGCACCTCAAAAAACGCAAAATCTGCTTCTGCGCGGCGGTGCGCACGATCGCCGCTTGTCTCGATGCCGCCGTCCGCACACCGCACACATTTATAGCGCATATCGCAAAAACAAGACGTCGCGACGTGCGCCAAGCGCGAAAAAACGAACGCAAAGTTTCATACTTTCCTCATTTACAAAAAATCAGTGTGTATGTAATGTAACGCGCAACAAAATCATCATGTCGCGCATCACTTGGAATTCCACACAAATTTTCGTGATATTCATTTGTTTCGGTAAGCAATTCATTAATTCTATGCCTAAATTCTGCTCTAGTTTCAACATTTCACTTTCAAAGTGTTAAATAACTTGTTTAGCGACCGTTTTTAGTAATTTTATTAATTTGACGACCTAGATTAGTGATTATTTTGATTTTTTTTGGAATTTTTTTGAAGAAAAGTCATGTTTTTTTATTGTTGCGCATCCTACAAGCACGTAACGCATGTCGGGTGTGTGTGCGCGTGAAAAATGAGTGTCAGATGCGTTAAAATAGCTCTTGGCCGGCCAAATTTCACGAATTATTCACGTTCTTCGCTATTACACCTTCTAGAAGCAGCTATCTGGTCATATTTTATTATAGGCAACCCAGTATGCATTCGTACACCCACACAAACACTTTGGATTCTAACCTCAAAATATTTCTCGTATTTCTTCTATATTTATGTTCGCAATAGTTTAAAACAAAATAAGCGCGTGAGTAATGCCGTCACAGCGTATTTCCAATCGGTCGCGGCTCATTTCGTAAAAGTAAAACGTTGGGTTTTGTTGTGTTATGCTGCTCACGCTTCGTTTGACGACCTTTTATGCAGTCGCCTTTGATCCGCTCGAGTGTGTGAAGTGTACGACAATTAATTAACTAATTAAGATTCAACGCACACACAAACATTTAGGAGGCACAAAAACTAAACGAGGTTGAAATAGTTTAGATTTGAGGTTATATTTGGTTGGAAAAACCTTGAATAGATCAAGTGCATGGTATGAAATGCGTGAAATAAACGCGCGAGTTAAAAATACGCATCATTCGAGTGATGTTTCGATGTTTTTTCATGTTTACGGTGTCTTTCTGGCCTGGTTTATGATGTAATCTGTGGAATTGACGTTTGCATTGAAATTTCACGCTGGCGGACTTTGAAAATATTCCAAAACTGTATAAATGGCAATGACCTATTTATACAGTAGTAAATTCCACTGAATTTTAACTGACGGATAAATATTTATGCCTATTTTAATAAATATTTATTTTTACAAGTCGCGTAGAGTGTGTTGCCTATACAAATTATTCTTTATAGACATACAAGTGTCTAAAACTAGGTTATTATTATTATTGCATGTTTTGTGCAGCGCGTGCAATATCATTTCCTGACTTGACTCGTAGTAGCGTCCGTAGCATTTATGAAAACCGAAACAATCACGCCGCGGCATTTTGTGCTGCGCCTATTCCCCATACACAAAGTGTTTTCATGCGAGTGGCAACCATCCGTTCACTCCTGCTTTTAAAAACGCGCACATAGTAAACAGCGGAAACATTCAGTAGGAGATAGGTCATTTGCAGCGCATCTGATTTGTAAAGGCCACTCCTTGCTTGCTTTGCTTTATATTCACGTATAGCTACGTATATAAAATGCGAGGTTAGGTTATAAAATGATTAAGTAATAAAATAAAAATAAAAATAAAATAAGAAATAAAATGTGCATTAAACTCGGATAATTTTATTAGTATTATCATTATTATTATTATCAGGGGAAGGTCACCTTGATATGCGGATGCGTTGGAACTGGAATTTCATTAGTGTAAAATGTCACATTGACCTCGATTCCCAACCCTTATAGTGTGGGTGATAAATTTTAATGAAGTAGGATATAAAACACGCGCGCTTTGTTTGTCTATTATATACAGTGGGGCGCTAGCATCGCTTGCGTGAGTTTATCTGCCGCCTCTCCAGCATCCTGCGACTCTGGTAGGCATTCCGCGCGAGCCACGCGTCACGTGCCGCTGTCCACGATTGTAATTAATAATTAATTCTACAATCATCGCGGATTGTGGTGTGGTGTGTTTTTCTTTTGTTTTTATTAATTAATAGAGTTGGTTGGAGGGATAAATAAGTTGCTTGCAGGCACGCGCCGCGTCGGAAAGCAGTCGAGTCTTTGACTAGGAGAAAAGGAAGATGAGAAAGTGCGTCCGCTGCACGCGAGAGTCGTTCGCATGCACGCCCTGCGCCTCTTCGACGTTCTGCGCGCCTCGTCGGTAGAATTCACTCTTGTCTTACCCCTTTGCTTGGCCTGGCATACTTGAAATTCCACATTCCACAATATTCAATCCACATAATTTTATTTATAAATTTTCTTTAAAAAATAACTAAAAATCAAAATAATATAAAAATAATTATTTATTATTTATTTTTATATTAATTTAATAATATTTATTAACTTTAACAAAAATTAGTTAATATTATCAATTTTCAACGTGTAAATTCACCTCTGTAGTATTCTGCGCTCCCAGTGGCGAAACCCAGCAACTTCGGCAACTTCTGTCAGTCAAGCACGTCTCACAACTTTTCTCACCACACTCTTTTAGTTTGTAGTATATTACCTACACCTGCTAACGTTATATCCTTGTCTGATACCAATAGAGACATTCTTCTGTAGTCTTAATACGCGCGAGTAACGCTGCGAACAAAGTCGCGATATTTCTATTCTTTCCTTTACCTTCTCCACGCGTCTGGTGTCTTGATCGCCGTTTATCCGATGTGGTGGCCGCTGTCCGTCGTTGGCAGCGTGAACCGCGTGCCGCTCACAAAGTACGAGTAGGAGGAGTTGTTTGGTGGAGTTGCCAAGCCAACCATGCACGGTTCTCCTTCTTTTCCACTCGTTGGCTTTGTTTTTTTCTGCCTTGTGCTACGCGTCCCTCTTTTCCACTTCTCTTTGGTACTTCTGCTCTCCTAGTAGTCATATGGAATTGATTTCCAATAAATTCACGCATGAGTGCGCACGGGCGAGATTTCGAAACGGAGGAGGGAGAGTCGTAAAATCAATTAAAAATTATTTTAAAAAAACGGAAAATGTAAAAGTAAATTTTAGTATTTTAATTTTTATTGATTTAATTAATTTTCTTACGATAATTTTATTGTAATTGTAAGAAAATTAAATTTAAACAAATGTTTCTTTATAATTTGCGCTTGTGGAATGTTGGGTATGCTCGGAATGCGGCGTTCTTCACCTCCTCGCGGTTCTGTCTGCCGGCGACGGCGCGGGCCTTATTTTGCAATGTCTGCTTTACAAATCGTTTCGTTTTTTTACTCTTGTTGCATACCATACACCCCACCTACGATTTAAAAAATCTCCACCAACTCCAACACCAAATCCAAGTTTGGTTGTTTCATAACCTTCTTCTTTATATTATTCCATGCGAGACTTGATGATAGTAGGAGTTCATAAGCTTCGGAATACCACGCCGCGCGCGTAGAGCGCTAGCCCTCGGAATATTTTATTTTAAACTACCGCCTCACAACGGCGAATGCTGCGCCTGTTAACCGTTCGATCAAGCGGCGCTATTAGGAGATTCGGCGCGCTGAGAGAGAGAGACAAACAAAATGGTCGGGGGGCCCTGCTTGTATGCGCTTGAATACTTGCCCTGTGCGTTCTTATGCTGCTCTAATAAACCGCTCGGGTAATTATGCATATTGTGTTGTGTTATTATCACAAAGCAAGTTGATTTTATGTTTAAGTTCATCGACTTGCTTTTTAGACTTAAATAAACTAAATAAAAATCGTGTGGTTTTGTTTCCTTTAATAACAACAACAAAAGACTATAAAAAGCCTCACATCGCCATTTTAATATTATTAACAACATAATAAAGTGTTAATTAAAAGTTACAAAAGTAAAATGCCGCTCATCTCGACAAAACGTGAAGCCGTAGCCAACCAGCTCCGTGAATACGCCGGCAAAACCAAGACACCAACCAAATAATCACCGAAGATTCCGGTAATCCTATCCCAGAAAAAGATGCGAGTCTCACAGTGGGTGTCCACGGTCCAATCCTGCTTCAAGACATCACCCAGGTAGAAGAACTCGCCCATTTTGACCGCGAACGCATCCCGGAACGTGTTGTACACGCAAAAGGCGGCGGAGCCTTCGGATACTTTGAAGTAACCCACGACATCACCTCTTACACCTGCGCGAAAATATTCTCTACAATTGGTAAACGCACCCCGTTGGTTGCCCGCTTCTCACAGGTCATCAACGAATCGGGATCCTCTGATACAGTTCGAGATCCACGTGGATTTGCTATCAAATTCCGCACAGAGGATGGTAACTGGGATCTGGTTGGAAATAACACTCCGGTGTTCTTTGTGAGGGATAGCGTGATGTTTCCTAGTTTCATCCACTCACAGAAACGCAATCCTGTTACCAATATACGAAACTGGGATGCGTATTGGGATTTTCTCTCGTTGAGACCCGAATCCATGCATCAGGTGATGGTTGTCTACTCGGACAGAGGTATCCCCGATGGGTATAGATACATGCATGGGTATGGATCTAATACCTTCTCCATGATTGATTCAGATGGCAAAGTGAGTTGGGTCAAGTTCCACTATAGGTCTGACCAAGGTATACGGAATATTTTCGCGGATCAAGCCAGGATCCTCGCTGGAGTTGACGCGGATTATAGTGTGAGGGATTTGTACAATGCCATAGCCCGAGGGGATTATCCAAGTTGGACGTTGAGTATCCAAGTGATGACTCCTGAGGAAGCATCTAGACAACCCTATGACCCTTTCGATGTGTCCAAAACATGGCCCCATGCGGATTTTCCTCTTATACCAGTTGGAAAAATCACTTTGAACAAAAACCCTTCGAATTACTTCGCTGAAATTGAACAACTTGCGTTCAACCCGAGTCATTTCATCCCTGGGATTGATGCGTCTCCAGATAGAATGTTACAAGGAAGGCTGTTTTCCTATGGGGATACACATAGATATCGTCTGGGGGTTAACCATCAACAGTTACCAGTGAATGCCCCACTGGTCCCCATCATGAATTTCAACCGCAGTGGACGGGATATTATTGATAGTCAAGGCGGAGCTCCCAATTATCATCCGAATAGTTTTCATGGTCCTGAAGCTTCACTAAGAGCTAAAAAGCTTACACCTTCGTTTAGACTGGTTGGGGACACTACGAGGACCGACACTAGTACCCTGGAGGATAATTACACCCAGCCGAGGGTTTTATATCAACGTGTGTTGCCCGAGGGTGAAAAAGCTAGGCTGGTGGATAATGTCGCTTATGATTTGAGGAACGCGGCTGGGTTTATCCAGGAACGGATGATTAATGGGTTCAAGCAGGTGGATCTTACTCTGGGGGCGTTGATTGCCGATGCTGTGCATAAGTATAATCATCCGAAGAGTGATCCGAGAGCAGAGATTTAATTATTTTTGTTTTAAATGCTTTTATATGCTTTAAATGCTTTGCTTTTCTTCCTGTTGTATCCCTTGATCCGTACATGTGTATCCCGTGTGTTTTATGCGCGCCTGTGACGTGAATCTCGCGTAAAGCTCCCACGCCTACAAGTTTACGAAGCTTAGCCGGGAATAATCCACGATTTTCCCACCTCGCTCTTACTAGCAGTGAGTATTGATCCGAAATTGTGCGCCAATGAGCGGGAGCTTGGTGTGGATTGGGCGTCGCGACGCTTGTTGTAGAGGTGGTGGTGGTGGTGGGAATGGAGGCAGTGTGGACGCCGTTTGCCGGCGGCGGGATTATGTGCGCCTGATAGCGTGGACCTCGCGCACGTGAAAGCTCGCACGCTGAAAAGCGGAAAATTTTCCACCGCCACGCTGCCGCCGCCGGCGGAGGACAGCCTGCGCGGGGACACACTTGTTGCTTGTATTTTCCAAGCGGTTTGGAGAGCACGTGGGAAATTTTTGACTTGCGCAAAGCTTCTAAGCTTCTAAGCTTTCAGAATAGAAATATAAATATAGATTGGTGTGCGTATTGCGCCTTAGTAGTAATATAGTTTTAAGTTTAAGTCAGTTTTGAATTTACTACTGAGTAATAATTTTAATTGAGTTTTTCTTTAATTTTATGCGATTAATAATGATTAATTGTAATAAAAAGTGGATTATAAATGATATTTAGTTGAGTATTTGGTTGATTGTAAGTGAAGATTGTAACAATTGATTACTGGTTGGTATTTGATGAATGGCGGCGTTTAGTACGGGTACTAGCAGTTGTTCCTGTATTCCTGTTATTTTCCGATACTTTCAGCTGTGCTCTCTCGACGTCCACGGTCGAACGAAACTCGAAACTCGGGCAAGTCGTGGGAGCAGGGGAATTGTCACCTTATTAACTCTTCATCAATCAATATCAATAAATTAAAATAAGTAATTAAATAATAATATTATTAATTAATTATTTATTAACTTTCAAAAAAATACGTTGGCAGTTTTAAAATTCAGTAGAGTGCAAGTCTTTTTCTTTTCTTCTTTTCTCTTTTTGTTCTTGTCGGGTCTTCTTTGCGTGAGCTTGAGTGAGAGCTTGAAGACGTGTTTTGAGACTTGAGACTTTGGCCGCGGCCAAAGGGGCGAACCGGTGCATCCTCGAAGTCATGCTGCTCTGATACAGCGACCTGTCCGAAAATGCCACGCCCTGAATAAAAAACTGCGCGCTTAACTAATAAAAACAAGTTTATATGCATTCATAATATTAATTTTATTCTTTAGTAATATAAAAAAAAGAAATAAGTAAATACAGCTGTAAAAAAACAATTTATAGTGATGTAAATTGTTTATAAATCTATGGCTGAGTTAATAGAATTGAAGGAAAACATCTTGAGATGCTTCATGAGAGCCTGTTGAGTCAACCCGAGTAGTTAACCCTTTCTGGGCCTCACAGGACACAAAAAATAACAAAAAACAAGCAAAATTTACGCAAAAAACAAACTTTTCTAAGTAAAGTCACAGAAAAATAAATTTAAATGAATTTTAATTCTTTAATTAATAATTTATGTTATATTAATCTTTAATAAATAATTTTTAATAATAATTTAATGTACTTAAGACTACTTTAAGTACAAATATTATTAATATTAAATTTTAACTGTTTAATACTGGAAAAAAGAGTAGGCACACACAGAATAGAAGCACATTGTAGGGCTGGGTGTAAATACTATGCTCCTCAACATCCTGCGTTCCTGATAGGGTGTTGACGTCATTCTGGAGCTATTCCCACGCCCTGCGCGCACACAAAATCATTAAATTCCTCACATTCCACCCCTACACACACACATCCACACAATAATCAATCTCCTCTAGAGTCTAGACGGAATAGATATAAATATATTGTTTTTGTCACGCAATAGTATCCTATCCTACCGGTGTATTACTACATATATTAAACCGGCAGAATTGAATAGGGTTGATCCATTTGGTGTTGCGGAAGGTCCGGACACCTTCGCGTCTTGCCCGCATGGCCCTGAGCGGCAGTCACATGACGTCAACGGCGTATCAGGATTACATGAGCATGTCGATGTCGACGGTCTCATCCGACGTGCCCTAGGTTAGTTACACGCGTTACAAGTGACCTTGCATGACCCACGGCGGGTGCTCTCGGGGGCGCTGGCTGCTCAGGCTCGAAACGACGTCAACAACCAACCAGGACCGCAGACGCGCGAAGAGCATCTAGAGTAAACAAACGCACAGCGTCTTCTTCCCAACCTACGCGAAGAATATTTTATATAATCTTGAATGTAAATGTAAAGGAGGCGAAGAAGAAGGGTTCATGTGGAGAGCGTGGGCGTCCATCAATTGTAAATGACGTCAACCGCGCAGCAGGAACACAGAATGAAGAGAAGGTGGTTGTAGGAATGGAGTGGAGTGGAGTTGAGTTGTAGGCGTGGTGTGGTGTGATGTGCATAGTCGGGTTGCGTGTGGAAGGTGGAATAAGGTCATAGCCCTCAGAGCTTTCGAGTTGTATGCGCCGCGCAGAAAGAAGAAAAAAATCAATACTCGTGGCGCTTGCGACAGAGAGGCGCTATTGGAAAATGACGTCAACAAGCTATCAGGTTATCAGCGGCTAGAGGAGCTGTACTTTAAGAATAAGCTTCACATTCAAATAATTCCTTAAATTAAATAAAATTTTTACATTAATTACATAGAATTAATTATTTTATAACAAAATGTTTAAAAATTTAAAAAAAATTTTTAAATTTCAGTTTGTTGTTTCCTATCAACAAATGGCAGTGACGATGATCTCCGCTCCACCGGTCGCCTCCGACGTGCATGCTCCACACGTGGTCACATCCCTCAACCACCAAGCCGCGTCAACACCACCGGCCGCCTCCATTTCCTCCGCCGTGCGATGCTCACCGAAACCGTCCTGCGTGATCGCGCCATTGACGCCTATCTCATCACCTCAGACGATGAGCATCAAACTGAATACGTTGCTCCTTACGACCGCCGAAGGGAATACATCTCCGGCTTCTCCGGAAGTAATGGCGACGCCATTGTTACACAAACCCACGCTGCACTATGGACAGACGGCAGGTATCATCTCCAAGCAGATGATCAACTCAACTGTGACTGGTTACTGATGCGTGAAACACAAACAAAAGTACCTACGAAAGCAGAATGGTTAAAGAGGGTGTTACCACCACATGGACGCATTGGAGCTGACCCTAAGCTGGTCTCAGCCGCAGCATGGACCAACCTCGAGTTGGATCTGGAGAATTCCACGCTGAAGCTGGTCCCGATTAGTGTCAACCTCGTGGATGAGGTGTGGTTTGGCCATGAGGATACCATACGGGAGAAGGACGCTTTTGTCTTGGATATTCAATATTCAGGCAGGAATTGGACAGATAAGGTTGAGGAACTTCGGCAGGAGTTGAATTATACTGGTGTTGACGCTATGGTGGTCACCAGTCTAGCTGAAATTGCTTGGTTGTTGAATATTCGTGGTAGGGATATTCCTACAATCCGTTTGTTAAGAGTTATGTGGTTTTGAGTAACACCAGCGTGCATTTTTACGTTGATGGTTATAAACTGGTTAAAAATGGCGTCGATAAGTATCTACGCATTCATTACGGGGTGAATCGTGAGTCAGTTATGTAAGTTTTTGTTTATTTATGTATTATATTTGTTTTATATTGATTTTATGTTTTGTGTTGTAGTGTACATGATTATAAAGAAATCTGGACGGATTTACCAACGAAAACACAAGCATGGGACTATGTTTTGGTACCGTCGATAAGTGTGTTTAGTGACGGGGCGAGTCAGGCCATTGCTTCGTTGATTCCGAAGGAGAAACGTGTCAGTAAACCTTCTCCGATTATTGCGTTGAAAGCTAGGAAGAATCCGATTGAGATTGCTGGTATGGAACGCGCGCATATTCGAGATGGCGCTGCGATGTGTGAATTTTTAGAGTATTTAGAACGTCGGGTATGTTTTTTTCTTCAAAAAACCAAAATATTATTAATTTTAAATTATTTCTTTAATAGTATGCGGCTGGTGATACTTGGGATGAAATCACAGTGGCGAATATCATAAATCTCATTCGCTTCGAGCAGAACTTCAGCCTTGGCAATAGTTTTGAAACTATTGTTGCCTTCGGTCCAAATGGGGCCTTACCGCATTATGAACCTACGAATAGTACTAATATGAAGATTTTTAGTAATAGTACGGTTGTTATCGATTCAGGAGGACAATATTATGGTAAATTTAGATTAAATACTTGTTTTTCTTACATTGTTTTATAATTATTTTTATTTTTAGATGGCACTACAGATGTTACTAGAACATTACACTTTGGTGAACCTACAGCAGAACAAATAAATGCATACACACGTGTGCTCATGGGATTGATTCAATTATCGCGGTTGACGTTTCCAGCGAATATGCGCACATCAGTGGCGGATGTAATGGCGCGGGCGCCATTGTGGGACGTTGGTTTGGACTATATGCATGGTACCGGGCATGGAATTGGATCATTTCTAGGTGTACACGAACGTAATTATCAAAATTTTAGTATATTGAATGTTTTTTCATTGTTTTTATTGATTTTTAATTTTAGCTCCTATTTCGTTGGATTACAATTCCTACGCACGCCAACAACACTTCCGCAGAGGATATTTTTTTCAAATGGTAAAAATACTAAATATTATGTTTTTCTTGTTAATTATTGTTTTTTCTATTAGAACCAGGTTATTATCTGGAAGGAGAATTCGGTGTGCGTTTAGAAAACATTCTCGAAGTAATCAAGAAGTCTTGGTTGAAGCATATAAGTGGACAAGCTTTCCTCGGGTTTAAAGATGTGACACTCGTACCATTTGAACCCAAATTGATTAATATTGATTTATTGACCTATCAACATGTAAGTTTTCATCTAAAATCTTTATAAATATCATAATTTGTGATTAAATTTAAGCGTCAATGGTTGAATGACTACAACACAAGGATTCGTGACCTTGTCGGGCGTGAATTAAAGGAGAAGAACAAGATGGACGCCTTCTATTGGATGATGGAGAAGACGAAACACATTCCGGGTGCGTCTGCGCAACTACGCACATCTCTACTCTCAGTTATCCTGCCGGTTATTGTTTGTTTTGTTGCCACAGTAAACAAATAAGTGTTGTAAAAGGTAAGTGAACATTTTATTCAATATATAAAGGTATTTGCATTGGTATATGTCGTAATTTACAAGTTCTATTGGGTAAAAGGGTAGTGTTTGTAGTTCTGGTGTCTTAAGTCAACTTAACCTCTCGAAATTTTTAATGAAAACACTTCAAAGTTGTGATTTTGATGAAAAATGTTTATATTATAAACGTAAAACATTCACGCAATGCCTTAAACTGTTACAAAGTAAACGTAGTAAGTCTAGTTGTATGTTTGTACTTATGTCCTAAAGTATTATCAAATTTTATATGTGTTATATGTGTAAATCATAGCTGTAGTCTTTATTTGTATTTATTGCTAGATGATATTAAACCTACGGTTTCCACAAACGCACCAATCCGTCCTCACTATACGAACATATCATATTCTGATGCGGATGATGACTGATCCCAATGACGTCCTTCTCGTGAATATTCAACGTGCGCTCCAGTTTACCCGAGTTGGTCGAGAAGCAATACAAAACGAAATCCTCGCCGACGCAGTAAATCCAATCACCACGCGGTGACACCGTCGAGCAGACAAAGTCACCACCCTCACGCTTTCCACTCGAGAAAGATCTCACGATCTGCCCGGATAGATTCATGATCACCGCGGTGTTTGTCCGGTTGCAAACGACGAAATGTTCGTTATTCTTCGCGAATGCATGGATATTATTCACGGTGGTATCACTGGCGCCGATACTTTTAAAAGTATTGATACATTCGGTTGTTTTGATGCTCCAGACTTTCACCGTGCCATCCGAGCTGGCGCTGAGGATATTATGCCCATCCTGCGTGTAGATTACTTCGTTTACGAATGAGCTATGTCCGCGGAACTCTTTCAACATCTTCCCGCTTTTTAATCCGTGAATTTTGATGGTGTGGTCGAAGGAAGCACTGAGGACTTGGCTGTTATCCCGGGAGAATTGTAAACAGGTGATGCCTTTTGTATGCGCTTTCTCTACTTTGCGTAGACATTGCCCGGAACTGATGCGCCACACTTTTATCCGCCCGGATTTCGACCCGCTGACCAACATTTCACTGTCTCGGGAGAATGCCATGCAGAGCACGGCGTGTTCCATCAACATGAAGTTATCAGCCGCTTGGTATTTTAAATCCTTACGGATTTTACCCGTGGTGAAGTTCCAGACTTCAATGATGCCGTCAACACTTCCGGTGATTAAGTATTGTCCATCCGGTGAGAATCGTGCGCATTCCACGTGGGATTTCTGCCCGAATTTGATCTGTTTCGCCATTTGCGTTGGGAATTGTTCGTCTTCCTGGTCGCGGATTGCTGCCTTGCCACGGAATAAATCAATTGTGGTGCCGGGAGGTAGTAATCCTTGATGTTGTTGCCATTTTAATGCTTGTCCAAGCAGGGCGAGTAGGCGAGATGATGGCACGACGGATACTTCGCCGGATAACGCCAGTGCGATTGCTGCACGACGTTTTTCTTTACTGCTACCATCCGGATAGGCTTCCCTGGGATCAAAGTAGGACCTGGCGAGGAGATTCTCTAAATGTATGTATCTTTCTGGTTCATGTTGTTTAAGCATTATCATTGGGTCGGTTTGACGGAGGAGAGAACGCGCCGCGCCGAGTTCTCGGAGTTCAATTAGTTCTAGCACAATCTAGAAGCATTTTTATGATGTTGTTATTAGATACTTATGGATTTATACTATTCTTACCTGTTCATATAAGTCAATTAGTTTCTTATCAGGAAGTTTGAGTGATTGGATAGCTTTGAGAACTGTGTCCCAATGACCATTGTTGATATCTGAACAGAAGCCATCTACACTATCAACTGTATTCAGGGACACTCCTGTTTCCTCCTGGGAAATTAATAGTAATTAAGTAGTTTTTGTTTAATTTACTTGTATTTAACATTTTCTTACTTGTAGGGTTTGTAGAGTTTTGTATAAATTGCTTTCTTTCAAATACTGCTGGATTAGACGTATCACGCTAAAAGTAAGCAGTAGACATTTATTTAAAGATGTATTATGTTATATACGTGGGTTACTTACTCTGCTGATTCAATTTCAATCGACATAATTAGTAAATTGTTTACTGCAAGCCAAGTTAACCTCTAATTTGTCGGGTTTATGTATTCTTGCTATCTCGCATAATTTGTTTGAATGAGTATTTATTTTCTTTTTGTTTCGCTATGTCCATCTAGTGGTGTACTGTTATTATGTAGTTAAGATTGCAGAAAACTGTAATTTGCTATTCTATTTTTATTAGTTAGGCACTTCGCAACTAGATGGCGCTAGTGCTGCGCTTGCAACAGTTTTCTTCGGTTGCCACTACTACTTTCGCTCCATTCATTCACTCACCACCTCAGTACGTTCCGCGCTGTGGTAAAGGCTGCACGCGTTTTTTTTCTTCTCCGCCATGCCGCAACTCTCGTCGTATTTCGTTTTGCTTTACAGTTTAATTCGGTATCAGTTACAGTCTCGGGATACAAATCACCGTAATCAAGAATGACTGGCTATGGCTATTTTCCTGTTTAGACAGTCGTGCGGTGTTGTGCAGTGTGCACGAGTACTTGCCATCCGTCGAGCATCGTGGTGATTTCTCGCGTTTCTTGGGTTTAGTGCGCTTAAAAAATCGGTTTTAAATTCGATATGCTATCGATCGACTGCCGATGCACGTGCATGACGGCGGCCGCCGGATCTCGTTCAGTGGCTACGAATTTCATTTGGGATTTATTGATCAAAATTGATCGAATGTTAATTTGTGAAAATTATCCACGCGTGTTGACCGTCCGAACAAAATAAGGAAACTTGTGAAAGCGTAGTTTATGGATAGAAGAACAAAGGTGTATGGTAACATCAAGTATTAATTTGTTTCATTTTTTTACTTTTACAGATACAAAATCATATTTGTACACAGCTATTGAAAATAGTTTCACCACACGTTAAAGAAAAACTATTACAAAGTGCTTCCTTGATTGTATGAGCTCCAATAAAAGTCAATTTAATAATATACTTGAAAACATATTTTTCTGTGGTATCCTCTTTGTTGTTTTCAGTTTTAAATAATATGGCATATAAGTCTTATGTGTGAGCAGCGGGTATAAGATAACTAACTGTTACTTGAATTGTGTTGTTGTTTTTAAAAACATGATAAAAGTAGAATCATAAATAGAAGAATCAAATAACAACAATAAAAACACTCGGTGGTCGAGTGGAGACGTGCACCTGCTGGCATGCTAGCAGACGCGGATCGAATCTCAGGTGTGGAAGGCATTTTTCTCAAATATAAAAATATCAGGTGTAATTTGGGTTGCATATATGAATTGCAACGAAATATAAGAGAAATTGAAATACAAATGAATGCAATATAAGAAGAAATAAGAAAGCAAGAGCAAGTGTAGAAACGGAGAACAGAGAAATAGAAGAAGAAGGAGTAGTAGTAGAGAATAGGAGAAGATAGAAGGAAGAGAACAGTAGAGTAGAGAAGAGGAGGAGATAGAAGAAAGAGAACAGAGGAGGAATCAGATTTTTAATTTTTTTGGCACGTGTCGTTATAAGACAGTCTACTGCTTCGGTGCCTCCATTGCTCCCGGCCCAACCTACAGCTACGATGTCTCTGCGCTTCATCCCCGAAATTATCAGGCATATCAACAATTTTTATGGTGGGGGATCACCCCCAGAGAGAGGGAACTCCTTATAAGGACAATCCTTATAAGGTCTTGTAAAAATATTTCTAAGTTTTAAGTCGCCTCAAGAGAGGTGACACTTAAAAATATTCTTACCAGATCTGACCTGTAGCTGAAATGAAAGAAGGAGCACATAAATCACACAGGATACCTTAACAATTTTTATAGTGGGGATCATCCCCTGAGAGAGGGAACTCTCTTAGAGACCTGTTACTGAAATGATAGAAGAAGTACACAAATCAAAGAAGTCAATATATTTTACTATTTCTTTATTAACAATAGAATACAAGTTTATATTTTACAAGTCAACAGAATACATGTCGCCATATTGAAACAGGTCTTACGACCTGCCTAGCCGTCGCAAGCAAGTTACTTCGCAAAGTACTACCGGGATAAAGAAATTAAGAAATAAACCATTTTCTGCGTGAGTATGGGAACAAATATACAGGGTGTTACAAATAGAAAATTCAGCAAGTTACACTTCGCAAAGTACTACCGGGATAAAGAAATTAAGAAATAAACCATTTTCTGTGTGAGTGAAAATGGGAACAAATATACAGGGTGTTACAAATAGAAAATTCAAAGTGCAAAGAAGAAAACCCTAAAACAACAACTAAAGCTAAATTTTCACGGACAACAAGAAAAACAAATATACAGGGTGCTACAAAAAGGAAATTAGTACATCACAAAAAGAAAATCAATAGTACAAAAAAGAAAATAGGAAATCAAGAAAAACAAACATACAGGGTGATACAAACAGGAAATGCCTAAATTTAAAAATAAAATACAAAGTTTAAGTAGAAAACGACCCAGAAACGACAAATTTAGTCAGTTTTACACTAGAACGCAAGGAAAAGTAGAACATAAGGTGATACAAGAAGAAAATTGCTACATTTTACAAATATATTACAAATATTTTACAAATATATTACTCTCAATAATTAATTGCCAAACTACGAAAATACGTTAAAGAGCCGGCAGATTTATGAAATAAAAATAAAAATGCAAGCAAGGAAAATTTCACGTTAGTAAACCGATGATTGACATGACCATACTCTGCGGGTAGATCCAAGTCGCATCCGACGGCACGCATCAATTTTGTGTTGTTACGGTATTCACGTTACATGCAATTTTAGATAAATATGAAAGTATAATGTAATAACGTTTACAAACTTACCAGTGCATCAGGTAATCATAGAAAGTACTGAAACAAAAAAACAACACGTGTGTGAGAACTCGCACTATGATGAACACTTATTTAAATTTGTTCAATTTTCCCGGAATATCCTGCCAAGGACAGTCGTTAATTACACTTACTTAAAATTACGAATAGGATACATATTTCTAAAACCAATTCACAACATCGAAATAATCCAATAGCCGACACGCACATGGAAACACCAGTTTTATAATCATTTTACGTGTAAATCATCCTTAGCAAAACAATCTACATGTCTGTTGTCATTAGGTGCCGTTAGAAATGCTCATTTTTAATCAATAATAAAATGTAATGTTATCGGAATGAATGAAAGAATGATGCCGAGCCGCGTGCAGGTAAGAACAGACTGAAGCGGTCGAACGTTCGTAGCATGAGAGGCAGCATTGCGCACGTTTATAGCGATATAAAAACTTGTTTATACACAAACCCCGATATGCGTGTAGAATTGAAATAGCACATTTCTGAAGTGCACTAAAATAAAATAAAATATAATAATTCATTACATCAGTTGTTAATTTCAGCATTCGGTTCGCGCGGTATACTAATGAAACTACGAGTACTATTCACACAACTATCATTATAACTCGCGTAACGGAATCTTCTCGCAATAAATTTCAATACAGGGAAATAAAGAATTAAATTCCGCATCTGGGAAAATCAATCCGAACTTAGTTTAAGACCGCGTTCGCGTGTTATAATATTAAGAAAGTACAATTCCTAGCGCAACGAGTACTATTGCGTATATGCGTATACACACAAATATCATTATAACTCGCGTTACGGAATTTTCTCGCAATAAACTCAAATACAGGGTGATAAAGAATTAAATTCTGCATCTGGGAAAATTATTCCGAACTTACTTTAACACCGCGTTCGCATGTTATAATAAAAACCACAATTCCTTGGCATTTTTTCTTAAGAATTAAAATTTCATCTTTCAGATTTCCCTTCTACCTATCCTATCTGATAGAGAATAGTCCGTAGATTAAGACGCTGCGATCAGATCTTATTTATCTCTTTTAGTTTACGAGATATTCGCGATTGAATAAAATGGGTAAAAATTGATAAATGTCACTTTTATGCACTTTTAGTCGCGTTTTTCGACCTTTTACTCTAGAAAATATAATTATTTTATATTTTTATCTGAAAGAGAATTTTCCAATCTTTCATAATCAACAATTCGTTGGTAGCTATCGCTTTTGTTTAAGAGATATGAATTTTTGAAAATCGTCGAAAAAAGTATCAAGCACCCCCTTGGCAATTTTTTCTTAAGAGTGAAAATTTTATCTCTCAGATTTCCGTTTTAACTATCGTATCTTATAGAAAATAGTCCGTAGATTACGACGCTGCGATCAGATCTTATTTATCTCTTTTAGTTTACGAGATATTCGCGATTGAATAAAATGGGCAAAATTGATAAATGTCACTTTTAGCACTTTTAGTCGCGTTTTTCGACCTTTTACTGTGAGAAATATAATTATTTTATATTTTTATCTGATAAAGAATTTTCCTATCTTTCATAATCAATAATTCGTGGGTTGCTATCTCTTTTAGTTTAAGACATATGAATTTTGAAAATCGTCGAAAAAAGTATCAAGCACCCCTTGGCAATTTTTTCTTATGACTTAAAATTTTGTGTCTCATATTTCTCTTTAACTATCCTATCTGATAGAAAATAGTCCGTAGATTAAGACGCTGCGATCAGATCTTAATTATCTCTTTTAGTTTACGAGATATTCGCGATTGAATAAAATGGACAAAAATTGATAAATGTCACTTTTAGCACTTTTAGTCGCGTTTTTCGACCTTTACTGTGAGAAATATAATTATTTTATATTTTTATCTCAAAGAGAATTTTCCAATCTTTCATAATCAACTATTCGTTGGTAGCTATCGCTTTTTGTTTAAGAGATATTAATTATCAAAAATCGACGAAAAAAGGATAAAGCACCCCCTTGGCATTTTGTTTCTTAAGAATTAAAATTTCATCTCTCATATTTCTCTTTTAACTATCCAATCTTATAGAAAATAGTCCGTAGATTAAGACGCTGCGATCAGATCTTATTTATCTCTTTTAGTTTACGAGATATTCGCGATTGAATAAAATGGGCAAAAATTGATAAATGTCACTTTTAGCACTTTTAGTCGCGTTTTTCGACCTTTACTGTGAGAAATATAATTATTTCATATTTTTATCTGATAGACAATTTTCCAATCTTTCATAATCAACAATTCGTGGGTTGCTATCCCTTTTAGTTTAAGAGATATGAATTTTTGAAAATCGTCGAAAAAAGTATCAAGCACCCCCTTGGCAATTTTTTCTTAAGAGTGAAAATTTTATCTCTCAGATTTCCGTTTTAACTATCGTATCTTATAGAAAATAGTCCGTAGATTACGACCCTGCGATCAGATCTTAATTATCTCTTTTAGTTTACGAGATATTCGCGATTGAATAAAATGGGCAAAAATTGAGAAATGTCACTTTTAGCACTTTTAGTCGCGTTTTCGACCTTTACTGTAGGAAATATAATTATTTTATATTTTTATCTGATAGACAATTTTCCAGTCTTTCATAATCAACAATTCGTTGGTAGCTATCGCTTTTGTTTAAGAGATATTTATTATCAAAAATCGTCGAAAAAAGTATCAAGCACCCCCTTGGCAATTTTTCTTATGACTTAAAATTTTGTGTCTCATATTTCTCTTTTAACTATCCTATCTGATAAAGATTACTCCGTAGATTAAGACGCTGTGATCAGATCTTAATTATCTCTTTTAGTTTACGAGATATTCGCGATTGAATAAAATTATACCTAACTCACTATAACACCGCGTTCGCTTAAATACAAACCAATGTACGATGCAGAAATTAAAACGAAATATATAATTGAATTATAAACTTACCAATGCAGAACTCATCGGACTCCAAGGCACTGCAAATACTGGAAATAAAAAAAGAAAACATATGTTAAAACAAAAATATTTCATATAATTTAGTAATATTATAATCACACAGTGGAGAAAAACAAACAATCTGCGATGTTTATTTAAAACTTACTTGCAGCTGCACGATGGGTCATCCAAATGATGAATATCAAATCAAGATGGGGCGATATGTATCCGATGCACCCAGCAACTCGACATCTTGTAGGTTACGTTATACACTTAACCGGAATTTATTGGATAATAAACGTGCAAACAGTAAATAAGATTACTGTAGTCGCAAGTAAAAATTAAATAGTCGATTGAAGATCGAATACGAGAATAATGCAAATTTGGAAAGTAGAAGTCCGGATAAACAATACGAGGCACGTGAAATACGTCTGGACCAACCAGAGACCGGCACGAAACTGGCTACAAACAGTGCAAGCAACAACGCGACAGTTTATGACAAGAAAGCAATAGATGCGCAAAGCCGGCGGCGCGTCGAAGGCACGCGACCTTGTGTGCGAATTGCACGTTCTTATTGCAATAAGAACTAAACTAAAATATGCTGCATGCGACAGCGCGACGACAATCTTACGCGTAGCATCTCGCACGGCGAATGCGATAAGAAAGTTGTTTATACACAAACGCTGATAATAGAACGGTCTTCAAACTAATACAATTCTATTTTATGATTTGGCCATCTATAAATGATACAATTAGTAATCCCACAATTTAGATCAAGTATTGAAATTAATGATAAATTAAAATTCGGTTTATGTAATTCTAAACGGAACTAAACTGGAATCTTGGTACACGGCAAACAAATTCTATAAATGAGCCGCTTATTTTGAAAGTGACCTAACTCCGTTTTTCAATTTTTGCCGGTTACCATGGTTACATGTACAACTTCATGTTATTTATCAGTGACGCACTTCAGATTGCTTATATTCAGAGAAAATACGGTACATTTTTACACATAGGTTTTCCGAATTAATTGAATAACTGACCCGTGTGGTTTGAAAGTGGCCTAACTCCATTTATAGTTACATCAAGGTATTTATTATTGATAATGTCGGAAAGCAGCGATGAAGGTCATTTCAATTAATTAGTATTTACAAGTCCACCTCATTTTTGGGACAATTGCGTTAGTTAATTAACCTGTACGTTTAATTAATATAAAATTTAAAATTTAATATTAAATTATAGAAATTATTGCAAGCATGAGGAAGAACCGAAGAAGACCACTTAGTTCAGATAGTGAAAAGAAATAGTAATTAATAATTTAAAAAAAGCGAATAAGAAAAAGAGTTATAAAATAATATTCCTCGTCAGAGGATGAAGATTCAAATAACAATGGAGAAAAGATTGATGCACCATATATCCAAAAAGTGCGAAAGATAAAACGGAATTCAGGAAAAAGATATTGCAGTTAAACCGGAAGTATTGTTCATGAAAAAAATTTCGAACCAAAGATTGTGGTTGTCGGAATGCGTGCACAAAAATTATAATGAAGAAGAAAGAAAGAATATTTTTGAGAAGTTTTGGGGTTTGGCAGATTTTAACAAACAAAATGTATTACTTCACGAAGCTGCCTGTGAAACGAAGACGTTTTTTCTTCAATTTGAAACATCTTAAATTATGTTGAATGGACTTGGGCATCTTCAAATTTTATAATGAATCTGGCTGTTAATTTTGAAAGTGGCCCAACTCCATTCTTGATAAGGAAACGCACGTTATTTACTTAATAATTGCCACTACTTTAACAGGAACAGTAAATTAACATCCTAAGATACGCTTAAGCAGTATGACTCCTTTGTATCTTATACGTATATTTTAAATTCATTGAAACGCAAAACTTTCAATATCTCGATTTGAAGATAAATGGAGTTAGGCCACTTTCAAAATAAGCGGCACAAATAATGAAATTATTTTACTTACTGGTCTATCGCACACGCTAAATCGACAGCAAATTGGTAGATTCTGAAATACAAGAGAAACAAAACATTAGTTACAGCATATCGTGACTTATTGAAATAAATCAGAGTTCCGTCGGAACCCAATTTATGAATTAAAATTCCTGTTATTCGTATAATAATGATAGGAATGACAATATTTACCAGGTAGCACACTCCATGCTCCTTTGTTGATGACACAAATGTTTTGCACAGTTAATTAATTTATTGGCGTGCACAAAATATGGCTGGACGTCGCCCGACGGCAACGGATTCACAAACCCGTGAATAAATAAAACACAAAAAAATTTGAATCACGAAGACTATACACGCAATAAATAGGCGATAACAGATCGAACACGTTTATTAACACTAATTATCACCGGCGATCAGGAAATATAACGCAATTTAGCCAGTTTACATCAAAGAATAACACAAGCCGAAAGTGTGGAATGTTTGCTCGTCGTTATCGCACCGATGCAACAAAACAAAATACACTTGTTGGAATATTTCCGAGTTAAACCTGCATCGTCGCGCCATCTGAGGATACTTTATGGTACCACACGAAAATACAAAGTGTTTCAAACAGTGTGGCGCGCATGTGTGTCAGTGCGGAATTGTCTATGAGGCAGTGAGTGGTCACGCACTTAGATGGCAGCGTCCGTGTGTACACGTACACGAATGTGTGCATGCACCACCCTATCTAAATGAATGGCATATTTGCGTCAAAACACAATGACTCAAATCTAGATGGCCATAGAATGCTCTTATTTATTCGTGTCAAGGAAATACAAAAAACTGTTAGAAAAGTAGTTTCTGGCAGGATTTAAGCACAGCGAATGAGAATATGCAATTCATATATTTACATAATATTTCCTTAAGAACATTTAGAA
Organism: Dalotia coriaria; assembly: GCF_025399875.1. NCBI lineage: Eukaryota > Metazoa > Arthropoda > Insecta > Coleoptera > Staphylinidae > Dalotia > Dalotia coriaria. The sequence continues at coordinate 1,121,028 of NW_027045446.1, forward strand.
CAAATAGACCCCAAATACCCAAGACTTTACATCTACCATATCCAGTCATGAATGTTACCCCAGAGTACCTAACTCTAGATATAGAATGAAAAACAAGAATGAATTGAATTTAGAAAAGACATTTTGATATTGTTTTTATTGCAGAATTATTACTTCAAGAAGACAAGTTTCATTTTGAGCTGGATATCTACACCGTGTCAGTAAATACATTTGTTTAATCATAACCTCCTTGGTGTTAGTATTGCTATTGCGTTTGCAATAAAACTACGGTGAGATTCGTTAAATCAACCAAACTTGAACCACTGATTAGCACATATTGTAACAATTTCCAGCAATGGTACTGACGGAGAATGAAGCAACAAAACGTGACAAAAATGACGCACAATCCCAGAACAAAGTGGACAAAAAGGACAAGCCTGCAACTAAGGTTGTAATCAGGAGACTACCACCATCAATGACCCAGGAAGAGTTTCTGAATCAAGTCTCTCCAATCCCAAACTACAATTACATCTACACCATCAAAGGGGACAACTCCCTGGGTGGGAATGCATTTGCCAGAGTGTACGTAAATTTCACAAATCAAGAAGACATTTACATTTTTAAGGAAAAATTTGACAACTATGTCTTCATTGATGGAAATGGTCATGAATATGCTGCAGTTGTAGAATATGCCTCATTCCAAAAAGTTCCCAAGAAACGCAAACAACGCGCTGATTTAAAAACAGCCACCATTGAATCTGATCCAGCTTACATAGCATTCCTGGAATCATTGATTGAACAACCCAATCAGGAGGAGAAACCAGAGTACAATCTGAATTTGACAAACACAGAGAATAAGAATGATATGACCACACCTCTGTTGGATTATTTAAAACAAAGAAAAGTTGAGAGATTGCGTGTGCGTGAAGAAAAACGCGAAGAACGACGCAAAAAAGAACAGGAAAAGAAGAAATTACGAGAAGAGGATAGGAAGAAACGACTAGACGAAAAGAAACAGAAAAACGTTGCCAAAAAGGAGCAGAAAGAACGCGATAACGAGAAAGAAAATAAAAATAACACTGAGGAACTTAACTTTAAAGAAACAGATGAAGATTTAGTTTCGGTGGAAGCTAAACCATCAACTGCAGAAACAAAAAAAGAGAAGGTTGACCCAAAACCAAAACAAGAGAAAACATTTAAAAACAAAAAATATGACGATAAAGACAAGAAGAAGAATAAATTCAAGTTCGAGGATCGTAACAGGGATGTAAAACAACAACGAGAGCAACATTTCCGCGTTGAGAACACTCCAAAACCGGAAGTTAAATGTGAGCAACAGAAAAAGGTGAAGAAATACAGCGAACGTCGTGAGGAACGCAAAATCGTCGAAGCTTCCAAAGAAGAAGCCAAACGCGCCGCTGATAACGGCGAAAAACCAGAAACCAAACCAGAAGTTAAAAAGCATGCCAAAAAATCGGACAACACACAGAAGGATGAAGATGGTGAATGTTCGGGACGAAAACCAAGGGAAAACGACCCGAGAACCCAGCGTAGGATTCGTAACAAGGACCGTCCAGCAATGCAAATCTACAAACCCGGCATGCTACGGAAAAAATCCGTTGACAACGATAAAGATGTCGTCGTAGAAGAAAAACACGACAACCCAGAAGATTAATTCTTAATTTTTTTCGCTTTTGTTATTAATACAAGTGTTAGTCTTATAAAAACGCTCACACAGATCACCAATGTCTTCATATTGTTTAAAACACCCACGAATCTTCCCTTCATATCCTTCTGGGCTGTAGGAAATGATTTCGGTTAATTTTACATCGTTTATATTCCCACTGGCGTCTATCATCCCAAAATGTGCAAACATGCATTTCGGTAGACATTTATATCCCGGATGTTTTAATCTTGCGATTAAATCCAGGTTCGGGTCGGATTCCGCGCCCAATTCTTTGGCGCAAGCAATAATCTGCTCAGTTTTGCTTGGTAGAACCATAATTACGACCAGTAACAGTAGCAACATTTTATTTTTTGGTGAAATTTGACTCATGACAGCTTTTTAAGTAACCATTGCGAAATTCCAAGGCACTCATGACCTTTTTACCGGGAACACTTAGTTTATCTACGTGTATCCACCCGTCTAACGCGCGAATACTTATTAGTTTAGTGTTTTTATCATAAACTACACTCCCAATTGTTTTAGCATCATCTGTGCACGTATAACTTGCAATATTATGTAATTTAATAGGCTTACCTTTATAACTGGTCACAAGTGGGTAGACACCGGTCAGGGCGCGACTCAAATTGTATAAATCTTTGGCTTTCTGCTGAGTGAAATCGATGTCGGCCATTTTGGAATTTATACGCGGTGCTATAACAAAAAAATTTCATATTTTTTTTTTTTAAGTTAAAAACTGAATTTATAACATACCGAGTGTAGCAATGTGTGAATCTTGTATCCTGGCTGTTTCTAGAATACTTGGTGAATGTTTTAAAACATCTAGAAGGTTTTTAGCACCAATTTTCGCGAGTGAATCGTGCAATTCTGGCATTTTTATTTGTTCATCAATAGAAATTTCTTCTTGGTGGATTATCTCACCGATGTCAAACTTGTGCGGACGTATCTTCATGATTGTTATACCTGTTTTAGTATCACCTGCTGCCAGTGCATGGATTATTGGAGCTGCACCCCTCCATCTTGGCAGTAAACTTGCATGAACATTTATCATCCCACTGTAAATTAACCATAAAATTTTAAATATAAACAAATAAATAGTATATATATGCTTACAGTGGAAATGCTTCTATTATATGCTTGGGAATTAAATTTCCAAATGAAACAACAACTCCAACTAGAAATTGTTTGCATGTTTCTTCGGGTGAGTGTAATGGCCAGTTGTGAATTGGAATTTGATGATGTTCAGCATACTTTTTTACATAACTATTGTTAGAAGTGGTTACTACCTCTAATTTTCTTATAACCTGACTAGTTTTTTCTCTAAAACAAAACAGGAATTAGATTTTATTTGTGTTTTTATACTGGGCTGCATACTTACAATGATGATTTGTGAAGAGTTTTAAGACTTTCTAAAGAGAAGTTATCCGTGCCAAAGAATAACACATCCCATGGAGGCTTCAAAGAAGTATGTGAATATAATCTCTGATACGTATTAATTAATATCTTTCTGTGATTATTTAATAAAAGAAGTCTCATTGCAGTGTGTTGAAATTTGTTGGTTAGTACTATAGTTAAAAAAGTGGGAAAGCATACAAAGTTGCCTATAGTGATTCAATATTAAAATACAAAAATTGTAATATAATTGCGTAACAGCAATGTTTTAACTGTAAAAAAAGGGTACATAAATTAATATTAACATCCAGTTGATTTATTGAACGTATTTGATTCTCACAGATCATCGATTTGATGTTCTCTTTCAATATAAAACGAATAAAAAATTGCACAGTAAATTGGAGAATACAAAATGTAAATCTCGCTGATTTTCCTCTTTGAAAATAGTTGTGTTTTTCTTGTTTGTTGTTTGGTTACAACGCGGACGAAACAAAACTACGTATTGTTGATTCTCACATGATATGAAAATAAATTTGCGATTTGAGTATTTGCGTTGTTCCAGCGCGCACACATAATTTGTAATTTTCACATCGTAATCGATAGGAACCGTCATATAGTCGTCTATGGTTTATATAAAATAAAACTTCTTAAACAAAAAACAAACAAACAAACCAACAAAGACAAAATATTTGCGTACGACACGTTGTGATCGAATAATAAAATTTGATTATGATAATATTACACATATAAATTCTAATATATTTAATTTACCATAAATCTATCATTTGTTTCGTATTATTACTAATTACGTTGCGTTAAATGTATTCAAAACTTCACTTGAGTTTCTGTTGTTTGTTTAAAGAGACGATCACAATGAAGAGAAAAACTTAACTTAGATATCTATCAACTCATCCCTAATTTGCACGCGCACATCACAATCATATATCGCACATTGAGTAATAAATTAATTACTGCTGCAGTTCAATTCAACACGTTTACCACCCTTCTTCATCAGCGGCGGAGGTCACCGACGCGCAGCAAACTTCACCTCTTCGACATTCAGCAAGCGCTTCACTTTGTCCGTGTACTTAACTAAAAAAATCTTCGAGAGGCGCGTGTTGAGCTTCTCGTTGGCGTGCATAAATTGACAACAGTGGGCCTTCTCGAGGAACTCGGCCATTTTCATCTCGCGCACCAGGTCGCTCTTCGTCGGCGAGGCAATGTTCAATTGACGCAGGAGGGTTTCCTTCGATTTTATTTTCAGTGCATTGGATAAATCGGGTAGAATCATCCAACGCTCATTGGTTTCACACTCGGGCAGGATGTACAAATTAGGTAGGAGGTGTTCGGACACCTCAAATTCCACATCTTCAGCTTCCGAAGTTGGATCGGATTCGGGTACATCACAAAGTGGATCAAAACCTTCATTATCACCATCTAAAAATCAATTATTATTAAAACTCATAAAAAACTAAAAGTTAATGAAAATCTCACCAAAAATACTGGCAGGACCACTAAACGTCCATGGCATATGCGATTTGCCTTGCAATTCATTCAAATGTTCTTGTAAAACCGCAATAGTTGTATCGTCACTCGCAAGTTGCAGCGGAGTGGTACCACTATAAGTCGCCAAAGATGGATCCGCACCGTAGGAAAGCAGCAGACGAATAATTTCAACATAACCATTTTCAGCTGCTTCATGTAAAGGCCTAAAATAAATAAAAAGATTAAAATTTGTTTCATTTTAAGCTAAAAACAACAAATATCAAGTGTACCTTATTCCGCCATGTGCAGATTCACTAACTTGTGCGCCATATTGCAACAATAGCCTTGCAATATCCAAATGTCCTTTTGAACAAGCCTCGTGCAGAGGAGTATAGCCAGCGTTGTCTTTCGGGGACGGATTACACATCATTTTCTCCAAACAATACGCAGTTATATCCTAAACAACAAAAATTAAATTAAAACACATAAAAATTACAGTTTCCTGTAATTTTTCACTTACAGTGTAACCAGATCGTGATGCCCGATGCAGATGCGTCTCCCCAACACCTTTATTAAGCACCCATTGCTTAATCTCCTTCTGGATATCATCCACAGACTCAGGCGTCGCTTTCGACGGTATACCACGTCTCTTAACCTTGACAGCATCTTCGGCACCCTCCTCCTTCTTAATCTGCTTCTTCTTCTTGCGGATATAATCAAAACCAGAGCTCAGCTTCCTCCTCAGTTTGTTCTTCTTACGACCACTACCAATTTCTATACTATCATTGCTTATCACTGTAATATTATCATCTTCCTTCTCCTTCTTAATACTCTCCACGTTGATTTCCAGCTTTTTGCTTTCAATGGCCTTGATGAGGACATCATTAAACTCCTTTTTCAACTGGTTCTCCTTATCACCCTTTGAAGGTTCATCGGGTTTCAGCTCATCGACACAGGTCACAGGCGGGGCTGATGCTGGTCTATCCTCACCGAAAACCTCCCGAATGGTCGCCTTCTCCTTTAGAACCCTCGTCTCCGTGCGGGTGCGTGCCTTTAACACCACCGTATTGAATTCATTCACACCCACAATCTTATTCGAGTTGTTAATGAAGGTATCCTTGAAATTCTCGATGGTTTTCTTCCGGAAACCCAAGAGGGTACCCTTAACAATGACATCTTTGATTTCCAAGCTGGGAGTAGGCAGGAGTTCACTTTCCGACTTTGGGATAATCTTAGGACCCAAGAGTTCATCTTTTCTCCGCTTGCGTTTCTTCGCCCCAACCCGCACCAGCAGTTTATCCAAAATAGAACACTTACTGCTGAAACTCTTCATAGATCCCTGATCGCTGTCGTAATGCTTCGAGAAACTAAAACTACAATTAGAGTCCATATCACTGTCGAGGCTTTCCGTTTTCGGCGCTGGCGAAATGGGACACGGGTCCAAATCCGGAAGAGACGTACTTAAACGTTGCGAACTCGGCGGGCGTGTCACCTGAATCAACTGCATTGGTATCCGGATAGATTTTTTATACCTATAAAGTGCATCTTCCCATCCGGGCCGGAAATCTGACCCATCTCCAAAGGTGGGCTTCTTTCCGGGTTTACAAATCGCAATCGGGGATTTCAGGGAAGCATAGAAGTCCTTTTGAGGTGGTAAACTCCTGGAAAACTTCTCCACTTCACTATCACTACTAGCAGCTGCTTCCTTAGCAACCTTTTCCTTTTTACTAAATTTCTTCTTCTGTTTACTCGCAATATGCACCAGAGGTGTATCAGAATCTGTATCAGACTTGGGGTCAACCACTAGTTTAACAATTTTATCATCCTCTACAGGTTCCTGTTTTATTACCACCACTGGAGGTACCACAGGCACCACCTCATCTTCAATAACTTCCTTTTTGATTTCTGTCTGAATTAAAGGTATGTTCTTCTCTGGTGTTTCGTTATCATTCACATCTTCCTTTTTTCTACGTCCACGTTTCTTGCCGGTGCCACCCATCAACTGCTCCACAAAACTATCACAAGTCTGATTAAACAGCAAACTAAACGGACTCGACGCTCGTTCCCCATCATTACCAGGAATATTATCCAGCACAAAACTCTCCGAATTCATTACTTTGTTGGCACCTGGCGCAACCACCTTACTCCTATCCTTACGAATATTCAACACTGGCATATCCTGCTCTTTATCGCTATCCGGAAAGTCAAACACACTCGTCTCCGAAGAACTGCGCACCTCACTGCGTTTCATCTCATTCCTCCCAAAGAGTTTCTTCGGAACCACCATTGGACTGGGACTCATCCTGGCGACATCCTTCTTCAATTTAGGAGGTGAGACATTACTACCGTTATTATTACTGGTCGCACCCGCAGCGGTCACATCATTCGAGGTAACCTGCTTGAGTTCCGCCTTGGTACGAATGCGTGCCGCTAGAAACGCCGCCAGCCCATCCAGATCACCACCCATGGAAGCCTCGTGCTCCTTCTCGCCCTCATCGGAAATTATCACAGAATCAATCGCCTTCGGGATGTGAAACTTGTACGTTGGTGGTGTGTTCGAATTGCGCTCGAGGCTAACCGCTGTAAACGGCGAGACATTCCTCCTGCCCACAATACCAGGTTTCGGCTGGAGGGGTGCCATTACATCCGTCGACGGTTGCAGCACCTCCTGCTCCAGATACGATCTGGTAGGTTGATCAGGTGTGGGTTTCTTCACACCTTTATTCTGTAAACTAGTACGGAGAAGATTGAGTACCTTTTTGGTAGCTGGTGGTTTCGTGCTGGTCGCTTGTTTGGGTATATTAGTATTATTATAGTAAGGATATTGTGGTTGTGCTTGGAGTTGATAATGCGTTCCATTGGGTGTAGGTGTCCCTGGATCAGGATTAACATCCTGTCGTGGTTTGGAATACGAACTCAGACGTTGCTCAATCTGCAGATCCATTTTCTGCCGCCACGTATCCACCTTATTATCTTTGGGGATTTTCTCCGGAATGGTTGATGGTGTGGCATGTTCCAGGGAGCGCTTGCGCTGCTGAAAATCAAACTCGACCTTCGGCAGACTTGAGGTAGCATATGGATAGTTGTAATAGTTATTGCTTCGCGTTGGTTGCTGTTGTTGTTGTTGTGGATGATGTCTTGGTGGTTGCACTTGTGGTACCTCCTGTTGCATGGTAAAATTCGGCGAAAAGTCCACTTTGGGTGCCCGAGCCAAATAATGCGTGGGATGCGCAGGTAATTCATACCTACCACCAACCGGAGGTCGATAATGACGTTCATCATCACCCAGAGTGGAATCCGCCAAAGTCCTCACAGTTTTCACTGACAAATCCAGCGGACTTTCACGTTTAACCTTAGGTACCGGCATGGAAAGAGCCACTGGTACCGTCTGTGTTTTCGTGGGACGTTGAGGATAATTGGTAACACTCGGCGGATGCGGAGTATTCACATAGGTGGCCCTGGAGACCGTGGACGTGGAGGTACCACTAGCATAGTTGCCATTTGGATAGTTCCCATACGTGTGGGGCGGAAAGGAGCTGGGGACACCATTATACGTCGCCTTATTCGAATTCTGTACAACTTGTGCCCTACCAGTACCACTACCAGATTGGTAAAGATTACTAGCGTGAACTGGTAGATGCCTACGTTGTGTGGTACCCCACCACCACCACCACCAGCAGCAGATTGCTGTAATGGTTGCTGGGGTAATAATTCTGCGAGGTGTACTTGTAATTGTACTGATCCTGACTAGAACCACTACTAGTACTATTCCGAGGAGTGTAAAACGTGGTACCCGGATAGGAATACAACCTGCTATCATTATTCTGTGCTGGAGGTTGTTGCGGTGTTGAATTCACACCTGTAGCCGACACCGGTTGCCGACTACTACTCTGCAACTCGTAGTAGGTTTTCGTTGTCGAGGGTACCGGCACCGACGAGATATGTGAATGCGGGTGATACTGACCCAAACGGGCTGCTGTGGGACCTCTCACACTACCACCACTGACAACAATTTGCTGTTGTTGTGGTGGTGGCGGTGGATGGTGTTGCTGCGGATGCGGGTGATGGCTCATGGTGAGTGGGGCATCGCGATTCGTGAGATTGGCGGCCGCCTGCCCTTCATTCTGCTGATCCCAATAGACGGGCACGGCCGAGTGCTGCTCCGAGCGCACGCTGCCGTCATTCTCAGCCGCCGGCGCCGCGCTCGACGCCGCCGGCAAGCCCTGGAAGTATTGTCGTGCGCCCTTCAGTACGTTCGTAAACGATTCGTAATCCATCACACGCAGGCGTCGAGTCCTGCGCTATCGCCGCTTCTGCAAAACAAGAAAAAAAGCATGTAATCAACGTTTTAGAAGCAAGTAAATAAAAAACGAAAGTGTTACATGTGTGTGTTGATCATGATAATACATTTACACACAAGCTGCCACTGGTACGCGACGCAACCGGAAAGCAACTGTAAATATAGCGGGACAAAGTGGGGCTAACGGCGTTTTGTGCTCTTTGCTTTAATCGCGCCGGCGACGCGGCCGCGAACCGAACCGCGAATAACAATACCCAGCGCGCGAGCGCACGCTACACGTGTGAGTGCATCGTATGCATGTGCACGTGCAATTATTGCGGAATGCCCAAGAAGATACAGAGAATAAAATTCGAGTCATCAAGTCATTAGTCATCGTAAACGCGTTAATTACGGCATTTATTTTGGGATTTTTAGGTCATCATTTCATTTTTAGAAAGAAAAATTCAACAATTTCCACATTATTAATTAATATTTTCATCTAAATCAATTTTTAAATGAAATTAAAGAAGAAATGACAAAATGTTGCGAAATTTAAAACAGAAAATGCGATGTTTTACTTGATTCATGTTTTGTGCTATAAATTTGCTTATAACTTTTGAAATAATTTATATTTTTAAATGATATTTACAGAGATTGTAAAAATATACGTATTTAATACATGTACCAAATTTGAATGACATATGGTCAAAAACAACAAAATGGCGACGTTTTGAAGATTAAATGTTGCAATTTTAAGCATTTTTTGTTATAAAGTTGCTTATAACTTTTAAATTAATTTATATTTTCAAATGATATTTACACAGATTGTAAAAATATACGTATTTAATACATGTACCAAATTTGAATGTCATATGTTCAAAAATAACAAAATGGCGACGTTTTAAAGGTGTCAATCTAAAAAATATTCAAATTTCTTGGTTTTAAATTGAAAGTCATCGAATTTAACGACCTAGAAAGAAAGAAATACCAATACAAAACAAAAGAGGGCGGGAGAAGACCCTAGATAACTGTTTATACCAGCGTGCGACCCGCAAAACGTGGTGGGGGTACGCTACGCTCTCCCTGTAGTCTGCTACAAGGGGTACGCCTGGTTCTAGACCTAGACCTATCATAAAGCAAACTAAAACCTTCCACTTCAAGATGTTTTCATTTCAATTGCGCGTTATACGATTTGGAAAACTTTCACATCGTGTGAAAGTCGTATGAATGCGTCGTGCGATGAACTTGCGAGTCCTCAACTCCGCACTCCTCAGCAATTTAAACAAAATAAGCGTAAATCCATTTTTAATCACCCAACTTTATATTTAATAAGTGATTAGTGCGGTATGTTTGGTTATGATATGAAAAATCTATTTGATTTTCTTTTATCTCACAAGTCTAGTAATTATTTATCAATTACTACCAAGTTTAAATAAAATAGAATTTTATTTCATCTTTAAAACGTCGCCATTTTGTTATTATTGAATATATGGCATTCAAATTTGGTACACATATTATATACGTATATTTTTACAAATTGTGTTAATATGATAATAAAATATAAATTATTTTAAAAGTTATAAACAAATTTATATGAAAAACACCAGCAAAATGCCTTTCCTTATCTTTAAAACGCCGCCATTTTGTTATTTTTGAATATACGTCATTCAAATTTGGTACACTTATTAAATAGGTATATTTATACATTTTGTAAAAATATCACGTTAAAATATTAATTTGATCAAAAGTTATACGCAAAGTTATAACAAAAACACAAATTAACAATAAAATGCATTTTTAATCTTAAAAACGCTGCCATTTTGTTATTCTTGAACATACGTCATTCAAATTTGGTACACTTATTAACCACATATACCTTTACAATCTGCCTGAATATCACCTTAAAATATTAATTATTTCAAAAGTTATAAACAAATTTATAAGAAAAACAAATTGATATAAAAACCTATTTACTTTGTTCATCTCCCAATTCTACTAATCATATTATCAATTATATCAAAATCTAAATAAAAATAGATAACGCATTCTTCGAAAATTCAAAATATTATACCGATATAAATACATCGCATCGCAGTAATGTTAATGTTTCGTCTAACTGGAATTCTTTCGCTTCACGCAACTTTCTCTCAGTGTTTCGCAATGTTTCAAGACTTCAAACTTTTGGCCACGGTTACGCGCTCGTAAAAGTTTCAAGTCTACGACCAACAAAAAAACAGAAACATAAAAACCAATAATTACCTTTCCGTCGATGATTGTATAATCCGAAAAAGTCTTCATACTGTTCCACTTTGTCCGAAAATCAAAGTCCTTTCACACACACACACACCGCACACTGCGTAGTTAAATAGAGTTCCACCGATAAGAAAAGCTCAAAATAATAGTAAAAAGCACGCGGGGTAAATTGTTTACATTTTCCACTCGGCCACCTTTTAAGCACTCTGATGTTTCGTTGTTTGTCTTGCACACTCGTTACCATCCACCATTTGTGATCCGGAATAAATCTGAAACAAAATAAATGAAATCCTATTAAAATCTATATATTTTCGGTTTGTGTGTGGAAATCACCACGCACTTTCGTCACGCCGCGCTTGTTTTGCTCTTCTTGCGGCGCTGTGGCGGCTTGCATTGCAGCGCAGAGCCGCGCGCTTGCTTGGCGTTCACTGCCTGCCGCAAATTGGGTCAAGTCAAGGCCATAAATAACGCGGCGCGCGTTTATATTATTATTTCTCGTCCGCTACGAGAGCTCGAATCTCGAAAATCGCCACCATCGCCATGTGTCTCGGCGGAAAACTTTCTGTTTATAGCACACACAACACATGCAATTATTTTATTACTAAATTATGCGTTGATTTCGGAGAGTTGAAAGTGAAAAAAAGTTGAAACGTGATGATAACTTGATTGACAACTTCCTAAACTAATAACAAATCATTACAAACTAATAGAATATAATAGTTAGACATGATTTTAATATAAAATATCAAGTTTGTTGTGTTTTTTCAGGACAAAAATAGCGAAAAATACAAGTTTTTGTTTCAAGTCATCGCCATTTTGTTATTTTTAATCGTGCGTCATTCAAATTTGGTACCCTTATTAAATAGATGTATTTGAACATTCTGTGAAGGTATCAGATTAAAATGTTAATTATTTCAAAAGTTATTAGCAAATTTATAGCAAAAAACGTTGAATTCATTTATAATCTTCAAAACGTCGCCATTTTGTTATTTTCCAACCTACATCATTGAAATTTGGTTCAATTATTAACCAAGTATATATTTACAATATGTGTTAATATTATTTTAAAATAATAATTACTTTAAAAGTTACAAGCAAATTTATAACAAAAATACGAATAAAGAGTAAAATTGCACTTTTTGACCTTGAAAACGCCGCCATTTTGTTATTTATGAACATGTGTCTTCCCAATTTGGTACACATATTAAATACGTATATTTCTACAATATGTGTTAATTTCACCTTAAAATATAAATTATTTCAAAAGTTACAAGCAATTTTATAACAAAAAACATGAATTAAATAAAAATATAATTTTTAAACCACCGCCATTTTGTTATTACCCCGCCAATTCCCCCCAAAATATACATACATATTAATTAACTAATTATCCATCACCCTTGTGAAAATCACGCATGAATACCAACTATTATCGATTTTATAAGCAAAAATTCATCACGAAAATAATTCCACACTACTTAAAATGATTAATTTGATAGAAACTTAAATTCTCTCCACCGCGTTATCCGTTATCAATAACAATTATCGCCCGCTGATTAATTGTTTATTTGTTTAGTACATTATCGATTGCGGTCACCTGCGCTCGCGTGGCCTTAACACGTGTAACCAAATTTAATCTCTCTCTCGCGCGCGCGCGCGCAAAACAACCCGCAACCCATATCAGCAACTCGGGTTGAATGTCGTACGCGCGGGCGTTTATGAGGCATGCAAACACGTATGCGGTGTATTGTTGTATCTATAAATAAAGGTAATATTTATAACCGACTCACGAAAATAGCCCGCCGACGACCGACACACTCGACGCCGCTCGCCGTGAACACAACACAATGCTTATAAAACGCGCGCGAGCTACAAACTTGCACTGTGTGTACACACAGCGCACGCAACATAAATAATTTCGCTAACACTTTATTGTAATAGCTCAACCTGCTTCACTATTCATAGTTGTGTTGTCACATCTTTGGTATATACTCGTACATCGATAAAAGACACAAAAATGTTTTCAAATTATGTTTTCACGCAGTAATTTACTAATTACTCATGAATGCGACGCGGTACAACGGTGATTCTTTTATACAGTTATAGAGTATTAAATTCCACACCAAATATTGCATATATTTTGTTGATAGTGATAATAAACAATTATTTATAAACAAAAAAGTGTATGGATTAACTGTAAAACAAATTTCATTTTAATTAACTATAACTTTTGTTGCAACAATCTGATCATGTCCAAATTAATACTGTTAATGTAAAATTTAATTCTGAATCAATATTTGAAATAATTTTGATTCTATCTCAATTAGTTTTCGAGTTATTAATCAAAAACTACGCAACTGACACTAATGCACTTAAATAAATATTTTCATGGATTAATTTATTAATAACTCACGAACGCAACAAGTTAGAGCCATGATTCTTTTAAACAATAATAAAGAATTAAATTCCACACCAAACTATGAAAATATTTTGTTGATAGTAATACTGAACAATTATTTATAAACAAAAAAGTGTATGGATTAACTGTAAAATACAAATTTCACTTTAATTAACTATAACTTTTGTTGCAACAATCTGATCATGTCCAAATTAATATTGTTAATGTAAAATTTAATTCTAAATCAATATTTGAAAACATGATTGTTCTATCTTAATTAGTTTTTGAGTTATTACTCAAAAACTACGCAACTGACACTAATGCACTTAAACAAATAATTTCATGGATTAATTTATTAATAACTCACGAACGCAACAAGTCAGAACCATGATTCTTTCAAACAATCATAAAGAATTAAATTCCACACCAAACTATGCAAACACAATCATGATAATAACATTCCTCTATTATTTATAAACAAAAATGTAAATTTAATAACTGTAAAAGCAAATTGAACTTTAATTAACCATAACTCTCAAAATAATAATCAAAATTTAATTAAATTAATACTACTAATATACAATTTAATACTAAATCGAATCCTGAAAGAATCATCACTCTATCTCAATTAGTTCCGAGTAATTTAATAAAACAAAAGAACCAACACAATTAAACGGTCATTCCGCACACTCACACACGCAACAACGTTAATTTTCGCATGCGATGTCGCCGTTTTTTCCCCTTGGAAAAAATCTCGGCGCTGTATTAAAACCGATTGGGAGAGAACGACGGACATTGAACTTGCTGATTCGAGCGTTCCTTGCGCGCATCGCGCAAGCGCAACTCACTTAAACTTCTCAACACACACAACACACAACACGCGCGCGCGCCGTATGTAAATAGTTCACATGTTGTTTCCTCACAATCGACGACGCATTGGACTCGAGCTCTGTTGTTATCGCACGCGATTAAAGAAAAATAATTACGACATTTGATTAGTGTATGAATCCGAGTACACGCGCACCAACACACAATTTTTCTATTCGAAATTTTCGTTCGCCTTGTTGAGCGGAAATTCCAATCGCAAAACAAATATTTATTAATACGATAAAACCGCGCGAAATCCGATACCGGAATAATACACACGGCACGAATGATTTATATTTGCATTTGCATTCGTGTCGTACCAAGTTACCATTTTGTCCAAACTGTCTGCAGACGGTGCCGAGTAAGCGGGAGTAAAAGCATCTGTTACATATGTATATCTACAGCGTGCGCATAATTCGTGGAAACTGCCAATTCGTCGGCCCTTCACCAATTCGATTCGTAAGAACGCTGAGCATGCGCAATTTTTGTTGCATGTGCATGTGCTTAATTTGACATACGGTCAGTTTTTATCAAATAACTCAGAAACTAATTGAGATAGATTACAAATTCTTTCGGGGTTATACTCAGAATTAAATTCTATATCATTGTTATAAATTTCAAGAAAATGTTATTAGGGATTTAAAAGTTATACGATGTTTAACTTTATAAATCAAAAAAGATATAATTTTTTAGTGATGATTAGTTATTATTGAATAATTCATTAACTAATTGCGTTAGAACAAAAATTCGTTCGACGTTGTACTTAGGATTAAATTCTATATAAATGTTGTTTATTTCAAGTAAAACTGACCAGGCATTTAAAAGTTATAAGCAATTAAACTTTATAAAAAAATAGTTAGATTAAAAATTCTTTCAGCATTATATTCAGAATGAAATTATGTATAAACGGCGTAAATTTCATATAAAACTAATTAGTCAATTAAAAGTTATGAGCAATTAAACATTAAATATCAAAAAATTATAAAACCGAAATGTTTTTGTTTATAACTAATTATTAAAAATAATTATTAACAAAACCAATACGTCATTAAACGTGTAATTTAATACCGAATACAATCCAAAAAGAATTAAAAGTTTAACTTGTTGCATACACGAATTAAATAATTAAATAACTAACAAAAATCATGAATTTCAAACGTTGCAATTCCAAAATATTCCAAAAATTCACAAATTACTCCACAACTAATCTTGATACAAAAAAATTTCTTTAAAAAATCAACAGAGTATTAACTCCTACACAAACCCTAACAAATTCAAGTAAATCAGAATGTTGCATAACAAGTTACACTCTAATAAAGTCACATCTCTTGCGCCGTAATATGACTAACGACGATTGTGTCGTGGAATAGATAGATTTTATTATTCGTCGTTCGTCGTCTGTCGTCCGGCGTCCATGAGCACAACTACTCGAATGAAATTGTGTCAATGTCAAGGAGAACACATTCAACACAACTTGTAATATAAATGCGTGCAATGCATTTACGCACCATTTTAATACTTCGACTCGAAACACAGCAAAAGACAAAAAACACGAAAATATGAAAATTTAGGTCAACATCAGCCGCGTTAATAGACTGATAACAAATTCCAGGCTACGCAAACAAACACACACACACACACATTAATTACATTAAAATGCAACACAAACTTCTATTGTAACTGAAATATAAATTATAAATTTCGTTCGCTCCGATTTGGAAATACTTGTTTGCTGCGCGAGTTGCATGTATATATGTGTAAGTGTGTGTGTCGGTGTATATATTTTAAGAACGCGATCTCTTGACCTCGTTTCCATCGAGTTTTATTTTTTTATTGCGCGCGTGCGCGCTGCGCGTCCACCGCTCGCATACGAAAAAGTGATTTCACTTTGGGTTTTCACGCGGCTACGACGACGACGGCGACGGCTGGCATCGTTTCAATCGCAAACGTGCGACCTGTTTGTGTTTTATTTTTTATTTCGTGCGTTTTAATACGTGTGTGTTTGACTTGCGATATATCCACACGAACATAGCATAAAACGTTTAGCTGTGATATTTTGTTGAATACGATAGCAGTATCGCAGCGAGATAAAATAAAAACGAAATAAAATTACAAACCTTGACCTTATCCAACGTTAGCATCCATTTTATTGTTATTTTTGCGTCTGCGTGTATGTGGCAACCTGTAACAAACAAACCAACCAGTCACTCATTTATTATTCTTATTATTATTTCAATATAGAAAACAATGAGTTATTCATTACTTTTTTCATCAGATCAGAGAGTAAAAAATACATTTCTGATTAAATTTGAGTGGAAATTCATTTTGTGACTGAAAATGCAAGTAGAAAAGTTTATTGTGACCTTTGCCAAGGTCATAGTGGGGGACAGGTACTTGAGATTTGAGGAGATCAACACGAAAAGTGTAAAATAAAGCGGCGGGCAGATGTTTTCGAGCTGTGCGCAAGTTTCGGAATTATCGCCCCGAGGTAATCATAAAGCCGTGAGCGCAAAACATAAAACTAGGAAACCCTAAACTTGAACGAGGCGCGCGATACTCGTCACGTGACGTGACATAAATTAAGCGCTCCAAACAAATTTCGAGCTTATAATGAACTTGCATAGACATTCAACTAAACTATAAATAGACATTATACTCAGTCGTTTAAGAAAATGATAGTAAATACGTAAAATTACGTAAATTACAATATTAATTACGAATAACTTAATAAACGTGAATATTTAAATAATGCTGCGTATTACGCAAGTGGAATTTTCAAGGTTTTTGTTTGTGGTTAGGAAAAAGTGAAATTAAAATATGGAAAAGTGGATTTTGAGTTTTTTGGGTAAAATTGATTTTTGAGATAAAATCAACGTTTTGCAGCAAAAACACCCAAAATTTATTTTTTCTTATAAAATTAATAAAAAATTAAATTTTTTCTTCAATAATTGTCTTAATTCTTATATAATTTACCCAAAATTCGCAAAATAATACAAAATACAGCCCAGACCGTTAATAAAGTACTTTAGTCACGGGCTTTGGTTACGGGGTGGAGCTTGCAGCTGCGTATTTTATCTCCACGCATGTGCAAAATACTAAATCCAACACACATACGAAATATGAATGAAACCTTTTCGTTTTCTTCGATGCATTCATAATTGAAATAAAAGAAAGTGCATTGAGCACGCACCAAGCGTGAAAGCAAAACAATAATGCAAATTATAAAACATTCTTCAACGATATCAAAAATTGAGGTTTTAGGTCAACACTCATGAGCCGAGCGCGACCACCGCACACGGATAACTAATTAAAACGTTTGCGCTTGACCTCCCTCCGCTTAGGTTACTCCTGTGGCTGGGCTGTGCGGTTTACCGGCCTGATCGATTGCGAGATTACGTATTCAATGTGTTCACAATCAATTGCACGCATTAATTTGCGAATATTATAGATTTAATGTGATGATATGCTCCGCCTATTTTATTACTACGCATGCGCGGGTTACTCAAGTAGTACTAAAGTAACTAAAGTAACACATGTGGTGTTTATGCTGGTTTCTCCCCTTGTACACAAAACAAGTGTATTTTTATTATTTTTATCATCATCTGGCGTGAGATTCTGCTTCACTTCCATCATTTCAGCACGAAAATTAAAAACTTTACTCCGCCTACACAAATAAAATTTCGCCATTTTTACGCGCACGTGGAAATACTTCCCCGCAGAGCGCGCAATCAATGATCTCGTAAAACGCGCCGGTTAATATTGATTTCCGGCCCCCCACATAAACACACACCACACATACAGAAACCAACCCCTTTTGTGCCTAGACTCTGAGTCAACCACCCTAAATAATGACCATTGTCAAAATTACTCCACGCATGCGTGTGTAACATAAAAAAGCGAAACATTCATACACGCTTGAACATTAACAGCATTTTATTATAATCGCTGGCGCGCGCACATTGCGCACGATTGTAATCGGGTATGACCTTAGCGGCGCGCGTATTTGCACAAAACACACTCACACACATATAAATGGTGTCTGCATGTGTCAAGATCGCAGCATAGCATACACAGCCTGCAGGTTGCATCACGCGATATACACGATGCAAATCATCAAACATACGGCCTTCAAACGTAACACTTCATTAATACACAAACCAACACCGCACCGACGCCGCGCCGGATATGAAAATGTTTCAATTTTTCCCTCGCATTTCCAAAATATTTAAAATATTTTAAATATTTTTTCGGTAAAATACGCGCAATTAAATTCTCTTTCATATGGTATTTTTATTTATATTAAATGATTAATATTTATATGAAAAAAATACACAAACCAACACCGCACCACGCCGCGCCAGATATGAAAATGTTTCATTTTTTCCCTCGCATTTCCAAACAATTCAAAATATTTTAAATATTTTTTCTGTAAAAGATGCGCAATTAAATTCTCTTTCATATGGTATATTAATTAATATTAAATAATTAATATTTTTTATGAAAAAATTAAAAACAAATAAAAAAAATTCCGAAATTGATCATTTTGCTATCGAAAACATGCGGATACAACGAAAAGTGTGTCATCAATGTATCGTAACTATGTGCGAGAATGTGGAATGACGTCCGGGGCACGCAAAGAAGAAGAAATAAAAAGAAAAGAAGGTCAACGTCAACGTCGCCCGCAGATTTTATTCGCGCGTCACTTTTTTTCGTCTCTGCGTCTCCTCTAGAGACAATTAGCGCAATTTTCAACACGTGTATTTATACGCATGCGCATTATATCACCACACAAAACATGAAAAAAGAAAGTCACGAAATGCGGTCAAACATCACGCAATCACTTATTCCACATACAAAACCCCAAAAATCAAATAAATTCGGTCATATGAAGAATTAACATAGGGAAACTTCGCGCATGCGTATTACATAAATGGGCGGAGCAAATTTTCAAATAAACGGTATTTCCGGCGTTGTTAACACATCCAATTGGATAAAAATCAAATTCCCAGTATCATGCAGTTGTGTATATCACATATTTCGACTTTTGGGTGCCCATGGTGCTTCCAGAGTTTTTGAAAGCCGGCAAGACAGGCAGGCAAACGAGCGGCAACCGCAATGGGTTCAACGAGCGCGCACAGGTATAATAATCGCTTTGTGCGCTGTTTCTCTCCTCGCATACACAAACACACCAACACACATATGAATCCATCCAGTTGTAGAGACTTGCTCCGCAACGAAAAGTTGAACAAAGTTTTAGCCGAGTTTTACCTGCGCGCAGACGACAAAACGCCGAGGTCGACACATTAGACAACACAACCGAAAAAAAAATAAACGTCTACCAAACATATTCACCATATAAATATAAATCATTCCATCTCAAAAGAAAATAAAAATTAAAAAAAAAAACAAGCGAACAATAAATCGATAACGATTTATTTATAATTTTCAGATTTTTTTTTCTGATGGAAAAATTTATTTGAAAAGTTTAGAGATCACGATCGCGGGCTTATAGATTTATACGCCGTTGAGGGTCGTCTCTCGCATCAACGGGATTTCCTTTGTTCGCCAGCCGACGGCCCGGGGGCGGCTGCAGCGCGCCGCCAACTGCCAACTGCGTAATCGGAGAGAGAAGCGGCGAATAACGACGACGACGAGCGGGCGCGCGCTGTTCACTTCGGTGGCTCGGTGGCAATGGTGGTGGTGGCGGGAAATATGTCTGCATGTTCGCAAACCGGAAATGACTTCAAACAGCGCAGCGCACAGCGACCACATTTACAAACTTTACAAACTTTTGCGATTATTTTTTCATCAAAAAGGAAAGTTTCCAGTGCATAGATTCGAATAAATTCGGTATTAAATGAAAGATAATTAAATAAACTATGGGGAGGTGAAGGGATTGAGTATGTTGCGCATGCGCAGTAAACTATAACAGACTTATTTTGAAATTTATGTTTTTTTAGATTTTCTCAGCTTCCAATCAATGGATTTTGCTCAAATTAGTCTTAAATTGAAGAGGGATTAATACACTATCCAATGATATCATTTTGGAAACGTTGCGCATGCGCACTCATCCATAATCTAAGCTAAAAGATAAAAGTATTTCTTTTTAAGCACAAAAGTAAATTCCCAGTGCATAGATTCGAATAAATTCGGTATTAAATGAAAGATAATTAAATAAACTACGGTGTGGTGAAGGGTTTGAGCATGTTGCGCATGCGCAGTTAACTATAATAGACTTTAATTGAAATTCATGCGTTTTTTTAGATTTTCACAGCTTCTAATCATTAGATTTTGCTAAAATTAGTCTTAAATTAAAGACGGATGAATACACTATCAAATAATATCATTTTCAATAGTTCACGCATGCGCACTTTAAAATTACACCATTTTTATTAAAATATTTTATTTTTTACACTTTTACAAGCTTCCACTCAATAAATTTCACCAAAATTAGTCTTAAACGAAAGATTAATAAATACATTATCTAATAATATCATTTTAAAAACACTGCGCATGCGCACTCATCCATAATCCAACCTAAAAAGCAAAACGTTTGCCATTTCAAGCACAAAAATGACAATTACGTAAATCGCCATAACTGAAAAAGATCTTTCGAGTTTCCAGAAGCACTAGAGACGCAACAAGCTCTCCTCGCTCGGCGAGAGAATTCCGAAAACAAAGCAAAGCGCGAACTCAAGTATGACAAGTGGCTGAAAACTGAAAAGCGCTCAACATCCACGCATACGCCTCAAGTAGAAAAGCGCATATGAATAATATTAGCCTCCAAATCTAATTTAAACATCAAACAAATCCTAAATTAAAAAAAAAAATCATCAAATTTAAAAACTACGCATGCGCAGCATATTCAAATCATCACTTTACGCTAAAACAAGCGAATATTACCCGGTTACAAACCGGTATATGCCGCATCTATCGTTAATTTAAAAATAAAACAAATCGCACACAAGCCTCGAGCGCGCACCGCAACTCTCGCGAGACTCGCCGGCGGCGCGAATGATATTCTCAAAGTATACTTACGTGGTACGTCTGCGCGCCGCGTGTTGACAATATACACAAGGCGATTCGCAATTTACAATTGCGCCACAAAGCGAATGTGTTTCACAACGCGATAATTATATGTCGTTAACATATTGCGACACAAATTTCATATTTTTCTGCGATGATTTTATTTTTATGGCAATTGCTGAGGGTCATTGTCGTTTGGTAAATTTTCGTCGAGTGGAGAAAATGGAGCGCGTGTACGGGGGGCATGAATGAATACGCTGGTGTACACAACACGCCAGACACACCAACACACGCGTTTATTGATTTTCGCCGTGCGAAAACGCGATGATATCACGCGCGCCACGCCGCCAGCCAGAGCCCAGGGAAACTCGAACAAAACTTTACATCCAACTTGCATTGCAACAAATCAGCGCAAATACGGCAACAAATTCGCTTTTATCGCTACACGAAAACCAAAAAATACACATTGCGCATGCGTAACACGCTTAAAAATATAATTATAAAATATTATTAACTAAAAATAGAACAAAAAATAGTCAAAGTAAGTTTGTGTGTTAATTAATATATGTCGCATTGCGCATGCGCAACTTACTCAAACTTATCTCCTCTTCGAAGACATCATTTTAACCCACATTTACATTTCACAATATGACTTAAATTATCTAAATATTGTTTATAGTTTATATTTATCATTTTCAGTATGATTTGATGGTAATACGCGTACGATTTGTACTTTTATTTGTGAATATTTAGCTTAAATCATCTCATAAGTCATTTTAATCGCGATGGAAACGCTCGCGACACACGAGAGACGAGCGTAATTGTGTCAATTGACCTTCAAGCACGCAAATGTTACAATTTTACAATGTTTCTATTCACAAGTGTGTGCGTATGTTTCAATTTCTGTTTCTGGTTTATCAGCGTGTTATTAATTAGCGAATAATTCAGTCACCACGTGGTTAATCTAAATAATTATTTCTTAAATCGATTCTGTATTTAATTCTACTTATATTTCGTTGAAAATTTTATTGTTAATATTATTTTGTTTAAAGATATAATGGAAAAATTAAAAATAATGCAATTTTTACAAAATTTAGTTTAAATTGTTTATAACTTTTGAATGAACAATGATATCGACGTGATTCTTTTTGGAAAATACGCGGAATATAATCTATTTTATGTGTTTGAAAGAATTTTAATAACTGCATGTGTAGTTTTTGAATAATTAATTAAAAACTGAGTAAATATTTAGTAGTACCTAGCGACACTTCATAAATGATATTAATTAGTTAATTAATCAGAAGCACGACGTCATAAAATAATAATTAATACTTAAGATCGATTCAGAATTAAATTCTGTGTAATACTGCGCAAACACTTTTTTAATAACAATTTTTAATTAAGAATTATAGCAAAAAAACTAATTTTATGCTTTTTAAACTAAGTTTTATCTTTAATTGTTTATAACTTTTTTATGAATAAAGCTATCATTAAAATTCTTTCTGGCATTAATGTATAATTTAATTCTTTGTCCAATCCTAAGAAAATTATCACTCCCGCGCAGTTATTTTCGAAGATATTCGCAAAAAACTGAACCAAGATATAAATAATTGTAAAATTTTCGTTTCTTAACTAATTTCAACTTTGTTTACGTATAATTTTGTTATAAATGATACTATAATCAAAATTCTTGTTATCCCTAACACATGATTTAATTCTCTATCCAATTCTTCAAAAAAATTTATTCTATCCCTTTTTATTTCCAAGATATCCCCCAAAATCTAAAAAACCCTCAAAATTTATATTTTCTCAACAACCTTCAACTTTTTTCACCCATAACTTTATTATAAACAGCACTATCATAAAAATTCTTTCAACCCTAAATCCAAAATTTAATCCTTTATCAAACCCCGCAACAATTATCACTCCAACCCCTCTACTTTAAAAATTATCCTCAAAAAACTAAAAAATATAAAATAAAAAATCAACTCACCTTGGCTCTCGTGTCGAGAACACAATCAAATGTGTATTAAAAGATAATCCGATTAGGTTCACACACTTGCACACACATCACCCACTTTGCACCAACCCTCACACCCCCGCAGTATATCCACAATTCCTCTGCACGAGCACTATTTATAGATAAACGCAGCGTCACGTGCTCTTCACTTGTTTCACTTGTTACGAGAGTGTCGATTTTTTCGCGATCACGACGCGCACTTGTTTCTTCACCGCCACGACACTCTAGTATGTATTCAATTTTTCGGAAAACGAATATGTTTCTCGCAGCGAACGAAAATAGCTCTCAGGCCTCCATCGAAGGCGTCGTAGCCGCACACATTCACACACACACACACTGCGCACACGCACGCGTCGCACAAAGGAGATGTGTGTTTAAGTCGCAACTTTTCTTTTAAACATTTTCACTTGAATATGTCACTTGAATCTTCAATAATTAATTTAAATTCAATTAAATCAGCAAAATTTAATTATTTAATACTTGTGGCCTTCGGAATATGATTAATTTCGATGGATTCAATCATGCACAACCGAAAAATGTAATGTAAATGTAATAATTCGCTTAATTTACGTGAAATTTTGATTGTTATTGCACGCACGCACGAATTAGACGCGTATCTTTGTGTTGCGGTGAGGTGCACTTATAGTTTTCACTTGTTGGCGATGGTTTGGTTGAGTCTTGCGTGTGTTTGTGGCACAGGCACCCGAAAAATGTGTCCGTGAGACGAGATTTTTCGTGGGAAGGCGCGGCTCGTGTGCCTGCGTTTGGTTTTCTAGCGCGGCAGCAGCGACACGACGCAAGGCGGTTTGCACAGCGACCCTACCCGTCGCGTTGGTGTTCTCGCACTGGACTGCGGAGCGCAGCGCAGCGCAGCGCACGCATCGCCAAGTGCGCCGTTGCCATAGCGCCCGGATTTTCAACCTACAGCGACATCTAACGGAATTTTTATTTAAATTCATACAATATAAAAATAATGATATTAATTGCATACAATTTCAAAATATTATAAAAAATGGCTAAAAAATTTAATTAAATAGCTTTAAATTATTTGTAAAACAATAAAATGCATGATTTTTAATTTTTTTGTTTTTTAAATTTTACATGCAACCTTAGGCAACCCAATATACACCAAAATTCTTTTACTAAGTACCAAACATAACGAAACACTTATTTAACGTTTTTCTAACTGTTTAATATAAATTTTCATTGTATAATTTTATAAAACCGCATTAAAGTATTTAGAAAACACAAAAAATTAATTTTTTCTTTTATTCAGTTTTTGAAACTTGATGAATAACTATAGGCAACCCAATATACACCAAAATTCTGCCAGTCACCAAATACAAAGTAACACAAATTAAAGGTTCTTCCAAGTAATAATAGTGATTTCGTTGTATAATTTTATTAAATCGTATCAAGGCACTATAATCGGTTGTGTTTTTGGTCGTTGCGTTGGATTAGTATCGATTTCTTTGGCACATTGGCACTTTTCAAACACCCAGGGACTAGAAGAAGGTATTTTTGGTGTTAGTAGGTAGAATAATAATAAATAGTGATTAAAAACGTAGTGACAGATTCAAAACTGAATGCGAAACTTGTTGCTGGACGTCGAGTCCGTGCTGCTTTTCGAGTCGCGTGCAAGACTGGAGCTCCTCCTCGGAGCACTATAGAATCGCACCTTGCTGGGATGCGGTAAACTGCTGGCTGAATTATCGCTGAAGGTGCTCGCGGAGTCTCTGTCTCCGCTGCGCGCACGCGCCGCTGGTTTCCTCAGCGAGACGCTAGAGGCGCCACTTTCGGACAGTCGGCCATATTCTCCGAGTTTCCTTGGAGGCGGGATTAACGATCTCGCTGGGCTGGCGTTACGGCTACTCGCCTGTGAACTGAGCGACTGCCCCGCATCGCTTTTCTTTCTCGCAGGCGTCAGTTCCGCCTCCGGTAGGCGATTGTATTCGCCTAAGCGGCGATGTGATTGGCTGCTGTGGCTACTGTTCGTCTTCGGTCGTGGCGGACGTGGCAGACTGCTCGGCGGTAGATTGTTCGGATTCACACCGCCTGTATTCGCGTGATTATTCGCGTCGGGCATGCGCTGTTGCTGTGAGCTGCGGCCTTGCTTCTCCAGCAAGAGTATCTCGCCCTGCACAAACTGCGCGCCGCCATTACAACCGGCGATAGATGGCGTTGTGCCGCTCACACCCGCCAGTAGTGGTTTGGGTAGTTTGCCCTTTCGCGCCGCAGCGACTGGATTAGCGAATCCTGGAAAACAGCAAAGCGCGCGCTGAAATCGAGAAGAGAAAAAGACGCACGGTTGGCACATGTCGAGCTCTGCCCTCTATCTGACTCTGACTCTCGGTCGTGGTTAGTACAAATCACACACCACTTCAATCAGGCCAAACTCGGCATACACACACAGCGCATGCGCGCTACCTCTACTCACGCATGCAGAAAATATCAGAGAGAAAAAAAACAGCAACAAAGTTATCATAGAAACAAAACAATGACCAACAAAATCACAAAAAATAAAACAACATAATTTAGCTCAATTGTTTTATGATAACTTTACTTAAAAAATAAAATAAAAACCAAATCAAAACAAAAACTTCGGAACTTACGAACATAACCTCTGTGTTTTTTTGTTTGTGTTTTTCATACCGTCCTGCAATTAGTAGAACGTTTCAGTTTCTCCTACCTTGCTCAGCATGTGCGAATCCAGCTGATTGTCAATCTCTTTGATCTGATTGTCAAGCGTCTGCTTTGTGGAGTCGAAACTTTTGCTCTCGTATTTATAAGACTGCATAAACGATGAATCACTGCCAGCGTACGAATTTCCAGAGCCGAATGACGTCGAACTTGTCAACACGCTGCTCACTACAAACATGACATTTGACATTAGATAACCTCAAAATAAGGTTAAAGAGGTACATACCAAGGTCATCACGACTTGTCGTGCCCAAAACATGATCCAACTCAGAGGAACCAATACTCTGATGGGGAGTATGATGCGGGGAGCGACTCAACATGCTGGAAACATCTTTATCATATGTATGTTTCTGCAGCACACGAATCATGGCGTCACGTTCAGCCAGCTTCGATTCTAGATCTTTTAGACGTGATTCCAGATCAGCGACTTTTTTCTGCGCAGCGTGCGCTTCGTCCATGTGACGAATCTTTTCATTTCGAGCTTCGGCGATGATTTTCTCGGTTTCCTGACTTGTTTTCTCCAGCGCAGCTATCTTAGCATCTCTGTACACAAATAACACACAATAAAAACATGATTTTTATATTTTAAACTTAAAATATTACTTTGGGATGCTTGCTGCGTCGATGGCTGCCTGTCTAAGCGCACTTTCTTCTAAATATCTCTGCTCCCACTTGGAACATTCACCCTCAAGGCGCATGATCTTTTCCTCGCGGTCTCTAAGACGTTTTTTCAGCTCGGCGTTTTCTGCGTTCGTTGATGATGGCGAGTGATGCTCCCAGCCGAGTTTCGAGACATCCACCTGGCCGTTTTTGGTGCGTTCCAGTTCGTTTTCGAGTTGTTGACGCAACTGGCGTTCGGTTTGCTCACGTCGATCGCTCGCAAGCTGGAGCGATGACAGAGCACGTTGAAGTTGCACAACTCGTTCGACATACACTTGTTTCTTTCGATTCTACCGCAAAACAATAAATTATTAATTAAAACTTGATAAAAGTGTGAAATTTAAACAAAATTACTTCTTCTTCGAGTCTGACGACATTTCCTTGGGCGTTTGTTAATGCAGCTTCAAGAATATCAATGTGTGTGCGTTGTTCTTGAAGTGTGGCTCGTTGTGCGGTGAGTTCGATCTCTTGTCGGTCTTTGGCTGCTTGAAATTCTTTGTCTGATACAAAAAAACATAAATTTTGTTAGTTTTACATAGAAATTTATGAATATTTTATGTTTTTTGATTTAGTTACTTTGTGTTATAAGCTGGGTGATTAATAATTCTCGTTTGTTGACTTCTCGACGCAATCCGTCGTTAGATAACAGTCCAATTTGATCCTTTAAGGTGCGATTTAGCTCTTGGAGGCGTTGACAGTCGCTTTGGAGTCGGGCGCGTGCTGCTCTTTCTAATCTTTCACGTCTATCACATGACTGTACTAATTCTTCATGTGATCGATGTATTTTTAGTACTTCTTCTTCCAACTATCAATGAAAAAGTAGAAAAATTTAACAAAATTTGATAAAAAAACTTAATTTTTAATGTTTTTTGGAGATTATTCAAAAACTAAACAAGTTAGAGTTATAATTCCTTCAAAAATTAATAAAGAATTTAATTCTGCACTTAATAGAGAAAAACTATTGTTAAAACTTGAATATTATGAATTTTATGCTTAAAAAACGCATTTTTCGCATTTTAAAAACAGTTTTCATAAATAACTCAAAAACTAAACAAGTTAGAATTATAATTCCTTCAAAAATTAATAAAGAATTTAATTCTACACTTAATAGAGTAAAAACTATTGTTTAAACTTGAATATTATAGATTTTATGCTTAAAAACGCATTTTAAAACAGTTTTTCATAAATAACTCAAAAACTAAACAAGTTAGAATTATAATTCCTTCAAAAATTAATAAAGAATTTAATTCTACACTTAATAGAGCAAAAACTATTGTTTAAAACTGAATATTATAGATTTTATGCTTAAAAAACGCATTTTAAAAACAGTTTTTCATAAATAACTCAAAAACTAAACAAGTTAGAATTGAAATTCCTTCAAAAATTAATAAAGAATTTAATTCTACACTTAACTGAGCAAAAACTATTGTTTAAAATTGAATATTATAGATTTTAATGTTAAAAAACGCACTTTTAAAACACATTTTCATAAATAACACAAAAACAAAACAACTTACAACCACCATTCTTTCACTAGTAAATAAAGAATAAAATTCTACACCTTATTCAAAAAGAATTATCCTTCAACCTTGCTTCCTTAAGTTTTTATATTAAAAAAACGCACCTTTTGTGATTTTGACACTCGCATATAACATTTCTCCAACTCCATTTTCAGCTCGTGATTCTCCTTGATCAAAAACTCCAGCGTCCACATATTCTCCTTCTCAATACTCTCCTCCCTGCCATTAGTCTTCGGCCGTGGAACCGAATTATCCCTCTGCATGCGATCAATCTTATCCAGCTTCCTCAAATCCGGCTGCGACTTCGACAACGGCACACTCCGCACGTTCTTCTTACGCATCACAACCGTAGGCAACCTTGATTTCATATAAGTCGAATACTCGGGTGGCGCTCGCATCTCCGGCTTCACTTCTTTCGCCAAATGCTTCAACACCGTCGACTGATTCAAATAATCCGCAGGTATTTCAGTCAATTGCACACCTGCTTCACCCTGTGTGTGTGATGGTGATTGCCCCGCATCAAAATAGGAATCTTTTGATGATTGTGCACTCGGTGATGGGCATTCTTTGAGCGCAGCGAGATTAGAATATTGACTTTCATCCTTCGGACCGGAATTTCTACCTGTCCATGACTCATCGCCTATACTATGTATGATCAAAGTGTTGTAACTTGATGAGGAGACATCTAATGATGATCGATTTGATGGTAGACTATCACGGAGTGAATTACGATTTGATGAAGATTGTAAATTTTCTTCTCCCTGAGGTTCCTGCCGCTCTGTGTGTCGTATAACGTACTTTTCTTCGTTGGAAAGGTTCTCGTTCGATGTGGAAATATCGGTTTCGCTTCCACTGAGGCTCTGCGGGAAGACCGCTGGTGGTTTTTGGTTTGGATTGTTCATAAAGGCACGATATTGTTTCGGAGATCGCATTAAACTCATTTTCGGCATGTAAAACCCTACAACCAACACAAATCTTCAATAAAAAAATATGCATAAGTTGTCTAATTTCGTACTTGGATGCATTGTCCTACATTCTCACAACACTCACCTTTATTTCACGCTGTAGATTGTGTGTTGTTACTCACAACGCCATTTTGTACCCGTGGTTAGGTGCAAACGGGTATTTTTTCGTCTGTTGATTGGTTTTCGCGTGCAACGCAACAAAATACAACGTCCCCAACGCTTTATGCCTTCCAACTGCGTGAATATGCGATGACTTACTACTACATGCGCAGTGGAATGTCACGAAAATAAGGTCCGCGCGTGACGCAGCAGCTCGTCGTTTCGTTTTCACAGCACAGCACACATCCATCGGGGTTGAGTGAGTGTGAAACGTGTGTAGAACGCGGAGAGGATTTGGCTGTGTGAGTGTGAGCAGATGTGGTAGGATTGGCGGGATGTTTACTAGCGCATTCCAAGGTGGAATGCAGCCGACAAGCGCGCAGGAAATGAAAACATTCCGCCTACTATCTATAATCAAGATAAATTCACACCGTAAGCTGTTGTGTGATAGGTTTTAAGTATATCTTATGATATACAACGTGTGTACTGTTTCTAGGGTTTAGATTTTGTATTAATAAATAAATTCTGTTTGGTTTTATCGCATTTACGACCGGATTTATTATAAAAACTGCATCGCAGCGCCATCTATGAACGACATTAGGAACTACACTTATAGCAAAGAATAAATATTCTGAATTTTCATGAAATTTTCAATAAAAAGACTTATTTTATGTGTTTTCAGTTCATCTACACATATCTGATGTAATTTCTAACTTTATTTTCTTAATATTACCCTTAAACAATAATAATACAAGTAATTAAAAGCAAGCCTGTTGTTTAATGAACAAATCCAGCTTGGATTTGAATAATTCAGATTGAATAGGTTCATGTAGTTTGTTCAGTGGATTCTTCACCACATACTCAACATAAATCTGACTGTAAATATTCTGTAGTAAATCCCTGATGCCTTGTGATTGATTATCAGTGTTCAGGATGAATTTTAGACCTGAAGGTGTTTCCAAATAGTGCAGAGTGTATTTTGATGTCTTGTAATAGAGGAAACCTTCTTTTGTGACCGTTGGGGATATTTTATTGACGAAAGATTTGATGGAATACAACATTCCAAATGTTAACTTCGCTTCCTACAAATTAAACATAAGAATTTGATTGTAATTTTGTTGTAGTTACAGATTTTACCTCTTCACGTGTCATTCCAGCTTGTTTTACACGATTCCACTCGTGGTAATAGAGTAGTGAACCTTTGTGATCAAAAATATAAATGTTATGAATCGTCATTTTAATGAATTTGTTGTTTTTTCACTTGACAAAAGTATGGGATGATTTTGTAGGGTTATGGAACTGTCAAAGTGACATTCAGGTAAAAACTTAATGTTTTTTGGGAGTTTTAAGGTAAAATATGTGATAATACATTAATTATCTCTGTAAATTCATTAATATTTGTCTTTTGGAGGGCCGGAAAGTCATAATTTGCTGAAAATTTGAAGATAATACAGGTTTTTGATTTGTTCTGCCACTAGAGGGCGCTAGTGGTACGATGTAATAATATTTCGCTGCGGTCGCAGTCGAGTTGAGCATCTCGCCGAGCGCACACAGCGCGCACACCACCCGCCTGTCGCTGTCCGTGTGTGGCGAAATGTGAGTCGAGCGACCGCGAGTGAGTGGCTGGTCGGCTGCTCGTGCGCGCTGCTGCTGTGTGCTGCCTTCAGATTCGAATCAATTAAACTTTCTATTCGAGCCGTGCGATAAACGCGATCGGACGGGCGCGCTCGCTGTCAAATCATCATCATCCAGGCGAAAAACTAAAACAGTGCGCAATCCCGTGCGCAATAAAGTGCAATAATACCAAAAGCAGACAATAGTGTTGCGTGCGTGAGTGCAGTGTGTAATCAAAAGCAAAGTGCACGCCGAATACGAATCGAATCTGTACAATTTCGGGGTTGAATAATATCATATCGGGCGATTATTTGACAATTTACGCTGGGGAAACAAGTGCGGTGCAGATTTACTGCGCTATCACGTCAGAGGTGCGTGTGCATCTTCGTCTGGCGCGTGCGCGCCGCGTCTATCGTTCGCGCTCGTGTTCGATCGCGAGCGCGCGTTCGTCTCGCTCGCACTCGGCCCGCTTCGTGTGCCCGATCTGGCGACGTCGCTTCCGTACGTCAGCTGGTGGCCTGGTGGCGAAGTGCGACAGAGTAGGCAGAAATGGCGGCGCTCTGTCCAGGTGTTCAGTATGGCCTGTCATCGCAGGAGAGTTTCGGCGAGAATAAGGATTTAATCTTCGTCAAACTAACAGACTCGGCCCTGCGTACCATCGAAGAGTTTCTACGTAATCAGGTGAGTTTTTATCTCTACACAATTTCGGAATTATTTTCACCCATCATCTCCGTGACTCTGTGTGTGTGCATGCGCATGCGTGCGAGTGTGTGCGTGTGACGACTTGACCGTGCAATGGCAGAGTTAGATAAGTCGCCATGTTTCCGATGACTTATTAACCTAATATCGCATTTTCTACCCGATTCCGCACGGCGCAAGCCTGCGGATTACCTCGCTCACCTCCATATCTACCCGTGGTGCAAGTTGTGCGCGTTTGCACCGAGCGAATCGCTCGCAAATGGCGTGCGAGCCGCGCGAGCCACGTCAACATATTGTCGCGTTTTTCGGCGATTTGCAAACAACTAAATCATTCATCCGCACACCCACAGGGGCGGTAAGAGATACACAATCATAAAATCCGAAAAAAATAGTTGCAAAGCCACAGAGACAGTGCGCAATACACAACAACGCTGCGCGAGCCTTAAATGGTCGCTTTTCACAACACAGCGCAGCCGATGACACCCGACCACCTGAATTATATTCAGTTTTCGAGTGTGTTTTGCCTTTTTCGTGCATTATTTTTTAATGGCGGCCGCATTTGTTTTATTTTTACACCGTGTACAAACATTCGAGGTTAATATCTCCAGAGAAAATTTCCGAACAAATAAACAGTTTCGGAAAAAAGCATGAATGAATTTTGTACAACACCTGCCTGTTACCTACCGGCAGATGTTTCATTTTAGGGTCGTGTAGTCGACAATTGCAGTGGTGGCTCGGGTATTGCCCCTTTATGAATAATAAGGTAGGTTCTTTTACCTGTTGAGGTCTGTCTCCTCAGCGTGGAAAAGCAACAGCAACCGAAAAACGAGTTCTTATCAAATTAGACCGAGATTTTCGTGTTGATATTAATAAATAACCTTGACGTGTCCTTGAGATAATACACTTTACTTATTTGTAGGTGTTTTATACTTTTGCATCAAGAATTAAAGAGTTGTCAAGACAAAAAACATTTATTTATAAATAAACCGTTGGGTGTGTTTGTGTGTGTGTGGCTCGTGAGTGACCAAGGTCCTTTTCGAAGCCATGGCTGAATTTTGTTGTGTTGTGTTGTCCAAAAAGCGTGCAAAATGTCGGTTCACGGCGAAACACACACACAACGAGTTTTTGTTGCAAGAAGAATCGTGTAAATATTTAAAAAAACCGAAAAATTGTGTTGCATATCGAGTGGAATTGATGAAGTAATTAATTTTTTAGCACACACACGATGTCGATTGCAACAGCCACACACACACACACACATGGCTAAAACAGTGTCAATTGTTGAATAATTTGTTGTTGTTATTTATTTTATGCTGGTAGATGGCACGAATGTATCGGAATCGGTGTCAGATATTAATTTATCGGAAGTAAAGTTAGGTCGGAAATGGGAGATAAATTCCGCTTGCGCGTGACCTTGTGCATTATAATATTTTTTTATGTTGTATATTTCGCTTTGTGTCAATCAGGCGCAGGTATGTCTTATCGTGGTTTAATTATTAATTAATTGTTGGTGTGAGCGTTGTGTTGTTTTACGGCCGTGACGCTTTTAATAATTGCAAAGTTTATCAACTTCTCTGTGTGTGTATGTGTGTGTGTGTGTGTGTTATTTACACCTTGGATGGCTTGTATCAGCAATACAATGTTTGCTCAATGTAATGTGTAACATTTATAAAATAAATGAGTATTCAAATTGTGCGCGCGCGTAACCACAAAAATATTTTGTAAGAAGTTTAGAAAGTCACAAACACCCGATATCGACGTAATGCGGCTGCCCGACCGCGGCCGGTCTGTCGCGACAAATTGAGAATTAACCAAATAAAAAAATAAAAATAATTTCGTTGAAGAATAAAAAGAAAGAAAAATATTTAATCATCGGTTGAATGAGTTGAAATTTTGAGTTTTTCTTTGGTATTTATTGGTTATTTTTATTTTTTATTTACAACAATAATATCTGAGTGAGTTATTGAACAATTTGCGTAATAATGATGACGCGAAATGTTGCTACAATTGCACATTTATTTTATTTGTTGATAGTTATGTTATTACGTCACTGTCACCATCGCGTATTTGTTTTTGTTAAAATACCCGATGTAATGCAGCGTAATGTAACGTAATCTGTTTGTGTTTAGTTACGTTTAGTGTAATTTCGTGGGAGGTGGAAGTAGTGACGTTGTGTGTGACGTCTGACGTCGTTGGAAGCATTCGAGATTCACCTCGTCGTCGTCGTCGTTGGGTTATGTGTGTGTATGTTTTTTTCCTTGCGTCAACACGCACGTTTTCAATGGCGAATATACAATCTGTCTTTTCAGCAGCCGGCGCGCGCTCGGTAATTAAGCTGATAAAGTCGACCGCGATATTCGGATGTATTAGCGTGTGTGATGTTTGTAAACATCATGGGCTTTTTCACTTGTTTGGGTTCTGGGTGCGGGAAAAACACGGCTGAATGCCGGGTCAGCGGGGAATTTACATGTAATTTACTTTGTTATCGGTGAATTTTATGAGATAAGATTACGGAAATACATACAGAAGGGATTTTTCGATGATTTTATTTAAAACTAATGTATTATTGTCGAATACAATTTGTTGAGATAATAATTTTATTACTTATGCACTAATAAAATTATTATATATCTTCGCGTAGGCGGTGTTTTTTTTCTCTCTGTTGCTTTGTAGACAAATAAACAACATTCAATTAAATATTGATTAATCTAGTTTTAGTTTTTGCGTTAACATTCCGATGGCGATAAGACTAGTCGAGCAGGTTGTTACTTCACCCGTGCCACGGCATACTTAAATATTAATTAGCACTTTGTAATAATATCTACAATGTAAAAATCAGCAATTTGCGTGTATTTTTCTTTACATTGTTGCAATAAGGGTAAATTTAGGTATTTTTATGATTGACATGCAGGCTGGGTGATTGTAGATTTATTGGTTTGTGACATAACGCGTGATTTTGTGTAACGAAAAGAAAGGAGCCACATTGTTTGTCCTTGGATTGTATGCGCCGCGCTAACTTGGTCACTGGTCAACACTTACTTACCACTTTCCCTACAAGTCGTCATCACGTGATTATCATTTGTCAATCATTGTGATAATAATAATAAAATTTAAAAAAAAATTAAAAAAAACACAATTATAGATTAAATAGATTAATTAAGTATCTTGCGCATGCGCAGTTATAAAAAGGGCGGAGCATACGCATTACTTAAACGTGATTTTTGCGTATTTTTGGGAAATTTTGAAAAATTTAAGACAATTTTTCCAAAATATTTTAATTTATTGTTAATGATATAAGATATAATCGCAATTAAAATATAAATAATTAATTTTTTGCTCGAGGTTTTAAATATTTTATTTTCCAGCTTAGAAAACATGATTGTTTCTTATACCCTGTGATAAATTTAAATTATTTGTTATTTTAATAGTTATTAAACTTGATTAGCTGGTAAGTTGGTTACAGGATGGATGGATAGTCATTGTGAAAGTACTCGCAAGTCGGCACTCTCCAAAAAATGCCGCTCGGCGCGTTACTACAGCAACAAGTTTAATAATAATAACAATAACTAAATGTTGGTTACAAGTCGCTTGCTGTGCCGTGTTGGAAAGCACTTTTTTCCTCTCTTCGCTTCTTTTCTCTCCTCGATCTCTTGCATGTTTAATTTCCGATTTGCACGCTTACACCTAATATTCGGCGTTCGGATATAAAAATCCCATCGATTTTTGAAGGTGGTAAAATTGGTTTCGAAATAAATCGAGCGTAACGCGCTCCGACTCGTTTGTGTTATTTTGTTTTCTGACTTCCGTGACCTACTGCATGTGCGCACGCGCACGCTGCTCGGAATTGTTAAATGTGTAAAATTTAAATGTTATGTTGCTGCTGCGGCGGTGCGGCTAAGGCAAAATTGAATAACGTGTGTTGTACGTCACTGAAAAATTTATTCATTTGAATGTTTTCGCTGTGTGTGTGCGTTGAGTGAACGTGTGCGGCCGATGTGCCGAAGCGGAATTCATAATAAAACTTTCTCTCCCCGGGACGGTGTTTTAAATTCTTACTTAAAAAAAAAACTGCAAAAATGTTTGTAAGTTTTGCGCTTGCATCGTATGAAAATGTGTTGGATTTTTTACGATTTGTAGTAAAAATGATTACAATTCGACCGGAAACGTGAACAATTACTCGAAATTGGTTAGTTTTACTTAAGTGTGTGTGTGAGTATGGAAGACGCAAAGGACGTTGGCGAACAAAACGCACACAAGATTGTGTAATTAAATCTGGTTTTTACGCCGCGCAGAGTGTCTACGTGTGCTGGCGTTCTCCTTGCGCGCAGGCGAACACAAACGCGCGTTTTGAATTTACATTATATAAGTTAATTGCTTTATAATAATCTAGCCATCCGTGCGTTTATTGCCGGCGTCGATTCTAGCATATTCTCTTCTATTCTCTATTGTATTTTGTATTGTATTATTTTCGGCGTTTGAAAAATGTTTAAATTTTTTTTTTTTGAGGTTGTTTAGTGCATATTCTGTCTGTATGCTCGCTGGGTTGGTTATTTAATTTTAATTATGCGACTCGGCGCCGTGCGGCATTTTCTGCGCGCAGTGTAATTGCTTTGACATTATCGAGTGCGCGCGCGAATGTGCGCCGGTGTGTGCAATTTGTAAGATCTGCGTTTTTGATTACACTCTCTTCACTAGAAGTCCGCCCGCGGGGAGTGGACGGAATGTCGTTCGGTGCTGGTTAATAATGAAGAGCAAAATTTAAAAAATTTAAGAAAAAAAAACGTTTTTTGGTGCAAAATTTTAATGTTTTTCGTTTGTTTCAGAGCAATTGTCATACGCGACCAACGATACAGTTCCTAGGGAATGAAGGGGTAAGTTTTAAAAAGAATTTTTATTTAAAACATTTTTATCTTATTTTTAAAGTCATAAATAATAAATTTAGAATCGTTGAATGTCCCGTTAATACCGTCTTATTTACACACCCAATTTTAACATACAAAAATGACGAAGAATAAATTACTGTCTCGTAAATCGTAAGTCGCGCGTGCGCAAAACGTGCAAAATTTAATTTTCGCCCACAAATAACCACTTGAGACGCCACTTGATATCTCACTAATGTTCATATTTAGTGATAAATGATGACAATAGAGAATAAACGGCGTAAAGTACATAGTTTGAGAGCCGAATGTTATTTATAGACGAATTTCGAGCGGAACCAAGCACAAGCGCGCTAACGGTTTTTCTGGCATTGATTCGCTCGCAATTAGTCATTAATTAGATTATTGTTTAGAAAGTTGTGTAATTTACCACAATAGGTTATTAGATGATGTTTTTTTTTTAGGTTTGATTTAGATATTAGGTTGTAAACTTGTTGAGGGTTTGTTGTGCTGCGAGACGGTTGGAGTGTTAATATATTCATTTACGCTCATTAAAAGCGATTTCCGCGAGGCTGTGTACGCGCGCTAGCAAATGCGCAAGCGAATGCGGATCTAGTTGAGTGTGATTGCTATTTATTTATTGGTGCATGCATGCTGTGACCAGATTTGCGCCAATATAATCAACCGGAAGTCAGAATATTTTATTTTATAGTAGATTTTTAAATTTTATTAGAAATTTTGAAGAAGAAAGAAATTATTAGAAAGAAATTTTAGAGTGAATAAACGTGATGTCTTGTGCGAAAATGTCAAGGATTTGTCTTTGTGCTCTTCTCTTGAATTGAGAATTACGCATTGTTGCAAACCAAAATGGCGTCCTACTTTGCGCACTAATAATAATCGAAAATCCACAAGGACAAGGTTTTTGCGATTTTATTATTTTGTTATATTTTTAAATGCATTTTTTGTGTGTGCGATTGGTAAATCGATGCGATTGCGAAACGGTAGCGCCGGCGAATTAATGACCTAGTCCTACTTTTTTTCCTCTCTCTCTCTGTCTTTTTTTGAAAAACGCCTGCCGGCGCTCGCATTAACCGTCTGGCGCAATTTGCAATTTGACTTGTCTTCTTGTTTCGCTAATTAATGCGTTTGTTTTGCAGCACTTTTCGTTCCCAACGCAAAATGGCAGCACCAAGTTCAATTTCTCGGTGTCGCGCACCACGGACATGGAGGGCCCCGGCGGCAGTTTCGAATGCCTGCAGCAAACGCCGCGCGGTTCCCTCGCCGGGCTGGGACCCATTCCGCACAAGATACGCGTTGCCGCCAATGATGACGTATACGACCAGACTAGACAGCGTATGTCTGTGCTCGAGGAAAATGCAAAGAATAAAAGGTACCAGGTCTTTAAGAGTTGGTTTTGATTGTTGTGGTGTTTATATTTGGTATTTTGCTTTAGTACTAGGGAAATTGAAATGAATCGTACTGATATCGGACGCAAGGTGAAAGTGAAACAGATGCCCGGCCGCGGAATCCCTCCAATGCGTCGCGAGACGCCGCCGTCGGCGCGCGAGCCGATCGGCGGCGCGAAACCGTCTTCTTACCCTCCGACGCTGCCATCCATCAACAAGCCGCCCCCTGTTGTGCACAACGGCAACGGGTTGTCCAATGGCTTGGGCAGCAATCACGTCAGCAGCTCGAAGCCGCAAAACACTAAGCCCTCCATTTCGGACATTGCTCGCCGCCCCATCAAGTGTGTACCACCCTAACTAAATCAAAATCCTTGTATTTTATATGTTGTTGTTTTAAGGGAGAGGATGATTCACTTGTTGGCGCTGCGACCGTACAAAAAGCCAGAACTTTACGATAGATTAACCAGAGGTATGTAAAATTAGCAAAAATTGTTGAATGATTCAGCATTTGATGTGTGTGTTTTAGAGGGATTGCGAGAAAAGAAAGTGATGATGGTGGTGCTGAATCAAATTGCACACCTCAAGGACAATTGCTATCACCTCAACCGAGCCATGTATAATGACGTACACGAGGACTGGCCGTTTTACAATGAATCTGAGCGACAAATTCTCAAACGGTATGCGCGTTGTTTAAGCGATTGATGTGTTGGGATTTGTGAGTTGATTGTTGATTTGCAGGCGGAAACCTGAAAATTTAACCCCGCCCGGTAGCAGCGACGGCGGCAGCTCCGGCAGCGGGCACTCGCCGACGTCGACGCACCCCGGCTCACCGCCGCCGGTCACGTCGTCATCGAAACGGCCCGGCTACTTTGACGCCGCCGACGGCGGTGGCGTCACCAAGCGCCAGCGCATCTCTCATTTCCGCAAGCCATCCGAACAAGCGTACCGTTCGCCCGTAGAAACCAATAGTCAAAGACGTCCCATGACAGACTCGCGCGACGCCAGCAACATGAATCCGCGCAGCAGGGAATCCCCAACGCCGCCGCCGGCCACCAACGGCTACCACCATCACACGTCGCCGCCAACAGTCGCCACGCCCGCCGTCGCCAAGCCTAGTTTTAATCTTAGCGACGATGACGACCACCACCACCACCATCCGAATCCGTTCTCCGCCGCCGCCCCCGCCGTCTTTCCAAACCAACGCAAGCGTGCGCTTGCCCCATGTGATAGTCATTCAAATTCGTTGAGCACGTCGCCGCGCGATGTGTTTAATGGTACTGGTGGTGGTGGAGGCGGAGGCGGCGGCGGCGGGGTAGCAAGCGGTGGTGGGTCGACACGTCCGAAGGTGTCATCTAGTACGCAGGGCAGTGGTGGTTTTAGTCAGGTGGTGCGGGTCAGTCCGGACAGCCAGTCGGATCGGCTGCCGATGTCAATGAGCGGCGACACTGGCGGTTCGGGCAAGTCCTGGAAGAAGGACGACAAGGCGACGGGGCCTCCGCACTACTTAAAGTAAGTGTCACGCATGCGGATCTCATGTTGAATTGTTGTTAACCTTGCGCGCTTTCTTTTTTTTCCCGTCTGCGCAGCGAATACACTAGCATAAAGGACGAGCAGCAACGAAAACGGTACAAGTCCGACTTTAATGCCAACTACAGGGAGTACAGGGAGCTGCACGTGGTCGTCGAACGGGTCTCGCAGCGCTTTGTCTATTTGCAGGAGAGACTTAAGAGTGAGGATAACTCGAGTCCCCGATACAAAGTAATTTATTTAATTTTTGAATTGGGAATATTTAATATTTATTGCATTGTGTGCGTCTTGTAGGATATAGAAAAGCAAATAGTGAGAGAATACGAACTAAGCAAGAAAGACTGTGAACACCAAATGGCGAAGAAACGGTTCCAGTACCTCCACGACAAGCTGTCGCACATAAAGCGCTTAGTCAACGAGTACGATCAGATGATGGCGGACAGCCGCTACTGACCCTGGGAAACGGCCCCCAGGCCCTTTTCTACCCCACTTCGACTATTACTTCGACTACCCATATTACTACTGCATTGCTTTATATTCATTAGGACAACGCGAAAGACGGCGGCGGCGGGGCGAATACGAAACTAGAAGCAAACTCGGGAGGCATGTGCGGATTGAAGAAGTATGAAAACGACGACAGGGACTTGGTTACGGAACGCGGAGAGGCGGCAACATAATGTAACGTGTAATTATATTGCCATCACATCACTATACTGCTATACAAATTAGACACTTATAATCTCGACGAGAAAATGGCGGCCGGTCGACGTGCGGCTATATTGAGAAAACGAAACGGAAGTCATGTTTGTTTTTTTTCACGTTTGACAAATGACACCGTGTGCGCCGCCGATATTTTATTATTTGCGATATTGAATTTGAATAGTTTAAAGAAAACAAAAAAAAATGCAAGCGCCGCGAAAGGCAACACTCAAAATACAAAAAAAAAAGAATTTAATTAATTAAGCGCGCAAACACACGCGTGTGTGTGTTTGCAGAAAAAAAAACATTTAGAATTGTTATTATTTAACGTTATTTATTATTGGAGTTTTTATTGCGACGCGGAACATTTCGATCACACACGCCGAATGCCAAAAACAAAATGGATGCTCAAAACTAACACACATACATTTACACGACAAGCAGAAACAAATAACTACTGGGAACAATCGTCGATAATTTTTCTATACGTGCTGAATGCTTTTTTGTTTGTTTTTTTATTAAGTTTTCCAATTTTCGAACTTACACACACTTAGTACAAACATTATCGTTTTTATTTCGACTTACACACACACACACAGACACACTGGAAAGGGACATAATGTCAAAAAAAAAAAACAATCCGAGTGCAATTAAAATAGACTGTTTATATAGATTTAAATGATTAAACGTATGGTGAGAGCGCGGACGATGACGCATTTTGAGTGCCATACGAGACGAAGCTTTGAATTGAAAAGTTTGCCAAAGTCAAAATGCAACACACACACACACACACACGAACATGATCATGAACGTACGAGAGGGACGCAATTCGGCAGCCAATCAGTCAATTAATTTTTAAGCTACACACACACACCCGACACATACACATATAGACATATTAATTAATTAATTAATTGTATAACTCAGTATTTATTATTTTGACTCAAATGTTTGTTTGTCTCTTGTTACGTAGCACGTGCATGCCATTTCGTTGCAGTTACCAATAATATTAAATTGTTTCACATTAGTTTTTTTTTTTTTGATTGCGTCTCTATTGTAGCAACACTCACTCACCACCACACACTCTCACCAACTTCTTCTTATGTGTGTGTAGTTTGGTTTTCAATCTGCTAATTGTTCTTTTTCTTTTGAAATGTGTGCCAAAAGTAACAACTCGGACAATCATCGATTCATTTCAACACGAAACAATCAAAACCCAACCACCACACAGACACACAGCTCTGCAGAAAAAAAAATGTTATCTGTTGTTATTTATTGTATATTACTTATTAAGTTAGTGATTCCGATCGTGTACATTTTACTATTAATTTAATTAATTCTTACTGCAGTCGTAACGTATATTAGCGCAATGAAGTGAAAACTAAGAGAGAGAAAAAAAACACTTGGAAAATACAACACACGAAACGATTTGTTGTGTAATAGCGATGTGGTTGTGATTGTACATATTGTTTCTAATTATTGTATACATATAAGGTTTCTTTGCCAATCGTGTTTTTGCAGATATTTTGTAAAATATATTCTAGCGTGCGTTATGTTAGCAAGCGAGAGAAAGGGTTGAGAAAGCGAGCGAGAGAGATAAAAATGTAAACCAAGCGAATGTTGACGACCTTGGCCTGACACTGACACACTCATTTTTTTTTATTAATTTACTATTATTACTATTTTCGTTTGTTTAATTAATTATTACAAGCAAAGCGAAGCAAAATGCATGAAGGAAGAAAAACACAAAAAAATGATGATGAATCTATATGAGAATTCGATATATCTATCTCGTAAGATATATAAATATATAAAATAAATAAAAAATTATATGATTACAAATATATTATATATATATATACAGTACCATGTATATCTCTTATAATGATAATTATATAAAATTATTTGAAACAAAAAAAAAAATAATGAACATCAAGCAGCAAAATTCTAGTCGTTCTCAGTTTATTTTCGTCGATACCTTTCAATATTCACTTTTGATTTCCTCAAAAAAAAATGCGAGATTTTGTTTGTTTCTTAATCCATTATTTATTTCAGGTAAACAAGCGTGCAAGAACTGATTAGGATGTAATTTTAGTTTTGTAAAACTGTTGCTCGGCCATGATTTCTGCATAAGCATTACCAAGTTGTGAAAGAATTTGTACAATTTTAGGGATATATTGATGAAATATAGACATGTATATTCTCGAAAATTGGTTTTTATTTAATTTATTAGTCTCCTTAGATGTTCCTTCAG
Source organism: Dalotia coriaria (assembly GCF_025399875.1). NCBI lineage: Eukaryota > Metazoa > Arthropoda > Insecta > Coleoptera > Staphylinidae > Dalotia > Dalotia coriaria. The sequence goes on from NW_027045446.1 coordinate 1,163,431, forward strand.
GAAAATCCTCACAATTTTCATATGTTTTTCTATAAAATCAAATTTTCCTAGAAAATACCCTATATCTCCCGTACCAATGGAGTAATTTAAGGTTTCTATACGTCATTTTGTTGCTTAAGAGACCCTCTATAAGATTCATATTATTAGAATTACCTAAACCCTCAGGAAGTGCCCTTAAATGCCCATCAAAGTGAGTGTTTCTAAAAAATTTCCTTATTTCTTAAGGAAAACAGTCTGTATCTTCGGGGCTAGTGGGATAATTTAAGGAATCTCTACGTCAAGTTATAGCTCAAGATACCCTCTTCAACATGCATACCTTTCAAACAGCCGAAACCCTTGAGAAGTGCCCTAAAATACTAATAAAAATGGCAATTTTCTAAAAATGTCCTGATTTTTTGAGAAAAACACCCTGTATCTTCAGTATTAGTGGGATAAATTTATGTTTCTTTATGTAATGTAGTAGTTTAAATGACCCTCTACAAAATGGATGTATATTTAACTCTTTAAACTTACAGGAAGTGCCCTAAAATGCCCTTTGAAAATACTGCAACATTATATTTTAGGGTCGAAATACCGCTATTTTATTTGAAAAAAATTATTTTCGGTCGAAGAACAGGGTCGAACTTTTTCTGTTAAAAATTTTTCGGCCGAAGAACAGGGTCGAACTTTTTCTATTAAAAATTTTTCGGCTGAAGAACAGGGTCGAACTATTTCTGTTAAAATATTTTCGGTCGAACAACAGGGTCGAACTTTTTTCTTAAAATTTTTCCGTCGAAACCGTCCAGATTAAATTGCGATTATCTCGAGAACTACAAGGGCTACGGAAAAACGGACTTCATATTCTTGATCCCTACAAAATTCTCAATGAGATGGCACCCTTTTTGAAAAACGACAAAAAGTGCATAAAAAATTTAACGAAAAGATTTTGTTATAACAAAGGCAAAAGATTTCTGTTTTTTATGTCGAATGAAGTTTCAACTAAAATTGTAAATAGAGCCTAAACGGTTAATGTTAGCAAAAAAAGTTACTAAAATAATCGATGTAGAATTAAATTGTCTATCAGAATCCGCAAACAGAATTTAAAAATTCTAACTTTTAATTTTTAACATAAAAAAGAGAAATCTTTTGCCTTTTTTATAACAAAATCTTTTCGTTAAAAATTTTTTGTGCCATTTTCATCATTTTTCAATAAGGATGCTATCTTGTAAAGAATTTTTCAAGGATCAAGAATATGAAGTTCTTTTCCTTCTCGCTCATTTAGTTGTCGAGATAATTACGATTTAATCTTCTAATTAAGAATGATGATAATTAAAAATTACAATTTTTAAATTCTGTTTTTGGTTTCTGATACATAATTTAATTCTAAATCGATTATTTAAGTTACTTTTTTTGCTAGCGTTAACCGTTTAGGCCCTATTTGCAATTTTAGTGAAACACGTGCGTGCCGTCGCAATAGCCTAATTTAGAAGATTAAAATAGTAATTATCTCGACAACTAAGAGGGCTACAAAAAAAAGAACTTCATATTCTTGATCCTTGAAAAATTCTGTACAAGATGGCATCCTTATTGAAAAATGATAAAAATGGCACAAAAAATTTTTAACGAAAAGATTTTGTTATAAAAAAGGCAAAAGATTTCTCTTTTTTATGTCGAAAATTAAAAGTTGGAATTTTTAAATTCTGATTGCGGATTCTTAACAAACAATTAAATTTGAGTAATTAGTCTTAGTAATATTTTTTTCTAGCATGCTTCGTTTAGGCCCTATTGGCTTGTAAAGATTACATATAGGTAGAATACATTTAAACAATTATTGTCATGTATCTTTTAAATCATTGCCCAAAATAAAATTATGTACTAAAATAATCACTCCATAAAATTGTCCTCTTTGATAACTATTGATAAAACAGTCATTTATCTTAATTTTTTGAAAAAAGTAATTAATTATGAAAAAATTGGCGGAGGCGCCTGACATATTAAAGTGTAGTTTAATTAATTATTAAAAACTAACTACCCTATTGTGTAGAGGGCCTATTAATTATCCAATTGTAACAACTTTTCATTTAGTAGCACTAACAGTTTTACCTACAGATGTCATTTAGTAAAATGTGTACTAACTTGGAGATTTAAGAATCAATTATCTCGGGAACTAAAAGAGATTAACAAAAACCGATAACACTATTTTGCTCAGCATAAAATCCTAGATAGGATAACATTTAAAAAATTTAAAATATAACAAGTGCCTACAACATTTTCCGACACGATTTTCTCCAAAAGTAAAAAAGTTAGAAAAAAACTTTCTGCATTTTGTTCATGTAGTGATAAGGATCTATAAAATGGCAGATTTAGTTTTTCCATTTTCCAAAGTTGATCAAACAGTACTCGAAAATACCTAAGAGGTTACACTTGACTCTTTGAGGCCTCAAAAAATTTTTTTTAAGCTAGAAGAAAATGGAAAACGCTAATCGACTGAGTTTTCCAAGGGGATGAAAGATGTGAAGTCAGTTTTTCGATAAAATCAATATTTCGGAAAATGAGTGGCAAATTCAAAACTGATCAAATAAAACCACCTCTCCGATTTTCCCCAAACTTTCCAAACTAATGTAAAACAAGGCTAGGCTTCCATTAATCCAGGTTTGGTTGCGCTATCTTAATTAGTTTTCAAGTTATTGACCATTTTCAATTATTACATAAGGGTTGATAAGTGAAAATTTTAACATGTTATATAATGTAAAATTTAATTCTACATACATATATGAAAACCGTTTTTCTTTATCTCTAATGGTTTTTAAGATAAGTGCAAAAAACTGGTTTATTCGGTTTCTCTATCATTTCCTTAGCAAAAAATAAAAATTGGAAATTTGATTTTTTTATTACGGATTATGGAAGAACATGTGATTTTACATACATTATCTTAATAAAATTTTGTTCTAAAATAAACCGTTTAGATAATAATCACCATAACTAAGTTATGTTGTCGTTATTTAAATTAAATTAAATTTGTGAATAGGGCCTAAAGGGTAAATGTTAGCTAAAAAAGTTACAAAAATAATCTATCTACAATTATATTTGCTATCAGAATCCGAAAACAGAATTTAAAAATTCCAACTTTTAATTTTGAACATCTTCGTCGAAACCATCGAGATTAAATTGCGATTATCTCGTGAACTAAAAGGGCTACGGAAAAAAGGACTTCATATTCTTGATCTCTGCAAATTTCTCTATAAGATGGCACCCTTTTTGAAAAACGACCAAAATCGCATAAAAAAATTTAACGAAAAGATTTTGTCATAAAAAAGGCAAAAGATTTCTCTTTTTTATGTCAAAAATTAAAAGTTGGAATTTTTAAATTCTGTTTTCGGATTCTGATAGACAATTTAATTCTACATCGATTATTTCAGTAACTTTTTTTGCTAGCATTAACCGTTTAGGCTCTATTCACAATTTTAATGGAAACAGCATTCGACATAAAAAACAGAAATATTTTGCCTTTTTTATGACAAAATCTTTTCGTTAAATTTTTTTATGCACTTTTGGACGTTTTTCAAAAAGGGTACCATCTTGTAGAGAATTTTTCAGGGATCAAGAATATAATGCCCATTTTTCCTAGCCCTTTTAGTTTAGGAGATAATTACTATTTAATTTTTAATTTTTCGAGAGCGGAGGCGCTTCTTCACGGATTTCGTCGGATTTCGACCTGAAATATTTTTATTAAGGACTTTCAGGTAAAAATAAAACTTAAATACAAGTTATTTATAGTCAAAACTTTATTGTAAGGTTCCATTATTTTCATTTATAAAAACTGTTGTCTTAAGAATAACAAAACAAATCATTTGTAACAAGTTATTAATCGTTAAATTATAAATAATATTAACAATACATATTCTCAATCTTAACCACGCGTTGGCATTTGTTACATGTTTCCAGCTCCCAATTTAGTTATCAATAATTATAAACTACACATTACAAACAAAACAATTGATAAACTGGGCGCAAGTGAAATGTCAGACACATATAACGTAAACAAATCGAAATTAATATTCAATATCAATAGGTAACTTAGTTTAAACTTGTACTTCCTCACATTTCACTCAACAAATGTTCAATATTATCATAATATCTTGACTAGAGGTTGTTGATATTTGCATTTGATGATATTTTGATTTTTAAGCATATTTAAAACAATTATAATCAAATTGTCGATATTATCACATTATAGTTTTTTGAATTCTTAAGAATTTCCTTTGATATCATATATATACATGTAAAATTAAATCCCAAACAATCTCTTACATGTGTAAACTTTGTTAGTTTTGGCATTTGTTGTAAAACTGTCTGGGAGTGAAGTAGGTGGAGGTGAATTGTCGCATATCAGACTTGGCTTTAATTTGTTAAAACATTGAGCGCTTAATATTTGGTGAGATGATTGTGATGATTCCCATTCAGACTAGATTGGCGTTTTGCTATGGCGAAAAAACGCGTAAACTCCGTAGAAGAGTCGTGAGTACGCCGGCCAGAGACTCCGCTTCGCCTGCGAGATGCTCCTCAATGGTAGCTGGTGATGTACGATCAATATTGGTACCGACAAGATGGCGGAACGCTCCAGTAACATCATGTACTTTGAGTACAAGATTGCGTGTTTGGAGCGGAGCAGTGGTATGATCAGCTAAATCAGCGCACAGCTCTGTGAGACGCCGAAGAATAGTCAAACACACTGCCAAATGCTCTGGGAGGTCCGGCAGGGTGGTATCGGACATGGCAATCACCAGCATCTTACTGGAATGGACCAGTTGGAGTGACTGTGTGGTCAGTTCATCTTTCGCCGTCTGAAAACAAGTAAAACAGATAAAACCCATACTACTTTAAAAAGAATACAAAACATTCATCAAAAAACAATCACCAACCAGAAACTAATAAAACTTACTTGAAACTTCTCCTCGGACATATGACGGCCACCTCCTTGCGCTTGAGCACTATGACACTGCGCAGCCACTTGATCTAATCTAGTTAGAGGCTCGCCATCGCTGCGTCGGTTTTTGGAGAAGGTTCTCACGACTGGACATGCAGGAGTTGGTCGTGCTGATACGGCTACAACTAACGTCTCTAACATTGGATGCAACTGCAGCTACCACCTGCTGTTGGTGATGATGGTGATGCTGGTAATGCAGATGGTGGCCGTTATTGAGGTCCTTTCTACCGTACTGGTTAACGTTGTTCACGTACTCGGTTGTGGTGGTTGTAATACGGGGACCATCGGGGGAATCTATGGGTATCGCGGTGAACAGTGCACCGCGGCCTACAAAAACGTATGCCGTCAACACCAAAACAACTAACAACCAACCAACAACGAAATAATAATCTAGGTACAGAATATAAGAGAAAACAAAAGCCTACGTACCTAAAAACGGTGATGTAGGTGTACTAACAGCCGTGCAACCCACTTTGACATTACTCTCAGCATCCAAGTCAAGATCATTGTACATATTCTTATTGCGTTGAAGGTGTGGCGAGCCAATGCCGGCCGTTCGTACTTCCGGAGTGGTCTTAGTCTGTGACAACGTATTCTTTCGACTTCTGAGTACTTCTAATGGCGGTAATGGCGGCAATGGAGGTTTCTTAGGTGGGAGAAACAAATGCGCTTGCCCAAGTTGACTGCTGTCATCTGCACGCGGCGGTAACTTAGGTGGGACCTCCTTAGAAACCTTAAAGTCTTTAAATGTTGACAACATCGACTGGGACCTCTGTCGTTCCGCGACAGTTTTCGGTGGACGATCGGGAGGTTTTTCCTCAACGGATCCCCGTCGTGGTGGTAATGCAACAACTCCATCATCACTATTCTTATCACCACCACCACCACAACAAGAAAATGTGCCGGTGCCAGCGCTGGCCCGGCGCGGTTTGGGCGGAACTTCCGGACTTTCACGGATATCCGGCGGCGGAGGGATAATATACGACATTATCTCTTCGGGGGTTAACTCAACAGCAGGCGTGACTTTCAATGTGGGCGGAAGTATTGTCACACTAGCAAGAAACTCCTCCAAGTCTAAATTCTCATGCAACACACCCAATTTGTTCAATTTCTCCATTGAATCCGCAAAAGAATGCGGTGGGACATCTATAGCGGGAGGTAACGCTCCGTCTAATTCATCAGGAGTTCCAGGGGGAGGCAGCATTGTCAGGTCAATAATATCCGGGTCAAAGTACAAATTAACATCATCATTCACCCGCGAGGATTCATTTTGTTTCAATTTTTCTAAATACGCACGCAATTCTTGACTCTCCTGTCCTTGACTTCCACAATTCGTGGAACTATCAGGACTGTGGAGACCAAAACTAATGCGTGACTTACCGCCATTTGCAATTTCACTATCACCGCCATTATTTAAATGCTTGGGAGAATTATGCGGAGTGTAAACTGAATCGTTATCACTCTCAGAGTAATTCACCTCTGATCTTAACATTTCAATCGCGGCGTTTGTAAACTGCAAATGTTCAGAATCCTCCTTAGCACCTTTAGCCAACAGTAAAAGAGAATCACTATGGCGGAGCGTATGCTCTTCAGTTGGGAGACTATCTGTATCGCTTTCAATATCAACAGAAGTCTCCTGCCACTCAGCGCTGGACTTCAACTGTTCGCGTAGAAAATCATTTTTCGCTTCGTAAATCGTCACGTCACGCTTGATCTCGTTATTCTTCACAATCGAACTGTTCATGTTACTATCAAGACTAAAACCTGTCAGCAGAGGCTTAGATTGCCTTCCCATCGTGTTGTACAACCCATTGGTCTTTCGATTGAGATGTTGATATGTCGGCGGGATTGTAAACATGACACTTTTTACCTGTTGCTGATTCAGATAACTCCACCTATCAGGGACGACCTTGTGCTGGCTTAAATATGGCGGTGCTAAGTCTTCCAAAACTTCAGACTCTTCTTTCTCCACTATGAGATTATTCTCGGTCGATAAGCGATAGTAACCTTTGAGAACAAGTACTAATTCATTAGCATCGCGTTCCTCCAAGGTGACGGAAACAATTTGGTCGTTTTTGAGATGAATACACACATTGTGCATGAGTTCATCTTCGGCACGCACTTCCACACTGCGTATATCTTCAATGTTTGCGATTGGTTGTGGCTAAATGGAAATAAAAACAGTTAATGCAATTTAAATCCCTTGTTGTTGATATTTTGTTCAGCATACCACTGAATTGCGTGATCCTGTAATTTGACTAATGCCAAACTTGGGACTAACGAGTATCACTCGCTCCATGACGTCCGCTTTGGGCCCCGCTGAGAAGCACTTGGCTCCGTAGCTCGGTAACTGACTCACAATGTCCAAATAATGAAGTTTTGCCTGTAAGGCAGTTAATTGTTTGCCGGGACCCGCCATAGTCGAGTGCAGTTTAAGGAAATGCGCCACTAATTTCCGCACTTCTTTACGTTTCATTTTCTCGAGTAGTGAAGCGGGCACGAAGCGTTCCAGACCAAACTCACGCCTGAACACGCAAACAATAAATTAATCATGATATCTCTAGTTGAAAAAAACCCAACTTACTCGACAGTTTTAACGGTGAGTTTTGACGCTTGCATGTTATTCGCAAGCGCATGTTGATAGACATGCAGTGCGGCAAGTCGTAGAGCCGTGTCGTATTGCAACTCGGGTGCAAATCGCTCCTGAATTACATCATTACAACACTGTGTGAAGAGATAGTCCAGTGCGACAAGGTCTAATTGTGCCAACGCTGCTGCTGATGTCGGAACGTACGCTATCCGATAAAGACAGCGAAGTTTATGCGCGCCGGGACGTGAAGCTATCTATAAAAAAACATTATTTTATTTTTATTTCGCATAAAACCCACAAAATGTAAAAACTTACTCGTGCAAGAGTATCAGCCGGATCAAGTAGAGTCAGTTTATTTCGTTTGAGCGATTTGATGTGCTCAACAACCAAACTGAAGTGCTCAGTTGCGCTGAGACATAGTTTCGCCTGCAAGGACGCAACGACATCTTGAACAGTTGTCCACGCGTCATATTTGAACGATTTTGTTTGACCATTCTCCAGAAACACTTTCAAAACATTCGCCATTGGTGCCACGCATAAATCCCCCAAAGAAAACGCTGATGGCTGTAGAAAAACATTAAAAAAATTACAATAGTTCTTAAAGTAGGTTAGGTTATCTCCGTACCGGAAATAGGGAGCGCCATTAACGCAGACGCTCTCAGCGAATCGAACACGACTTGGTTTCGTCCGGAGACGCGCTCGTTTGCTCGCTGATAACAGCGTGGACTTGCGAGCGCCGGCCTGTTCCTGTGGCTGACAGACGACTAAACTTACAGTTGAACTACACGCCCGGATCAACGAAATAACATGCTCCCTTGGCGCAATCTTAACATCCTCACCATTCACCTCAATAATCTGGTCACCGGGCAATAACTACCACAAAAATCATTTGATAAAAATAAAAAAATCACTTATGGATTCAAAATGTACCTTATCTACACTAGGTCCACCTTCAGTGACGAACCGCACAATGACGGGTTTCTCTGAGCCGGCAACAAAACCGAAACCCAACGCCGCCGATCGATCCAAGGTGACACTGCGAGGTTCAGGCGCTTCCGACGGGTGGAGAGCCCTCGTCACCGGCATCTCATACGTGGTGGTTTTGTTCACATGGCTGGAAATTTAAACAGATGTCATGCGACAAACATATAATATGATTCAGGAGTTGATGGTAATCTGTGGAAATCAATATGTGCGGTGTGCGGCTATGATGTATGAATACGATGCAATTTGCGCTCGAGTGAGCAAACATTGAAATTGGCAGTCGTGTGTACACAATGCCGGCAAATGTCATCAGCATGCAAACATTGCGTGTTGGGTTGTCTAACCTATATCAATATAACCTAACCTAACTTGATTACTATTGCAACAATCGACTTACTTTATGTAATAGGATCGTCCGGAATCGTCGAGGGCGCGTTCCCATCCGTAGGGTAGTGTGTCCTCGCCGGCGCGCCACGCTTCCGCCGGCGGCAACCACGATGCGGTTTTCGTCACATGGCTGTAAAACAAACAGCGGAAACACATTAAAAAAAGAATTCACTCGATTCACTTTCAGGCGCAAAAAGCAAAGAGAGCGCAGGCGATAAATTTTCAAGTGGCGTCCGGATTGTGCGTAATCCCTGGGACCGGGACCCCAACGGGGGTGCAAAACCACAAAAGTCCACTAAGCAGGTTTCACCGCCATCACCACCACCACAAGAGGCTTTTATTGAATGGCTCTCATTCGATGCTAGACAGCATTGTTCGCCGTTAAAGCCCACACAACCCACACAACCCCTGCATGTAATAAAATAGTATAAAAGTTTTAATTTTTGGCGAAAATAAAAAATGTTTGTGCGATGAAATCCATGGGTAGGCAGAGAGATGTTAATCCAATCGAGCGCACACAGCAGCAATATTGCGGTGTGGTGCCGTGCAGGAAACTCCAAGGGGAGTGCTTAAACTGCGATCATTAACGCAACCAACCTCCCTGAATTCCGGGGGTGTTGAGGGGTGGATAATACGCACCTCTGGCGGGCTGGCGGGTATAATTGCATTTACTGATACACGGGATAACGGCCCGGGGACACACTTGCCGTCCTCCTTTCCTCCTTTCCAACTTCCCACTTCCGACATTCAACTTCCGGGCTGGTATTGTTTACAATACTCACGTACAAATTTGCAGAATTAAATAAAACCGGTAAAATATTCAAAAGAAAACGCAGGGTTGTAAAATATGAACACCCACTGTCAGCGGGCGGGAGTCAGGAGTAAACTTAACATGGCAGTGGAATTTCCTTGAGACTTGGGACCACAATATATTACGTGCGCAGCATAACGAACTCCCAACCGATTGTCACGACCGCGCACAAATTTTTTCCTATTTTAGATCCAAATTACAAAAAAAGAGGAAAAAAAAACGAAAAATAAAAATGCGGCTATATTTTCCGACGTTCTCATATCGGTTTGATATCAATCACGGCCACCGACAGCGGTGATATTTCACCAACGACAAAAATTACTAAACATGCGCACAGAAAATACAACAGGAAAACCGGAAATACGCGCATGAAAAATTTCAAAAACAAAAAAACTAAAAATTTAAATTTCTGGGAATAAAAAACATTTTAAACACACTTTACCTAGTCGTAGCGCTTAGTTTCCTCCTGTTTGACACTGACGAACCATAAAATTGCACCTACTAGACGCGAGAAACTACCCTAGACTAAGGGTTGTTTACAAATCCCGCGCACAAGCGATGCCTATCAGCGCGCTCGGTGAGATTTGCTGCTTCATAAATCAGGCGCATAAAAACTTTCCGCTTTTGTTGTCGCACGCTAAAATCTAATCCAGGTGACGTACGAACGACTAGGAGAGAGAAAAACCACCCCTACATATCCTCACGCACGTAGAGATTAGAAAAGTTTACGCTTTGTTTTCTCTACAATGAACCATGAACCAAAGCAAAACGAGTTTATTGCTTTTTACTACAGTGACAAAATAAACTTTTCATTCTCAAATTTTTTGTATTTCAGGTTGTATTTCGAGTAAAACACAATCGTACAGTACTTATTTACAATGTAAAAGTTTCACTCGGAGGGTTTCTTGTGGAATGAATGTTTCACTTGTAGTTTTCTCGTTTAACTCGGAACTTTTCCAATATCCGGGCCGTTTGCTGCGCTCGATTTGGAGGTATTTAGCCATTTAGCAATAAATGTTCACGCTGCGGCAGCGGCAGCAGCGCGTGCGCTTAAAAATTAATCATTTCCTCACCTAAATCGGCCAAGAGATGGAAAATCCCAAACAGTCGAAGAGTGGTGATTACGCCGTGGACGCTTAATGTACTTTTCTTTATTTCCTCCTCTCTCTAAGAGGAGGAAAATTATTTGTCTTCATTATTACTAACGGCGGAGATTTTTCTCCTTTTTTACTCGACACGCAGAACAAAACAAAGCGGAAACAAGTTTTTATTTTACGCGTAAATTTTCAAAAAATCGTAAATTGTGTTCGTATTTATCTAGGCGTTAATTAATTTCCTTTGCCTTGAGGGGCACCGAAAAAAACTTTAAGTTAATTCCGCGCGGGGTCCCCCTCAAGCGAATTTTTCGTAGCACAGAGATGCGTTTTGCTTTTGCGCTCGCCTACGCTTTGTTAATTTATATTCCGCGCTGGTGGCGCCGGCCGGAAGAAAGGAAGTTGTGCGACGCGCGACGTGCCCCGGCCGCGCTCGAATCCTTTTTGTTCCGCAAAAGTTCATTATAAGAAGATGCCAGCAGCGTCCACGACTACAATCTCGCAATCGACTTCGAATCTTATTAAAACCTAATTTCAGACGCTGGCATGCACCACATGATACGTAAAAACTAAATTACAAAATGTCGAGTGCTGCAAAATTAATTCAATTAACTCAATGCTGTTATCTTGCAGGCAGAATGCAGAAAATTTTAGAATACAAGCAAAATGTTTTACTTGTTGTCACCTTGCAGACAGTAAATCGAATCGACGCTAACCGCGGCGCCTCCACCATTGCCAACCCCGCCATAGACGGATTGCAACCATTCACGACTCACGACGGTGTCGAGTGGCACATTTTGTACGAAACGCGAGACGAGGAAACCGGAATGTGTTATTCATCGTGCGGTTTCGCCTAAATTATAGCTATAGCGCAGGCATTCGAAGGTTTAGAAATTTGAACGCGCGGTTGTTGGTGCTTTTTTCTCTCGCCCTCGTGATGTGCGCGGACGTGCGTACATTCACGTCAGGATGTCAAACAATGTCGATTTATCATGAACATATACGCATATGGATGACAAACAGATGGCAAACAGGAAAAAAACAAGCAGAAATAAAAACCCACTTTATTCGACAATTGGGGAAGAAAATTTGACTTTGAAGGGCATTTTAGGGTGGTTGGAGGAGTTTTCAAGGGTGAAACGTAATAAATATCGAAAGTGTAACTAATAAACTATAAAATAAAGAAAGAAAAAATGAAATTTGTTTTAAAACTTCGGAGATATGTTAATTTTTCATAAAATTTCGTTGAAAATTTGACTTTGAAGGGCATTTTAAGGTGGTTACAGGAGTTTTAAGGGTGAAACGTAATAAATATCAAAAAAGTAACTAATAAACTATAAAATGATGAAAGAAAAAAAGCAATTTGTTTTAAAATTTCGGAGATATGTCAATTTTTCATAAAATTTCGTTGAAAAAAGCTAAAATTTGACTTTAAAGGGCAATTTATGGTGGTTTTAGATGTTTTCAGGGGTGAAACGTAATAAATATCAAAAAAGTAACTAATAAACTATAAAATAATGAAAGAAAAAATGAAATTTGTTGTAAAACTTCGGAGATATGTCAATTTTTCATAAAATTTCGTTGAAAAAGAGCTAAAATTTGACTTTGAAGGGCATTTTAAGGTGGTTTTAGGAGTTTTCAAGGGTGAAACGTAATAAATATCAAAAAAGTAACTAATAAACTATAAAATGATGAAAGAAAAAATGAAATTTGTTTTAAAACTTCTGAGATATGTCAATTTTTCATAAAATTTCATCTAAAAGAGCTAAATTTTGACTTTTAAAGGTATTTTAGGGTAGTTCTACAACTTTTTAGTATAGAAAGTAATAAATATTGAAAAAGTAACTAATAAACTATAAAATAGCGAAAGATAAAATAAAATTACTTTAATAACTTCCAAGATATGTCAATTTGTTGATATAATTCCAAAAGAAAATACCAAAAATCAACTTTAAAACAACTTCAAAAGTAGTTCTAAGTATTTTTCTAGATATAAATAAAATAAACAAGAAGTATAACTCATTTACAACAACTTTTATCAAAGAAAAACCCTAAAACAACCCTCGGAACATTTTTATTTCCCTTTAAAAGAAAAAAAAATTCAAGTCACAACGATTTCTACTCCGACCTTTATTTATAGAGTTGACACAAGTTGGCAACTCGTCTTTACCCCCCCAGTGACGCGAGCGTAAGCGATTAAATTGCACCCTTGGGTCCCACGCTATGATTTCTTGCGCGCCCCCCAAACCCAAACTTTGCAAAGCAAAAACTACCAACATAAACGTTTGAACGTGTCACGAATACACAACGCGCCATAAATTTGAATAAATTATATCCGACAAAACAAAACAATCAGCACGACAAGACTGAGCGAGCATTAAAACCAAAACGTCTTAATGCCACTCGACAAACAACAAACAACAAACAACGACTCGGAATTATATTAATCACCTTTTAACGTCGAATTACACTCTGAGTACAATTTCCTGCGCAGCGTGTCACTAAATAATAAATGTATGTGCGTGCTGTTTGTATATAAATTAGTCGGGGGCGGCTGGACGCGTCACGCATGTCGATACATCACAAACGGAATTTGTTGCGCACCGAGAACAAAAAATAATATTATAAAATGTGGCGTAACCGTAACATGTGGATTATGTAATGTGTTTTAATGTGTTTCCGCTGCATGCGACGCTGTTTCTTTTGTGTACATTTATCTCCGGATTCAGGGAATTTAAACGAATGAGAAAAATATGTGAAATTTAAACGCGGACGTTGTCTATTGATGAATATATTTCGTTAGTTTGTGGTAGTTGGGTAATATCGAGCGAATTTTGTACAGAGTTTAGTGCTAGTGTCATATGTGTGTCGATGACACTGCAAACTCAAATGCGGACAACGCCCGTACTTCGCTTCTCTTCTTCTCTTTTTACGCGTTTTCCACTCGTGTACTCGACGCTTCTAGCGTTTGTAACGTTTATGGTCGCAGGTAGCAGTGAACTTAACTTGTGTGTATCAAAGAAGACAAAAAAATCAACAACTTTAGTTGCGTCAAAGGAAAAACTTTATTTTTGTTTGTTTTGATTAAAAAATAGAAATTTTGAGTTTGAAAGTCATTTTTGGGGAGTTAAACAATTTTACAAGGGTAGAAACTAATAAATATCTAAAGGGTAACTATTAACCTACAAAATAATGAAAGAAAAACTAAAATTACTCTTATAATTTAAGAGATATGCCTTTTAAATAAAATTTCTGAAAAAAAGTCAGTTAGAAATTAAAATTTGACTTTGAAGGTCATTTTAAGATGTTTAAATAATTATTCAAGGGTAGGAAGTAGTAAATATATAAAGGGTAACTATTAAACTGTAAAATACTAAAAGAAAAACTAAATTTTCTTTTATAATTTGGAAAATATGCCAATTTTTGAAAAAATTACAGAAAATTTTCAACCAAGAACAAAAATTTGACTTTGAAGGGTATTTTAAGGTAGTTTTACAACCGTTCAAGTATAAAAATAATAAATATTAAAAGAATAACAATTAAACTACAAAATAATGAAAGAAAAACTAAAATTTCTCTTATAATTTAAAACATATGCAATTTTTAATAAAATTTCAGAAAAAAAGTCAACTAGAAACTAAAATTTGGTTTGAAGGTCATTTTAAGGTGATTACACAAATTTTCAAGAGTAAAAAGTAATAAATATCTCAAGAATAATAAACAAACTACAAAATAAACAAAAAAAAAACTAAAATTACTCCTGTAAAATATAAATGAGCCGAAATAAACTTTGGGGCGAAGGAAAATCTCATATATCTATTACAACAGGACCATAGTATCCTTCCTGACGTGCCTTGCGTTTGATATATTCCAAATGGAATTTTATATCAACTCTACCCAAGAATAATACCCGGGATTTTTTTATAGCAACATTAAACCTATTTTTACCAAGAGATACAGAATGTTTCTCTCCAAAACACAAAACTCCAACTCCATTCGCACTTGTAATGTGTAATGTGTAATCCCTTGGCGCGGTCGAGTACATCGGGACAATCTGTTTAAATTAAGGTCGAATAAATCCTTCCACACGCGCGCGCCCTAGATCAAACCTTCGTCCCATTACGCATCACTGCGACTCCGGCCCTCTTCAAAGCGAATGCAAACCGAATGTCAATGTCGCAACTCGTTTGACCGAATAATATTTTTACGCTAAGTGTGCCATACCAGAGCGTTTAATTCGGGCTAATAAACGTTACGGATGGCGGTGGGTGGGCGCGAAATGACACGGCATAGGAAGCGACGTTAATGGCATGCCGAGGGTTAAGTAGCTGCACTCAGTTTCGTATTAATTACTTACTCACGTCCCTAGTGTACCAAAGTGTAAGTGCACAAAACTCACGAATGGAAAATTAATCAATTAGAAGGCATACAATGTTGTTAAACATTGATTTTGCAAATTGTTGGGATTGGTTAATGAGAAAATGAGAAACCGTAAATTAATATTAATTTAACGGGAAAATTTGACTTTGAAGGGTATTTTAAGGTGGTTTTACAACTTTTAGGAGGTAAAAAGTAATGAATATCAAAAGAATAACAATTAAACTATAGAATAATTAAAGAAAAACTAAAATTGCTCTTATAATTTAAGAAATATGCCACTTTTTAATAAAATTTCTGAAAAAAATTAATTAAAAATTAAAATTTGCCTTTGAAGTAAATTTTAAGGGTGTAGGACGATTTTTAAAGGGTGAAACGTAATAAATATCAAAATAGTAACTATTTAACTACATAATGATGAAAGGAAAATCAAAATTACTCTTATAATTTAAGAGATATGCAATTTTTAATAAAATTTCAGAAAAAAGTTAATTAAAAATTAAAATTTTACTTTGAAGGCCATTTTAAGGTATTTGCACAACTTTTCAAGGGTGAAATGTAATAAATAGCGAAAGAATAACAATCAAACTACAAAATAATGAAAGAAAAACTAAAATTGCTCTAAGAATTTAAAAGATATGCAATTTTTTACTAAAATCTCAGGAAAAAGCCAATAAAAAACTAAAATTTGACTTTGAAGGGTATTTTAAGGGCGTAGGACCATTTCTAGGTAGTAAAACGTAATAAATATCTAAAGGGTAACTATTAAACTACAAAATAATGAAAGAAAAACTAAAATTACTCTTATAATTTAAAAGATATGACAAATTATTGATTAAATTTCATTTAAAAAAAAGTAATTTCGAAGGTAAAATTTGGTTCTATGCATTTTCTCAAGTAAAAAGTAATAAAATTTAAAAGGATAACAATGAAACTATAAAATAATAAAAGAGAAACTAAAATTCATAATATTAAACGAATATTAAACATTGATTTTCCACCCAGTCGGTCACAGAAAACTAAAAGAAAAAAAAGTAAAACCAATAAAATAAAAGTGCGGCACGTTAAAAATTTTTCTCGCAATTAAATTCTTTTCCGCCCTAAACTCCCGTTTTAGCAAACACGTTTTATGAGCGAGCGGGACATGCATTACGATCGCATTAATGCAGCGCGCATCGACCGACACAACTGTACATCGGCGCGCGCGGAATGTCAGTCAAAATGGAAATTTAAATACACGCCGTGTTCAATGTTGAATGTACGAGTATGTGTATGTGTATATGTAAGAGTACAGCGCGCGCACTTAGCATGATGGCGCTGGTTGAAAGTCCCGCTTTAGCGTTTTAGCCGGTTGGCCGATGTTGGCGCAATTGTTTAAATGCACGCCTCGTTACGCCATGAATCATCGACATCGACACTTTGTGTGGGTGACCATCGCACGTATTCCCATTAAATTCAACGCGTGTATAATGATCACATTTTCGGTCAATCCAAAAATCTAATAATCCGCACGTAGAACGCGAGGATTCCGGCGAAGTACCACCCCGTCTGTTTTTACTCCAAGCGTCAACTAACGACGTTAATAGAGCAATTCGGAAAATGGGGAAAATGTTTCGCCGCACGTCGACCCTGTTTTATTAACGCGACGCAAAGTAGCTCGACGCTCTCCCCCGTCTGTTCACTTCGAACAAAATAAAGAAGCTTACGAACAGGAAGCGCACATATCCCGGCGCGCTCTCCCAGTTGGGGATGACTTGGATGTCTGAACGAGTGTAAGACTGAAGGAGATTGAGAGCCAGATGCGTTTCGTTTCGTTTCCTTTCCCCGTGGCTCTTGGATCTGGGATAATCTTTTCTGCGTCTGCAGGGACTTCTTTACGGACGCCGTGAAAAGTCAAGTCTTCTCGGCGCGCGCTAAATGAAATGTAATTTTGACGTGGAGGCGGGCGGATTATTGCGATGATTAATGTATGCCACGAGGAGATGTATGAGGGTTCACACATGTTTAATCAGTATTCATTAATAACATTCTCGGGAAGAGAAAAATATTAATTTGAGTTATACCGAGTGATTCCGAAAGAAAAATGTCGTTTTTAGGTCTGTAAAGTGTGAAAACTTAAAGAAGAGCTCTTTATCTTACAAAAAGTGAAAAGAAAATTAGGAAAGTGCTAATAGTTTAAAAGATACAGAGTGTTTTGTAAAGAAATCGCACGTTTTATTGCAAAATGTTATTTTCAGTTGCTCCCGAGTGTTTCTCGATGGTTATAGGGTTTGTAAAATGTCAAAACTCAAAGAAGAGCTCTATATCTTACAAAAATTAGAAAGAAAATAAGAAAGATACTAATAGTCTAAAAGATACAGAGTGTTTTGCACACCAAATTAATATTTATTGTAAAATGTCATTTTTAGAGTGTTTCTCGATGGTTTTAGGGTCTGTAAAATCTCAAAACATAAAGAAGAAGTCTCTATCTTACAGAAATTGAAAAGATTATTAAAATAATACTAATAGTTTAAGGGATACAGAGAGTTTTGTACGCCAAATGTATATTTTACTGTAAAATGTCATTTTCAGTTGCTCCCGAGTGTTTCTCGATGGTTTTCGGGTCTAAAAAATATAAAAACTTAAAGAATAACTCTTTATCTTACAAAAGCTAAAAAGAAAATTAGAAAGGTACTAATAGTTTAAGAAATACAGAGTGTTTTGTAGCGCATATGCACATCTCATTGTAGATATGTGAAAATTACTAACAAATTCACTAAAATTAATTTTCTAGAATGCTGTGAACACACTATATAAAAAAATCTACCAAAACTACCATTAATACAAGAGATACAGGGTGTACCAGAAAGAATATTTGCAAATAAAAAATTTAAAAGCCAAAAACTAACAAAAAACTTAAGTAATTTAAATAATAGTAGGTACTAAAAATACCCACTATCAGAAAACTACAATCATTCTAAGATATACAAGGTGTATCAGAAAGAAGATCGCATAAAACTCTACAATAAAATCCAAATTTCCACCCAAACTCAAATTAAATGTTAACCAAAAATAGATCAATCGATTACAAGCATTCCCATTGTAAGTTCGTGGAAGCGGAAAAAGCCCTGAGGTGAGCAACCCCAAGTCAATAAAATCCCCGAGAGCACTGGAGCCTGAACGACACTTTGCGGTGATGTTACACTGATAAACGTCTGCCCGAGCAACTTCTAATTACCCCGCGCTTACATCACGTAAATCTGAGTTTTCCTTTACTTTAGCATCAGCTGGCCCCAGAGCACGAGAGGCAGGAAAAGCGAATTGAAGAGGGTGAAGCACACTCGCCGCTATTGAGTTTTGCACACGTGGCCAATTTGAATTCGGAAAATCTATCGCAGCTGGATGAAGTAAAGGTGCACAGCGGCGAACTCCGCGGGTCATATTTGTCAAGGGTGGTTCCGCCTGCAAGTGACACGCATTCTCAAACAGCCATTAATCGCAGGCCCACAAGCTCCACGCATAACTGTACGTCATGTGCCGTTTTCATGTCAGGCATTGCATATAATATACTAGCAGGAGAGAAAATTTACTCAAAAAGTCAAAAATGTGAAAATTTTGGTTTCTAAATATGTCCACCGGAAGTTAGGTTAGATTTTGATGAGTTTTTCAGGTTTTCCCGCCAAAATGTTCAAAAAAATTTGGTCCCAAAATGTCTACCGGAAGTTAGGTTAGATATTGATGATGTTTTGATATTTTCCCGCCAAAATATTTAAAAAAAATTAGGTCCCAAAATGTCTACCGGAAGTTAAGTTAGATTTTGATGAGTTTTTGATATTTTCCCGCCTAAATATTCAAAAAATGTTGGTCCTGAAATGTCCACCGGAAGTTAAGTTAGATTTTTGTGAGTTTTTCATATTTTCCCGCCAAAATATTCGAAAAATTTAGGTCCCGAAATGTCCACCGAAAGTTAGGTTAGATTTTAATGATTTTTTATTAGTTTCCCGCCAAAATATTCAAAAAATTTTGGTCCCCAAATGTCCACCGGAAGTTAGGTTAGATTTTGATGAGTTTTTGATATTTTCCCGCCAAAATATTCAAAATAAGTTGGTCACAAAATGTCCACCGGAAGTTAGGTTAGATTTTTCTGAGTTTTTGATATTTTCCCGCCAAAAATATTCGAAAAAATCTAAAAATATCCATAAAACCCATGTCTTGAAATGAGTGACGTTAAAGTAATCCCCCGACGACATTTTACGAGAAATAATTTAATCGTACGAATGGGGGAAAGTAGCGATAACGAAAAAATGCGAACCGTCTGTTTCTTTCCACCATTTCGCGCACGAAATGGAATCTCATCATCCCTTATTATATTTATATCCCCTGCAAGTGTTACGACACCCATCAACTATAGTAGGATACAATTTATAGAATAATTTATCGAAGCTCCTGCTCGAATAATGTTTGTCGATTTGAGTTTAGTTGTGAAAATCACAAAGTCTGGAAGAGGAAACTTAAACGGCTGGTAAAGTGAGAGTCAAAGGATGTTGGAGAGGGTTCACCGCAAAGCACTCGGAGAGGGTGGAAATTATACCGTCGCATTCTTGCGCGCCCGCAAATAGTTATCTGCTTCTCATCTTTTCGAGGCGCATCTCAAACAAGATGAAGCTTTCCGGAGAGACGAAATGTAATATCGTTTTTCTCCACCACCAACACCAACACCAGCATCGCGCAGCAGCAGCCAGATACAGTACGAGAATTATGAGTATGAAAGCTCGGACGGCCGGAAGTTCGAATCCAGTTTGCAGCGATGAGCAATGTTTATTCAGCTCGATGAAAATTGCAAATTTCGCGCTGTACACGCAAACATTGCGTCAGCCATCTAAATTTCATCTCGAATTGGAGACGCCACCCCTCAACACTCGCAAACTCAAAGGAACGGGAGGAAATATTAGATACGTAGATTGTATTTACAATTCTAGCTTCGAATTGCATTTTCAGCACATAAATAAATGTTTTCCGGATAAAAAATTGATTTTTGAATACAGAAAACTGCAATACAAATATTAATTAACTTAATACAGAGTGTTTTATGATGAAATTATCAAAAATAAAATCAAAACTTAAAGAAGAGGTCTTTATCTTATAAAAACTAAAAAGAAAATTAAAAAGGAGCCAATAGTTCAAAAGATACAGAGTGTTTTGTATGCAAAATGCATATTTTATTGTAAAATGTCATTTTCAGTGGCTCCAGAGTGTTTCTCAATTGTTTTAGGGTCGGAAAAATGTCAAAACTTAAAGAGGAACTCTTTATCTTACAAAAACTAAAAAGAAAATTAAAAAGGTACTAATAGTTCAAAAGATACAGAGTGTTTTGTATGCAAAATGCATATTTTATTGTAAAATGTCATTTTCAGTGGCTCCAGAGTGTTTCTCGATTGTTTTAGAGTCGGAAAAATGTCAAAACTTAAAGAGGAACTCTTTATCTTACAAAAACTAAAAAGAAAATTGAAAAGGTACTAATAGTTCAAAAGATACAGAGTGTTTTGTACACCAAATGCAATTTTCCATAAATAAATATCATTTTAGTTGCTCCCGAGTGTTTCTCGATGATTTTAGAGTCGATGAAATGTTAAAACTTAAAGAAGAACTC
The DNA here is from genome assembly GCF_025399875.1 of Dalotia coriaria. Classification (NCBI taxonomy): domain Eukaryota; kingdom Metazoa; phylum Arthropoda; class Insecta; order Coleoptera; family Staphylinidae; genus Dalotia; species Dalotia coriaria. The sequence goes on from NW_027045446.1 coordinate 1,184,269, forward strand.
TTTACCTTACAAAAACTAAAAAGAAAATTGAAAAGGTACTAATAGTTCAAAAGATACAGAGTGTTTTGTAGAGAAAATGCAATTCTCATTCCAAAAATGTGAGAAATACTAATAAATTCACTAAAATTAATTTTCTAGAGTGCTGTGAACAAATACTATCAGAAAATCTACCAAAAGTACCATTAATACAAAAGATACAGGGTGTTTCAGAAAGAATATTTGCAAATAAAAATAATTTTAAGATATTACCAGCCACTTAAAGACCAAAAACTAACAAAAACCTCAAATAATTCCAAAATGGTGATAGATACAATCCAAATTATTACACATAATAAAAAAGTGTACAAAATCACTCCAGGTAAACCCAAAATTTCCGTCCCCGGGGGAACTCTACCGAAAATTATAAGCAAAAAACATAAACTCGTTCTGTTTTTGATATCGAACGTTTCTAATTAAAACTTTTCGCCGAAATTACGTGTGGCACCAGGGAGGGAAGTTTCATTATTTAATTATCTAATCAGTGCGCAGCGACACGCGCCTGCGCCTCGTCTTCTCGCACTTCCCCAGCGTATTAAGATTTGAATTTTAAATTTAACTCGCACACAACACGAAATATTTAATATGCGCGATGAGGAAAGCCGAGTAATTAAATAATAAGTACCCGAAATTAGAAAATTACGTTCTCGGTGAAGCAATTAAAAGTTGGGCGGAATTTTCAATGCACTTACTTGCAATAATAAAGTCGGCCATCTTTGTTGACATGCACAGTCCATCCAGGCGCCGGTGCATAGTCAAGCATATGTGCTCTGGCCTCAGCATGCCCGAGACCATTGAAAATACTCGCTGCCTTGCCGACACTGCCGCCTCCCGAGTGCCCGGTGGCGGCCAACGTCGGCACAGCCGCCTGCGCCGCCTGTGCTTGTAAGAGCATTACGCACACGCCGCTTCACACGCTGAAAATGAAAATCTAATTTTAGTCTTGTACACATGTTAATAATTATGTCGCCAAAGACTAAAAGCAGGCTTTGTGAAGCGGATGGAAATCGGAAAAGGGAAGGCCACATCGATGAGGATTTCACGCACGATTGCATTATTTTTACACCCATGCACACATTATATATACGACAAAATTTGTTTATACACTTTGTAGAAGTTAAAATCAAACTGAAAGTTTCATAGTGAATAATTCTTAGAGTTTTTGTTCAATTTTTGTAAATATAGAGTCAAATTAAAGAGAATTTCATAATCTTTTAAATAGTATAAAATTTTATAAATTTAGACATTTCTACAGGGTGTTAAAAGCAAAAATATTAAATTTTGCCTTAAAAATTACGATTTTTCTACTTTTTTAACAAAATTATTAATAATTCACGAATAAATTATTCAATTTAACTACTTCAGGTGTCAAATTAAAGACAATTTAATTATTTATCACTACTACTACTAATTTGTTAAATTTTTATGTTTTTTCAATGAAAAAAATCCATTTTAAGTAAAAAAATAATAAAAATTTTGCATTAAATCTCAATTATCTCAAAATAGCAACTTATATTATCAAAAATATTACAACCAATAAAAAACGAAACAAAAACACTTAAAATAAACTCAAAATTTGGTTCCCCGGAGGATTTTACCAAAAATACCAAGCAAGAATCAAATTTTTTACACTTTGTAGAAGAAGTCAAGTTATTATGTTACCATGGGAACTTGAGGCTTGATGATGACAATAGCGCAACCGGAATTGTTTCGACTAATAAAAATGTGTAACAGTGTAACTGAGCGACTGAGCGTAACTTAATCCACGAGTATGCAATGCGTATAGTAGTATTTCGTTTGTTTTTCGTTGTTGTTGTTGTTGTTGTGCGGTGTATTCCGCTACTTTCTCTTCTAACTTTTAACTTAACACCAGGTGTGTTGGATACTGCAGCGGACACTCCTGCTGCTGCTGGAAAGTCGCCGGCGGTGGCAATACTTTCGCGATCAAAGTACAATAATATCAGACATCAGGTATTAACAATATCGACAGACACACATCCGAATTACGAGTACAAGCACATTTTAAACTTGACCCCTCAGTTTAAAGTCCTGTAATTTTATTCGTACAGGTGTAAAATTACTTGTTTAAATTTTATTTTATTTATTCGTTAATATTCTACTATTTTCTATGTATTTTTGTGAGATTTTTATGTTTTTTTATTGGGAAAATGCGAATTTTATAAAAAAATATCAAGTTTTTTCTTGGATTTGTTTAGTAAAATGTTAATAACTTTTTGATTTTTGTTTAAACTTTTATAAACTTTATATACAATTAAAAAGTGGTAAAAGACGAATAAAATGATATAAAATTTATGTTTCTGCATTGCTTCTACAGGGTGTTATAAGCAAAAATAGTAAATTTTGCTATAAAAATTAGTTTTTCGACTTTTTTAACAAAATTATAAATAATTCCCGAACGTGTTATTCAATTTTACTCATATATCTTTCAAAATAAATATAATTAAATTACTTAACACTACAACTACTAATTTATACGCTTTTCACGACGTGCCTCACAAAAAAAATGATTTTCATGTTAAAAACAATATTTTTTCAGTAAAACGACTGTAAAACTAAGTAATTCTATACTCAGCAATATTTTTACAAGTAATTTAAGCAAAAACAGAGTAATATGAACTTTTCCAGCAATTCCCTGCGCGCATAAAGCGCAAATTTAACATAAACTCGGCTAAAATAATAAGATTTAACTCGATTCCAATTTCAAGCTCGAGCTGCGCTCTGAGTCTGGGGGCAAACTGTGGGGTTGCCACCGCACTGCGTCGACTTTCATCTAATTATAAATAACAGGTACACCTAAACGCGCCGGAAAATAGAAGCGTCAACAACATCTTCGTCTTTGCGTCCCTCCGCTGCGCCGCCGCTCATCCGCGTTATATATTTAGACCGAAAGTGCACATTTACCAAATTAAATATGGAACCACCGCGACAATTTCGTAAATTGTAGCTGCAGGTGAGAATCCAGTCGCGACGACAAAATAATAAAAAATACGCGCACGCCGTAATAAATCACATCGGAGGGTAGTAGGGTTGTAAAACCAACTTGGGGGTTTGTGGGTGGTTGGGAAGGTGTAGAGACCGGAGACAAACGAAGGGACTAACGCACCCGGTCGACCCTGGTGAACCCCGCAAACTAAAGCCGCCACTATTAATAATATCACTGCGGTACTGCGCCACCTTGGGTGGATTTTACCATCTTTTATTTTATTTGCTGCAGGCGACATTTTCATTTTCTCACAGCGCTATTTCTATTTTTATTTTAAGTGATTACAAATTGTCATCTTCCAGACTTGCATTTTTTTCAATTTCAATGCTTTGTAACTTCTATGAAAATTAATTTATTAAATTGAACAAATAATAATTTAATTCGCAATTAAATAAGCTATAAATTGAAATATTTCCCAATTTTCTAGTTTAATTCTATTAAAAGTTATACGATTGCAAAGTTGCAATACAAAAATTCCTGCAGTAGCGTAATTTTAAACCTGATTTTTCTCATTTAAACTCTTGTAACTCCTTAAAAAATTGATGAAAATCTTTGAGATAAAAACAATGTAATTCTCAATTAAATTACTATAAATTGAGATATTCCCCAAAATTCTAGCATTTTTCTATAAAAAGTTATACGATTGCAAAGTTGCAAAACAAATATTCTTTGAGAAGCGTAGTTTTAAACCTGATTTTTCTCATTTAAACTCTTGTAACTCATTAAACATTTGATGAAAATCTTTGAAACAAAAACAATATAATTCTCAATTAAATTAACTATAAATTGAAAGATTCCCCAAAATCCTAACTTAATTCTATGAAAAGTTACAGGATTGCAAAGTTGCATAACTAAAATTCTTAAAGTATGATAATTTTAAACCTGCTTTTTCCCATTTAAAGTCTTGTAACTCCCTAGATACTTGATAAAAACTTTTTAGTCAAAAACAATATAATTCCCTATTAAATTATCTTCAAATTAAGATATTCCCCGAAATTCTAAGACGTTTCTCTCAAAAGTTATCCGATCGCAAAAAGCGCGCGACAAAAAACTTTAAACTTCTGTGCCTAGCTGTGAGTGCAGACTTCCACTTACACCCCAATTACTCAATAACTCCAAATTGTACACACTCAACTAAACTCAACGTTTATTCTCCATTAAATTACCTTTCCAGAGAGACATCATAGAATATTCTGCGAGTACTCGCTCCAGTCTTATACACAACACAAAAAACATCACTTTACGATGCAAAAAAAAAAAACTCAGTCTATAAGTTTTTAGGCACGTCTGGTTCTGGTGTCTACATGACTTTGAGTCTTATCACAATATTGATTTGTAATAGATGCAGACATTAGATCAACGCTAGTGTTTTTGCACGTCTACAGAATCTGGACGCCAAGTGTTACCTTTCACTTTTCTGCAGCACAACCTGCATATTAAAGTGTCTTATTCTGCTTTAATTGCGCATTTTCAAGCGTCCTGCAAGTGCAGGAGTAATGACCACCGAGCGTGTTGCAGTTGCAGGCGATTGTTGTGTCGTTGATATAAAGACATAAATGAAAATGAACTCAGCACTCCGCACTCGGCGCGCGCGGATGTGACCTCCGCAGATTGAATACATTGAATAACAAATACGAGCCCACAATGAAATCATCCAACAACAAACACAAACTGCATAATATTTAATGAATTATTACCTGTGGAAATCAACGCTCTGTGTGTGTTTATGGCCGTGAATAAATCCAACATCCATTTAATACCAACGCGCGCAAAACAATCACACGGATGATAACAAACAAAACAAAACAAGTGTCGATCGGGTGTGCATCATTTACCTCACGTTTTTCTATCGTACGTTGGATTGTTTGGCACGAAGAGACACACGACTACACGGCGCGGCGCGTACGCACAGACTGGCGGTGCAGGAATATACTTCTTGCTCTTGCAGGTCGTGCAGGAGAATTAAATGCCATAACAATACATGTTGCGCCATCTGCGGGCAACTGGTAACACTAAAATAGGTTTACTGTTATGTAAAGTGATGAAAACCCGAGGAAAAATCAATCTGTTGGTTGGTACTGATGAAAAACAGAAGGAAAATCATTCTAGAACAAAAATTAATATAATTAACAACAATTGCAGTCGCCACGAACAATAAATGAGCAGTTTTTGATGGTTTTAGATAATATGAATGTATGATGAAGGAAAACGCGTTTCTGGGATTTTTAGATGCAGAGAAAGACCTATTTCGACAGTGTACACCATTGTCCGTGATAGAACACGTACAGAAGACGGTGTCAAAGGAATCAAAGGCCTGAAAGGCATCAAAGAATCCATCGTCACCAAACAAGATGGACCAATGGAAATTCGTCGACAAAAATGTGTACAAATCACAAACAGCAACAAAATACCTGTAATACAACAAAAACAGTCAGGATATACAGGGCGATCACATAAATTGAAATAATTAAACTATAAAACTTACCAAAAATGCAAAAACATGATTTTTGCAACTTAAACCATAAAATTTCTTACTTTTACTAAATATATTAATATTTTATTACACCAGACTCTTTTATAAAGTGTAAACTGTAAAACAATGCATATATCTGTTATTCCATCCTATGCTAAGTCCAATATTCTTCATCTAACTAAAAGTAACACATTAATCTTCGTATTCGACTTGAAAAATCCCAACAAATAAACAAATTTCTCCGCAAAAACAAACGTGTGTTAACATAACTCACCTACAAACTGCAAATCGTCAGAGATCTATTATTTTACTGTAAGTGGAAGTGTAGTGTAGCTGATGTGTACATGAAAAAAATGAATTTAGAAAATGATAAGACGCGCATCGGTCGGACTCTGTTCCATAGGGCAATACGGGCATTTCATCCTAAAAATAAAGGTAACAAATACTATAAATTGATGTGTTCGACTACGAATACCACAAAAAAACTAAATAAAAATCATTATTTTGATACTTACTTGCTGCCATTACACAATTTATTGAGCGCATCACGAGATATAACGTGTCCGCAGACTAATCTCATCGGCGGGTTGATATCCGTCGACTGCTGGCGGAGAATTGGACAAGCAAACATCGAATGATACCGTGAATCATTACCAAGATCAATTTCAATCTAAAAATCAAAATTTTTAAATATTTTTATAAAAAATATTAAAATTTTACTTACAGGTAATTCATCTTTGCCATTCCATATCCCTGAGACTTGTCGCTGCATCATAACTTGTTTAATACTCAATAAAGCAGGGATAGCAGTACAGCCAGCATTGACACAAGTCGTCAGTGGTGAATTCACACTGATTCCGAGTAAAGTACACGCATCTTTCAAAAATATCTCATAGACATCCACCCATTCCTCCCTATCCAACAGACAACTATAAGGACTGTTATCAATGCCATTCGGAACGTATAACAACAATCCCATGAGTGATTGTATGTCTTTTTCGTGTCTATTCACGAATTGTTTGAAATGCGTGCGTGCATATCCGATGGCTTCATTCTGCGCCGGCGGGCCTTGCCTTATCAACTCTATGAATTTAAGTCGGTGTAGTTTAAACTCTAATGAAGAGTTATTCATTGCTAATGCATCTCGATGTACTTCTACCCAATGCAGAGCCGGATCCAGTTTGTGTTGCTGCAGTGCATCGAGAATATGATTCAATTCCAGATAACATTCTTTATCGCTGTGTTCCAGTGCTACATTTGCTTCACCCATGAGAATATCAGCCACTTCATAGAAGCCATGTCTCTGTAGGTGTTGTATGATGACTTTGTTGACCAATTCCACTTTGTCTGGTGTGTTGAAAATGTCATCTTTGCTGGTGGTTGATGAGAAATCCGGGACGAAGTTACGGTCGATTGCTTTGCCTACTTTGGAGACGGTGCCGTGGAGATCGCGATGATCTGTGGCGAGATGCATGACAGTGTCTTTGATTTTCGTCATTGTTTGTTTGAGGACATCTTTTTGTATTGCGGTCATCTCGTGCTCTGCCGGGGCTAAATGATTAGAATTATTTATTGATAAATAGAGATATGATGGTTGTGGGTGATTTAGCTTACTAGTGGACCATTCTTTTCGGAGATATTCAACGGTATCGATGAGGTCTTGTAATGAACGCGTTGTATGGTCATCGATGCCTTGGAACTTGGAGAGGACACGATCGACTTCTTTTTCTACTGCGTAGCAGGCGTCCATTGTTGATGGGGTTTTGGCTAGTAACGCACCACGACGCACTTTCGAGGATATACGAGATTTACGAGTTGTAAGCAGCTATGGTCTATTGTTGTTGTTTGCTAACGGAGACTCAACATTTGTTTTCGTGACTTGTCATTTTCGGTGTATGCAGGGTTGCATATACGTTGAATTATTCTACAGGAGGTTTTAAATTACTGCGCGTAGTCGACCAATCACGTATCAGTACACTAACCCCCACCACTTTTTGCGGGTAATCCGTGGTAAACATGGTTATTCTCTCCTCTCTTTTCGATTCGCAACTGTTAAAACAATAAATCTCCACGAAACAAATCAAATTTCGACAGTTCCAAACATGTCTCCCATGTAAAACACTCAAAAACCATTAAAATTCTTGTCCCCGCGATAAAAATTAAATGTGCACATGTTAAAAATGATGCAATTCAGTTGTGCGTACCGTAAACGTAAACATTACATCAAAAACTTCCAAGTGCCACCATTTTCAGAAGCAAAACTCCAACTTGGTCATGCACTCGCTCAAGTTCTACTGGACGATTGTCCTGAATCACTCAAAGATGAAATGCACCTCTCTACACCCCTCCAAGGTCCCGGGGAAAACCTCTGGCTATCCCCAAGTGACCTCCTCATTGATAAAGTAGTCCTACGCCCTCCATTAACCGCAAAACACGTCAAAGCCCTCACGCATGAAGGCATCCTCAATATCGGCGAAGAAATCGAAGCACAATGGCTCGCAGCTGTTGAACTAGAAAAACGCCTCGCATTACAAAACCTTGAAGAACTACTCCTCATGCTTGCAGAACGAGATAAAGAACGTGCTGTTGGGCAAGCACTGCGCAACTGCGAGAAACAATTCAGAAACTACATGGATCAAGTGAATAAAGAATTCGAAGCGCTTCTTATTAGTGAATTAGCTGATTTGGAAGCAACTCTACGTGAATACTATGAGAATCTCATCGAGGAACAGATTAAGGTGTGTCACGAAGCACAGGAACAGTATCTTGAGGATCAAATCCAGTTTGCTGTTGATGCTGTTGTTGCGGAACTCAGCGAGAAGTTCATGAATGACCTGAGACAACAAGAAAGAGATTTAGAAGACATGTACAGAGCTAAATTAGCAGGGCAACACGAGCGACATCTACAAGCACTGGAAAATCAAGAGGATGTGTTTACTGTTGTGATGAAACAACTTAAACATAACCTACAATGTAACAACATAGCTAGTTTAATGTATGTGTTGTGTATGGAGAGGAAAAAATGTATTCAAGAGAAAGATTTGCTCACAAACGGCACAATAGATAGGTTAAAAGAGCTGGAAAGTGAGGCTAGACATAACCATGATGAAATTATTAAATTAAAACGTGAATTACAACTTAGTCAACGGAAATTATCAATAAGAGAGTGTTGTCTTCTCGGGGTGATAAAACAGTTCCAGAAGTTTATTAATTATGCGTTGAGAGCTGTACCAACACAAGCTGAGTTTCTTTTAAGTGTTGAGAAGATGATGACGCTGGAAATTACACAAGCGTTGTTAAAATCACCGAAACAAGATGGCCGACCTGCACGGATGATTATGCCATGGCGGAAAGTCTCACAGGAATCTTCAACTGAACCTCCACCGATGCATAAAGATAATACTTGCTTGAATGAACCGGATCCACCGACACCTAAAGAAGGTGATGAGGAATTATTTGCTATGACTTATGCGAATAGAGTATACGTACGTGAAGACTTTCGAAATTGTTTAACGCAGGAGGATTGTCCTCTGAAGCGATCATCGAACGCCCTCTGGAGTAAAAGTGTCGCTGATCTTATAACATTGATACAAGATGTGAATGAACGCGAAACAGCAGCGATTTCTCATGAATCTGATCATGGTGAGCGTGAGTATAGCGGCCATGTTGGACAAATAAGTACTGAACAAGTCAGTAGTGTGGCTTTTGTCAGGCATATAATTGAAACAGAATATGACGGTTTACGCACGACGAATGAATCAGTTTTATTACCGAAGTCTTTCCTAACCCCACATTCACAAACGTCCGCGCCTAGTTCACTCACGCCATCTGGTGTCGCGCTACTAGCAACTACTGATTCAGTCATGTTAATGAAAGAAAAACTCGGCACTTCTTTGTTGTTATCCACGGAAGACCCGGATGAAATTGAAATTAACCTTATTCCTGCACCTTCCACCGCAACGATAAAAATAAACAAGTTAGGTCCACGCAGAATCACGAAATATCCGAGTGAATTATTAAAAGGTACTTACTCGGAAGTGACGTTGAAGTTGACCAAACTGGCAAAGACACAGAATAAAACCAAAGCAAGAACATCGGCATCTCGATGCTCAAAACCAAAAAATTCCCAGGATAGGAAGTTATCCTGTAAAGGTATGTTGTCAACAATCAGTCAACACGTTGATTCCATGGAGTTGATCACCACACGCAGTGGCAAACTGAAGAAATCGCTGAATGTCGTCACGCCGATCGATACAGTCGACGAGGAATTCCCCACGCAGCAGGTTATGATCGATCCGCCATCGGAAATCAGTCGGGACTTTCCGGAAATCAACTTTGAGCGCGTGGCGAAGGTTTTCGAAGAGGTTTACAAGCCGTCCAAGCCATGGAGCATCTACAAAAAGAAATCATCAGTAATAAAAGTTGAATCCTCCACAGAACAACCGATAAATTACCTTAAACAAGAAAACCTCGCTAGTATCATCGGTGATAATTCAAAAGAGGTTAACAATAATAGTGAAGACTTTACAATGCACCGGATACACTCGATAATGGACGTTTTGAAACAAGACGACAGTCTTCTACGGATATTCACGAAATGTGCGCAGTAGTAACAAAACTGGCAAAATAGTCTCGCTTGCTTATAGTTAAATTAGGTTTCTTACATATTTATACATATTGTTTGTATATATATCGTCATTTGTTTAATAAATTAACGCTAAATCTTCGTATCGTCAACTATGTATATGAACATGGCGTCGGTTAGAGATGATTCTGCAGGAACGACAGCAGCGTCGTCTCGTAGTGTTTGCTCGCGTCCAGATGGCGCAGCGAGTGCCTTTCATTCGGATAGATTTGCAACTGATACGGCTTACCGGCCTTCACCATGCTGTTTATCAGTTGACTAGTGTGATAAAAGTGCACGTTTTCATCGATTAATCCATGAATAATCAACAATCGATTTTCCCTGTTGACATAAAAACATGTATGTTTGGTTGCCTATGTTAAATACACAAATACTCACTCTTCGGGGAATTTATTGATGTAATTCAACACTGAGCCTTCATCATACCCTTGCTGATTATTCTCAGGGAGATCCATATATCGCTCCGTGTAGCCTGTATCATACAACATCCAGTTGGTGACCGGTGCGCCAGCAATCGCCAGTTTAAACACGTCTGGATGTTGCACAAGTCCCATCAGGCTGAGATAACCTCCATACGACCAGCCATGTATCGCCACGCGGCGTAAATCAACATAACCTAAACTACTCGCCAGCCATTTGAGCACCTCGACTTGATCCACCAACTCAACCGTACCCATCCGCCCACGCAGATAACTCTCAAACTCTATACCGCGATGTTGCGAACCTCGTGAATCAATCGCCACCACGCAATATCCACGCGCCGCTAACATATGCATACGCAACTGTCGCATACCTTTAAACGCATTCGAAACCAACTGCACCTCAGGCCCACCGTAGACATTCAGTATAGTCGGGTATTGTTTACCTTGCTGGAACCCATGCGGTTTGAAAACCATCGCATACAGGGTGTGCCCCGATTCGATCGTGTGCGTGAACAAATCCGGGCAGTATTTCTTATTCAATGGCGGCCCGGATTCAAGAAGGTATCCCAACGGGGTGAGTTGCACACCTTCAACCGTCCAGTCAGTGTGAGTCACCTTAAACACCTGACACGCAGGGATATTCTCGATATTACTATAAACCGTCACCAGCATGGAGCATTCATCGTTGAAATCACACTGGTAGGAATACCCGGTGCGTGTGAGTAACCTAACCTCACCGGGTCGACGTAATGAGACAACATAGAGATGTTTCTCTAGGACAGTCTCACGTAAACCCATAAAGTACACAACTTCGCGTTCCACATCCACCCAGATGTCCTGCGCCAACACCTCCCAATCACCATGCGTCAGCGCCACCTTTTGTAACAATTTCGGATGCAGCGAAACATGATCCATTGGTTCGGAGATGCCATTTGTATAGGGCATGAGTTGCGCTGTGACCAGGTACAAATGCCGGAAACCAGTCTCCTCACTGGCCCAAATAAACTGTACCTGGTTATCTGAAGCTCCCGGAAGGAAGACAAGCAAGTCATGGACGTTCACCCATGCGCACGACTCTTCCGCGTAGATAACCTGCAAATTCCACCAGAAAAATTACTAAAAACCCTAAAAAACACTAAAATTTACTCACTTGCACCATTGGATTACCAATATCCGAATTGGTGCCTTCATCGTACATGGGTAACACCTCTGTGAAATTACTAAGTGACAACAGGACCAATTCAAGGTGTTTTTGTCGCCTGTCCAGCAGCTGTACCCAAATATATTCGGAATCTGGTGTCCATCCAGCGCGTACGATGTACTCCGTCCATGGGAATAATGTGTTCACGCTAAATTGTAATTCTAACATGACAATATCAGTGATTTGTTGTGTATCACTGATTCGGAACTCGATTAACTTCAGGTAGCTCTTTGAATTGGCGCAGCCGGCGCGTGGGAAGCGAAACTCTTCCACTTCGCCGCTGGGATCGGACTGTGACGATGGAAAACAGAAGATTTTCACGTCGCCGTCGTCGATTTCTTCGTACAGGATACGATATACACCTAATGCGCATGTCGGTTGCCACCAGTATCCTTGATACCGGCTGAATTCTTCCTGCATGACATAAGATGGCACGCCTGCGCAGAGTGGATCATCCGCTAGGTTACGTCCGCCTTTGTGCGCGTAGGTTAAACGCTCATTGCAGCCGGAAACAGTGTGGGCAACCCAAATGTCTTGGTTGCAAATGTAGGCAACCAGATCAGGATTCGAGGGGCATATTTGCGGGTTGAGTTTTGCGCCTGACGCGGTGGATATTCGAAGTTTAGTTGGAAATAATGGACCGGCCTGTGAATTAATCACTAAAATATGATATTTTTTATAAAAATATTCATTACTTACTGAATAACCGTTGTCTATGCATTGAAATAAGCTGCTGTTGGCTGGAAAAACAATTTTTCCGGACGCTGAGTGAATTTCATACCAGTTTATGCCCCAGGTGGCAAGTCGTTTACGTTCCCATAACAATTGTTCTTCTCTAGAGTATCTACTGGATGCTGAGACCGTCGGAAAGTTGGATTCGATCACGCAGTGCCATTGCAGCGTGAGTGATGCATTCGGGTTTTCGTTTGGTACGTCGGCGAAGAGCAGTGTGCTCTCCCAGCCGTTCTGCGGCGTGCTGAGAAAGTAAATACGTGTGCGGCCGTCGTGTAGCTGTCGGAAGGATACATTCGTCGGCACCATCGTCGACAGGCTGGATAATTGCCGACGTAAATCGGTGACGACATTCTTCAGCTCCGACCACGACAATTTGCAGTCTGCGCTTTCGGCGTCCATTTCAACGCGCAGAGAAGATTCGATCTCTTCGGCTTCAACACAGATTCATTTTCGATGTGCTCTCATTTAACACACGCGCACGCGGCCACTACGATTGCGACATTTTATTTAATACCGCACCGAAGAGAAACGCTCGCGACCCAAATATAAACGAAAAATGCAGCGAGCACATAACCAACATAATCTTCAAGTGTGGAATGAGTGACAAGCGAGAAACAAACGACACGCAACCCAACATACACCTGAAAAATTTAAACATTTGTTTAAATATTCACAAAATAACACGGTAAACACTTAATAATTATTTAAATTAGTAAATTTTAATAATATTTTTAATTATTAAGTGTTGTTTTGTGTATATTGAAACGCATGATGCGCACATTTTAAAAATTTAACCTTAAAGTTACTTATTTGTCCTTTACGAAGCAAATAACAAAAGGGTCAAAGAATATTAACAATAAAATGGCTTTAAGACGTGTTTTAGTTACACTAGAAAGAATAGCAAGTACCAGTTTAAGAATGCCTACTCAAACAAACAATTTACGTGTTAATTTTGTAAAAACTCTGCACACATCACAAAATTTATGGGAGACAAAACAAAATCAACCAGAAAAGCCGGAAATTTCCAGCCTGGACCCTGTAACACCCCTCAGACTAACTGAAAAAGTACCCCTGGGTAAACTAGAGGGTAAAATGCAGTTGATCTACACTTGTAAGAAGTGTAACACCAAAAATATGCACCACATTTCAAAACTTGCATATCAAAAGGGTGTAGTCATTGTAACATGCAAAGGATGTGAGAATCATCACTTGATTGCTGATAATCTCAACTGGTTCACAGATCTGAATGGCAAGAGGAATATTGAGGAGATTCTGGCTGAAAAGGGCGAAGTTGTGAGAAGGTTAAGTGTAGGTGACACTAGTCAGGAGTTTATCACAACTTCTGAAGGTGAACAGAGTGGAAACAAGTTGTAATAAAATATAAATTGTAATAAAGTACAAATTTCTATCAAACATATACGCGTTTCATGCTTAAAATCCTAATGGCACTTCATTGCAATCATTCTGCTTCAATTTGGAACAGTTTCCACTGTCAAATGTCAAAAATCTGTCAAAAACAGTTAAAAATTGATTCAAGGCACTTGTTTATGAAGAATATTTTAAAATCCTGCGGTAATTTCTTATAAAATAAGATAAAATAGTTAAAATTGGTAAATTTCTTGTCATATTTGTGATAATTAAGTCTAGAATAGTTAAATTTTAAGGTTATGTCACATTTTGACATATTCTAGACTTGTTATCACTTATTTCAACGATTAAAACATACATTGACCAATATTTCATGTCAATTTCATTGGCACAAATAAAAACAGCACCGTCATCATCAGAAATGCATCCAAGTCGTTGGCGAGTACGTAAATAAACGACTAGACTCTTTTTGGTTTGCTAATAACCGCGTACTCGGTGTCATTAAACGACTTGTGACTCACCTGCGGTTCTTTTTTGCGTATAACCGCATAACCCAAGTGCGAATCGTCCGCCGGGCGAATACTTTCGAAAGTATGCACTTCATCATACTCATTGAAGGCGGGTGTCGCCGGCGGTGCGTTCGGATTGGGCCGTACCTGTTTATAACCGGAAAGGTGTAACTTTCCCGATGATCCAAAGAAGTTTAACTTGTCATAACTCTCTGGATCATCATCCTCCGGCGCGGTGATTACTTTTGACGCTGTGGAAACACTCGCTGTGCCTGCGCTGAACATTTTCGATCCCCACGACATGTAATCTTCTTCGTAGTTGTCCTCAATGTGTTCGTTGTGTTTGACTTCGTCTGTTCCGAGTGTCTGCCATGCTTTATCACGGATTTCAACTTCGTCGTACTTGGAAACAAATTCATAATCAACATCCGAGTGTGATTGTAATAGTTGTTGCGTTGATGATGATGTAGATGGCGGTAGTTTCTTTCGGGGAGGTTTCTGCGGTGCTTTTATTTGTAGTTTTTCGGAAACATCTTGGGAAAACTGTTCGACATCTTGCAGAGAGGTTGAAGTTGTCGGTGATGGTGGTAATGGACTCCGACTGCGTGCTTCCATGTTCAAAACAGCTTGGAATTGTTTATCTCCGCATTCCAGACTGCTTGCCGAGTCGGTTTTTAATAGTTTCTTCATTGATTTCATCTTCATTGTGATGTATCTTTAAACAAACAAGATGGCGGTGGTAATACTTAATCTTGTCACAGAGGGCGCCACTAACAACGCTCAGAAAATGTAAATATAACTAAATAAACCGCATTTCTTTATCAAACACATAAATAAATAATGAATTTAGCTGCTAAATGACTCACCGAAATATTTCCTGTTCATTGGAATGTTCTAAAAGGAATTTCCCTTCGCCTGAGTCACATTTCCGGCCGGCTTCAAATGTAAACTTTCCACTGCTGTAGCCATACCGCCTGATAAACTGATACGGCCATGTATACAGCAGTGAATTATCACCTGCTTCCCTCAATTGAACAGCAATTGGAGTCAGAGCCAAAACATAGATTTTCTGTAATAAATTGCACCGAATTGATGCTTCGGTTTCAACCAAACGCACGCTGAAAATCCCTTCGCCTGTCGAACAGTACAAATCATTATCTTCCACAAGGGTTGTGATCTTGGATGAGTTGTCTCTGAATGCCACCATTTGCAATGCATTCACCCATTCGTGCAGACACTGTTCAGTACATGTGCCGAATTCATAGAAACCAGACTTGGTTACAATAGTAAAGTATGTGGAGCTTTTACGGGAAACTTTGACGCAATCTTTTAAGGTGATTATTTTTCCCTGGCTGCCTTTTCGTGCCTCATCAATGTCATCGTAGATTTCCATGCGCTCCACGCCGGATTTGCTCGCTTTGTAAAGCATACAGAATTTTGGTTGCCATGTTTTCTATAAGAAATAAAAAGAAAAACAAATAAAATCAGTCTGTTGTATACATGACATAAGTCTTGATGAATATGAATATTTCACTTACTTTTAGGATTAATTTGCTGTTTGGTTGTGTGAGCAGGATACCAGAGTGGATTACTTGATCATCGTCCATGACGCCGAGTGTGCGCGTACATTATTTGCACGAAATCGATGCAAAATAGTGAAAACTTGTTATCGCGAAGCACACTAAGCGCACATAACTACATTATGTACATTACTTAACTCATTTTTACTCACTTTGCACCAACATGAGCGCAACTCCCAGTGTATACAAAGTTGCATAAGTTAAATGCAAGTTTTAGTAGAGGGCAGCGCAATGCAGACTGTCAGTCAAACAGTCTAAACATAAACAAAGGTTTTTATCTTTATTTGTACAAACTAAACATGATACAAATATTTATTTTGGCGTGTATATATTTATTTAGACTAATAAACTAATTTCTGGTATAAAATGTGCAAAATTTGACGTGTAAATGAAGTTGCATAACATATAATTCATCCACAGTCCGACTGTCAGTCAAACAGTCTACAAAATATTTGGTTTTTATCTTTATTTGTGCAAATTAAACATGATACAAATATTTATTTTGGTGTGTGTATATTTATTTACAATATTAAACAAGTTTCCACTTGAAAATGTGCAAAATTTGACGTGAAAATAAAGTTGCATAACTTGTAATTCAGCCACAGTCAGACTGTCAGTCAAACAGGACAAGAAAATCAATTTCATTGTTTTTTCTGTTTATTTATATAAAACCTACGTAATACAAATGTTTATTTAGTCGTTTACATAATTCGTTAGTATAATAAATAATTTCTTAGTGTAAAATGTACAAAAATCATGTCAAAGCTTAAATCTTATCCGCAACAATCGTGATTGACAGGTTGCGATCAGGCCATGTGAAAGTCTTCGGCAAACTCAGCGCTTCCGGCGTCGCTAGTACCTGAAAAGTCACCGCCATATCCTGCGCGAGATCATCAGGAATAAGCACCTGTAACCAGCTGCCTTGCGCAACAAACGGATTGTCTAAATCAACCAGAGTTCCAGTCACTGAATGCGCAACCAGAGTAATCGCTGTATCGCCAAGCACAGACTTGAAAGTAAAATGTCTGCCGTGTTTGACACGTCCACGTATCGCCAGCGGAAGTAAACTGCCTGCTTCCAGGTTAAAAACAAGATGAATACCATCCAGTTTCTTAACGTGTAACAATTCAGTGGATTCTAACATGGCGGACGATTCACGAACATCGTCACATTTATTATTCGAGATATTACTTGATTGCAGGCCTTTCTGCAGCGCTGTTTTGATCTGCTCGCTTTCCTCTTCTGTGATTCGACCATCTTTACGTTTTTCACGCCCGTCTGACCATGAACAACGTGCGCTCACACCGCTTAAATTAGAACCTTCAAGTTCGAAGCCACGTTCGAGTTCTTCGTGTGCATTCGGGTCTAATTCGAAGATACTTTCACCACGGCGCATGTCTGTTACATGCCATGGACCTCCAGAGCTACAAAAACATCAAATGAGGTTATAATAAACATAAAATATGTAAAAATACATACGTTGGAAGATTGCTCAGCATGTTCAACACGCCAATTCCATTCCATTGTTGTGCAGCGCGTAATTCATCCGCGCAAACGCCAACAATCTGCACGAAATCAACACTGCCGAATGGCGTCTGCGCCGTGTTCAACTGCACGTCATTGGTCATCAACATATGTTGAATACGCGAATCGTGATTGTCTAATGCACAATGCCATGAGACATGATCACCCGCACACAGGGTGTTTCCAGAATGAAACACATATTTTGCTAGTGATTGCATGAGTGTTGCAGGCCATGTAGGCGGTGATGATTCGCCTGGTTCACGTTTCAAGCGAAATGTAAGCTCAAAACCGAAACCGGATGTGCCGTCTGCAGGAGTGTTTAGGTCATGTACGCGTCCATCGCCATGGAGATCAGAAAGACCGAAGCTTATGTAATGCCAATGTGGCGGGATGTTATCAACGGGTACTCCTTCATTGGCGTACATGGAAATGTAGTCGAGAGGGTCCGGGCCGCCAAGCCTAAAAATAAACCAAGGGTGAAAAGGGCGATATTTATAGATTTTGATGTTTTTTCTGCTGAAGGAAGTTAGAATATTATTTTGTCGATTGTTTTATGTAATTTTTATGGGTGTATCTCTATTTTTGTTGATTTTACAAGCAAAAAACATAAAATTTTGAGGTTACACAACTATTTTTTTGATTTTTTACTGTTTTCTGTGATTATTACCACAAAATTAATGTTTTGAGGCATAAATAAGGTAATTCTTTATGATTTAGTGATTGTGGCATGAAGATACCTCAAATATTTGATGTTTTATAGCAAAAATTCATAAATTTCATACCAATATTTAAGCAAAGCTGTAACTTGCAGAGGATTGACCTGATCAGGATATATTTTCCTGCAGAGAGTGTACAAAGCCTCCAGGCCAGCTGGTGTAGGTGGAAGAATGTTCATTGGAGGCCCTTGAGGCAGGGCACCAGCTTCCTCCATCTTGAAACCTCTTTATTTACTAAAAAACCAACAAAGTTATAAATATATCTTGGATAATTGTGTGCAGAATTACTTACATGCATGTAATAATTCACATTACATGTGTAGCATAGTGAAACACACACCCTGTGTGCCCTGACTGTGACTGAAGGGCGCTGGGCGCGAGGTAAACCAAACCAGAAGAAGAAAAAAACGGAGGAAATGAATGTGAAGAATGAAGGTGATTGTGAACTTGAAGCGATTGCAGCTCACATAACTCGCTGGAATGAGATGCAAGATGTATGCAGGCGTTTGTGGGAGGAAGGAGAGGAAGTTGTGAGTTAAGTGGGGGACGGCAACAAGTCCAAGCACGGTTTTAGTGACTTAAGTAGAGAAAGACGCGCAAGCTGCACCAAAACAATCAGCAAGACTGTACGCTTGACTGGCAGTCACGAATGTCAAGACTGCCCGCCAAGTTAGATATTTGTTAATAACTTAATATTTAGAATACAAAACCAGTAAATTAAAACATTTTTATGCAATTTTATTTAGTATACAGCTGATAAATTGTTTAAAATGTATTATATTTGAATTTAAAGCGGTTATTTTGAGAACTACACATGAATCTAACCAACAATATTTATCCAGGTTTATTTTTTGTTTGAATTAATTTTATCGTGAAATGTACACGAAACGATGATAAGAAGTTAATACTGTGATAAATTTTAAGTGAATACAATGTCCAAGTAAATAAAAAGAGCGTATAAATCCATGTCATCAGAGTTTCTTCAACATCTTATTCAAGGGACGATGAGTGACTTTGTAAGATTCATTTAAACACAATAAATAGTAAAGATAAGACTAATATAAACATATTTTAGCAACCAGCACCCCGGAAAGGAATACATGAAGATAGAACAACGCCAAAGAGGCCAACAGATAAGCAAGTGATAAAGAAAAATCACAGTTTATCAACTACAAGCCTCAATTCAACAGTATCAGGCGATGAATGGGAAAATGAAGAACAAAATGTGTCTGCACAAGCCGTAAACAACAGCGCAAACTCTCAAAGTAAGAATATAACACCTGAACTGGGAAATAACACAAATAATTCAAGTTCAAACAATAGAAAATCACAATCAAGTATGACATTCTCTGTTATTGGACTAATATTAGTTGTATTTGCTGTCGTAATTGGTGTAATGTGCACAGATACCTTAAAATTGATAAATTTACAAGATGGCCACCAAATGACACCAAAAAAATGTACCCTGAGCAAATTATTCAATGAAACTGAACAATTAGCAATCAAATCCGCAGTTTATGAAATACAAAATGGAGATCTATCAGTCCTCATGTTAATTCAGCAAAAAAACACACAAGTTGATGTAAACAATGAACGAATCGCATCAATTCTAGAATATTCCACTTGTAAACTGAATAATCTCAATGCTTATGCCGAGATCAGTCAGGAATTAATGCACACGCCCGAAATAATCGAAGATTACGGCAAATTGATCACAAAATACAAACCAGAACTCGAAAAAAAGCATGTTTTACTAGTGAAAAACTTAGAAGAGACACCGGCGGAAGTAGCAATGTTATTTCACTTCATTTGTGATCAAGTCACGCCAGTTGTAGAGAAATTATTGATTATATTCACACTGGAGTTTGATGAAGCAGATACACATGAAGGTACAAAGAACTTGAGTGATTTTAACATTGTAGAAAAGGTTTTGAATGCAAAATGGAAGAATGGTTTGAAACCGGATGCTCTGCCGCCATTAATAGCGCGATTAACGAATGAAGTAATGCGAATGGAGTAATACATGTGAAATGCGATGTTTCGAACAAATAATGAACAAATTTTGATTGTGATACAAGAAAATGTAGAAATATTCAATAAAGTCTGCTGTTACTGAAAGCGATTGATGAATGCCAACCCAACTTGGCGTAATTCTTTGTCCTGTTGGAGGAAGTCTTGAATTTGGAGCTGTTTTAGTTTACGCCGGCGTTCCTGGAAATATTTTGAGGTTAACCTCGCTATTTTGACATTATACCCGCGGATAACCTGCAAAAAGTAGTGGGGGTAGATAAGGAGATGTGCAATTACCCCCACCACTGTATACGGGTTAGATTTACTTCAATATTTAACTTCTTCAAATAGTGCATCTCTGATCGCATAGTCATGAAAACAGGATTCATTCCTTTATGTAATTGAGGATGTCTGCTCATGTGCGGACGGTTTGGATCAATACCCATGATAGTTTTATCTCTGTAAACATTCCAATCAATTATTTACCTCCGAAAATACCTAATTTTATAAATAAACTCACAAACGAAGAAGTAAATCTTCATTGGTCGCCATTTTCGACATTTGACACTTTTTTGACAGATACAAAGTACACATACTAAAATTCCTTAGAAAACAACATAGAAAAAGTTGTTTTTGTTGTTTCAAAACAAAACTTATCACCGTCTCGACTATCATTAATCATTTCCGTTCAATTTTTTACTCCTACAATTGTTTTATACTGTGAAAATGATAGAAATGAGGGAATAACATATTATAACCTACAATTAAACAATGGATTTATCTAAACCAAATTAAAATGATAAATATTTTGATAAAATGTATAAAATCAATAAATACTGCATGCAAACAGTGATCATGAGTGTTCGTAGAAAGTTGTTAGGTACGTAGTATCGACTCGCTTCTGTTTAATAGTTTAATTGTTATTCAGTCTAAATTCAAAATTGTCAAGGTCACCTTCCCGGAATATTTAACTTTTCTCATTTGGAATCTACGTTTAATTATTGCATTTCATATAAATGCACTCAGTTATCGGGTTTTTGCCATCTCAGCATTAATTCCCGCGATATAACTCAGTAAATCCCCTCTGAATCATTCCGCGCACCGTTTTAAGGTTATTGTTGTGTATCGCATTGCTGCGCTTGCAAAATATTTTCCATGGTTCAAATATCGCGTGTTTAGTGTTTCTCATTGTTTTCTAGTGTTACAGATGCAACATTCGTGATATAGATTTGGTTACAACATGCGGACATTGGTAACGCACAATTTGCTTCGATTTGAAATTTAAATTTATGTTTTGTTTTGTTTGTGTTGATTAGATTTGTGAGATTTGTGGTCCACATGATGATGATGTCGCTGAAAGACACGCGGATTCACTGCAACATCGATTGAATTATCATCTGGAGTTGAGAGAAGTGAGCAGGAAGCTGAAATTGCATTGTGATAAGATTTTTGTACATCAACAAATCCAGTTGGCTCATCTGAGTGGTGTTCAAGTTCAATATTTTGAAGATACAGGAGTTTATGTTACAAATGTAAGTTTTACACATAATTTTAATACAGTTTTAATGTGTTTTCTTTTTAGTTGCAATGTGATAAGTTTGAAGAGTTGCAAAACAAGTTGGAATTTGAATTTTTGGTTAGGAATGACAGACCTGATCAACAATGGATTATTGTGCAGGCTTTACATCCACTGGAGAAGTATTTTTTAACTGATTTTAATCCCATTCCAAAGAGAAGATTGGAGTTTGTGTTGGAAAATGGTAAGTTTGACATTACTGTCAAATGTCGGCTAATTTTGACATTTCAAAGGTGAAAAGTGTAAGTTTTTACTTACTTTTGAACAAGACAACTTCACAATGGGTAAATACACGCTGCCAATCGCGATAACAGTCCAACCAGCAGCAAATCCAATTGCCTACAAGGTACTTTATCGAGATGTCGAGATAACAATCGGTGATTTCACTGTCGTTGAGGATACGGAGGAAGCGAGTCCATTTTGCAATGAAAAATGGCCGCTCAACATGGAAATACAGGAACCTACTAATCAACCGTAACAAATTCAAACTATAATCAATTATATTTTAATAATTTATTAAATTTACAGCAAATATCTGGAGAATTTTCATATAATATCTGAATATTTCCGTGTGTACATGCATTGTTTTAAAACTTTCAAAGGAGAAGCCGGTTTGCTTCAACAATATCGCCTGGATACACTGTAAATATATAAAATTTTATATAAAACTATTTTAAATGATTAAATTTACAGTCGTATGTGGGAGAACGGTGTGAATATTTCCAACTACGCTGAATATTTCCATCGTTTGCTGTGGCTTGAAGAATGCACACAACTAATGGGAATCCTTCAGTATAACATGACGCGTGTGCGCGTGCGCGTTGTTCGTTCAAATGTCATCTTGAAAGTGCCAGGATTGGCTGAAAAACGCCCGTCTGTGATGAAGGGAGACTTGGTCCTGCTGCGTCTGTCGAATGAACGCCGCGCGTATAAAGGTGTCGTCGAACTGGTGGAAGATGAACAGTTGACCATTGAGTATCTAGCGCCAGAGTAAGGTTATGCATGTTTTATAATCACATTTAATAAATCTAGACTTTCAGACTCTTAACAATCCTGAGTATACTACCAGACACACTTTTTGATGTCAGTTTTCTACTTTCACGACTGCAACTGGAGCGCATGCATAACGGAGTTGATCTTTGTGTGAAAAATGGAATGTTACACACGACGTTATTCCCAGTACGTCCGTTAAACCGCGTGCAACGTCGTTCTTTGGGACCTGAAGAGTAAGTTTTTATAAATTTATTAAAAAATTAATTTTTGTTTTTAAGTTTGTTTAATCCAATGATAGCGTTGAATCCACAACAATTAATCGCTGTCGAAAGTATCCTCAGCTGTACCTCACAGAAAGCACCGTATATTATCTTTGGCCCGCCTGGAACAGGTAAAACTGTCACTTTGGTCGAGGCGATTTTACAAATAAAACGCCATTATCCAAACAAAAATATTCTGGTATGCGCGCCATCAAATGCCGCATGTGATATGCTTGCGCTCAAGTTAGACGACCAAATAAAAGGACGTCAGAAGAAGGATTTGTTCCGTGTGCATACTTGCAACAGAAACATGTAGGTTATGTCAAGGTCAAACCAAGGTTATGTACATATAACGCGAATTTCGTTATTTTTTACTTTAGCAATGATGTTCCGACGGCTGTGAAGTATTTCAGCAACATAGACGGCGGGGAATTCTATATGGTGAAGCCCAGTGACTTAAAATCGTACACAATCGTCATTTCCACGCTGCATTTGATCGGAAAGTAAGTTACACGGTTTAAAATTTAAGGTTATGTTTTATTTTCATGTGTTTTTTAAAGATTTTCTGGTAGTTATGTGCCGGATATGTTGTTTATTGACGAAGCGGCGCAAACTACCGAACCAGAGTGTGATATACCCATTGGTTTGCTTGCTCCCGGCATGCCGATTGTCCTTGCTGGTGATCCGCGTCAATTGGGCCCTGTTATCGGTGTGCCATCCGCTCGGCATGGCCTGGCGAAGTCTCTACTTGACAGGCTAATGGAAACAATCGAGTTGTATAGTCCTACACGCCAGAGACCTCTGGAATTCAACAATGATTTTATCACGATGTTGGTGCACAATTACAGATCGCACGCGGACATCGTAACAGTGCCTAATAAGTTATTCTATGGAGATTCACTCCAAGTAAATAATTATTTATTTATTTTTTATTATTTTTGATTTTTTTCTTTGTTTTTTAGTTTAATATTCATAACGATGAAATTTCCAACATGTCCATCGCTGGATTAGTCCTACAGAGTAAAAACAAGAAGAAAAAGATGCGTAAAGGTGCAGCAGTGGAGTTTATTGGTCTGCTGAGTAAAGAACAACGTCAAGGACATTCGCCGAGTTACTACAACGAGATTGAAATTGATATGGTGTTGAAACTCATCGATCGCATGTTAAATTTAACAAATGTGCGTGTTATCGGCAGTGATATCGGTGTTATTGCGCCGTATATCCGCCAGGTGTGTCAAATCCGTAATAAATTGAACGCGCAAGGCAGGGATGACATTCAAGTGGGCACTACTGAAGCGTTTCAGGGCGGCGAACGTCGTATTATCATTATTTCCACCGTGCGCGCCCAAAGTGATCTGTTATTGTACGATAAAAAGTACGATTTGGGTTTCGTCAAGCATGAAAGGGTATTTTTTGTGTATTTTTTTATAGGATTGTTTTTATTTTTTGTTTTTTAGAGATTTAATGTGGCTATCACACGTGCGCAGGCGAAATTAATTATTGTTGGCAATCCGCATGTGTTAGCATATGATGACAAATGTTGGGGTGCAATGATGGAGCATTGTAAGCAGTTGGATAGTTATTATGGCGAAGATGTTCAGAGGGATGAAACGACACGTTATAAGATTATGCAGCATTTCCATGCACGCGAAGAATGAGTGTGATTGACGAAACAGAGTATTTTTGTATTTACTAAATTTTAAATTTTATCTAAGCGCACAAGTTGTGTGGCGTTTTTAAGGGTTGTGAAACAAAACAAAATATATTTTTATATTCGATAGACAAGTCGGGAATTTTCAAACATTTTGACAGCCAATTTACCGAAGTAATACGAAGTTTTTGATTTAGTTCTAAATTTCGCCGTTGTAAAACAGCGCTGCTATTTAAACATTTTTCTTTGCATTTTAATAGTTTAAGGTGGAATTGGTTGTTTTAATCTGTAATATTAACTTAGTTTTACTTGATTAATGCGTTTTAATGATTAATTTAGTTGAATTAAGTGCTAATTGTGTGTTTTATGTAGGTAATTATTGGCAACAGTGTCTGTGAAAGTTCAGGGCAACCACGCGCGCTGGCGCTGTGAACCGACGCGCGCGCGCAAAGCGTCTGCCGCGTTCGCATAGTTGGTGACGTCACAGTATTGATCAGATCTGCCGTTTCTTCGGCGGTGCGCCATTTTGAAAAACAAACCAAGCGAATTACGAGTAACGCTAGCGCGTAATCCGATAGATAAATCTGTGATCATCCGTCCGACGTGCAGCCGCACGGAGTTAATTCGTCGTCGTTTGCGATTCACCCATTTGGACGGACCAAGGTAATAGGCGATTTTCACAAAGCGCGAACGGGTTTCGTAATTTTTCCCGGGTCCGCCGATGTTTTTGTAGCGGTGTAGCGCTTTTTACCGTTAGCTGATCTCGTCCAACACCGAACAGCCGAAACAAATCGTGCGTTAATTCCGGCCGTGAATAGTTCCTAATCTTAGGGTTGGGCAGAGTGCAATTGACGTGCGTTGGTTGTTTACGCGGAGTATAATTCGTTGATATTTGTGTGACCGATGTCAATTGAGTGGCGTGATTATTAAAAGTGTTTGCGTGCGTTCGTTTTTCCAGGATAACGGTTCGTTCATTGGGTCCTGAGGATCTAAATGGTTGTGTGCAGACAGCATGTCTACTCTGCCAGGGTTGGCCTCCAAGGGCGAGAAGGAAAAGGCCAAGTATCAAGTATTGGATATTAACAAGTTGTACAGGGTTAGCTTGGTAAGTCATCAATTTAACATTTCACGCGACTGTCAAAAGCGTCAAAAGTATACTGTTTTTTATAAATCAAACGAAAAATAACAACCAGAAATGGATTCGGTATTGAATTCTTGTTGATTTTAATGATTTGGTGGTTTATTTGATGGTTTCTGGTGGTTTTTAGGGGGAATCATCAGAGAATAAGCAGCAGAAGAGCACACTATCTCAGAAACATGGCATGCAAAGCTTGGGTAAGGTCCCCAACACTCGTCGCCCGCCCGCGAATCTCCCGTCACTGAAGTCTGAACACAGCGGCACGGACACCGCGGTTTCTTTGGTACCGTCGAATGGTTCAGGATGGGGCAAACAGGAGAGTACAGTTCAGACATCCACCACTACTACAGTATGTATTTTATTGTGTGTTTTATTTTATTTTGGTTGTTGTTTTATTATGAATGTGTGTTGTTTGGATGTAGGTTCAGGCAACATCAAACAATGTGAATGCGAACGCACCGATAGCAATAGCCGGGCCAGCGCTGAGCGCACACCAAGCTGCGATTGCTTTACCTGTGACGACGACAATTCAGCCCGCTGGGAGCGCAGGAGTCGGTGGCAAACAGCCACCGCCGCAGCATCCACAATCTTCTGCCAGTCCTGCCACAAATCTCGACAAGTCATGGAGCTCGGTGATGATCGGCAGCGATCCAAACGCGGCCCATCCGCCACCATACCAGAGCCCGCAATTCCAGCACGAGTTCCCCAGCCTGTCCGCTGGCGATGGCGGGCAACCACGCGCCGCTACCGACACCGGGGGGTACGCGCCCGGGCTAAGCCTGCGTCCGCAAACGGAGGGTTCATGGCTGCAGGGCGGCGGAGCACGCGTGCCCGCCGACAGCTCGGCAGTCCCCGGTGTCGGAGCGCAGCATTCGGCCCCGGGCGGCCCGCCCCTGCCGCCGCAGGTGCGCGGCTTCGTGCCCAATTTTATGTATCGAGCGGGCGGCGGAAATTATCCGGCGAACGGTCATGGCGGTGCGGCTATGCTCCAACAGCAGCAGCAGCAGCAACACACGCAGCAAGCGCCAGCGCGATCCAGACAAGATCCGCGCCACCGGGGCGGCAGCAACGACCCGGAGGAGCTTGCGCATCGCCCCATCATCAAAGAAGAGGACCTCAGCGGCATGGACAACCTCACCGGTGACATGGGCTGGGCGATCAACGACGATATTGACTACAACCAAAAACTCGCGTTCAGCGACGACGAGCTCAAGGAAGCCAAGGACATGCGCCGCAGTATGCGCGACAAGACTGACACTCATCTAATGGAAAACGACCCGAAACCGCAGCAGAAGCCACAGCCTCGCAGTCGACACGAGGAGGATGAATTCTCGGCGCAACGGCGCCGGCAGCAGCAAGAGATTGCGCACGCTGTCGAACGCGCCAAGCAGCGCAAGGAGGAAGAGGAGAAGAAGTTCCTCGAGACGCGTCAGGCGGCCGCCAAAAAGCTGCAGGAACTCAACGAGCGCATTGATAAAAGCAAACGCGACAAGGACGTTGACGACAATTGCGGAACGATTAATCCCGCATCAGTGCCGCCGCAGACAATCGCTCCTGTCCCGATTCTTCTACCCGAGTGGGAACGTGAGAAGGAGGTTGTGGTTGTCATGCGTCCGAAGCCAGACGCCGAGGACTTGAAGCACAAGACTTCCACGTCCACCGATTTTAAACATCTCACACAAATCGAGGGTCGTGCCAATTTCGGCCGGAAAGACTCGCGTACAGAGCGCAGCGTTGAAAAGGAACAACCTTCTGGAGGCGCGACGCAAACAACGCAACACAGCAGCTTCTCCAAACAGTTCCAGAATGACCTACCGCCGAGATTCCAACGGCAGCAGCAACTCAACGCGCAGAGCTCCTTCCAGTACGATAACAGATGGTCTCAGGGTGGGAGTCGCACGAGTCCTAGCAATCGTAAGTCTAGAGACGACGACAAGGACCCTGAGGATCGATACCGACGCCAGGATGATAACTATCGCTCGCAGGTATCGCACAGGTACGATTCGTCGAGGAAATCCTACGAAGATTACGACTTCAAACCGAAGGAAGATGATAAAATGCGTCGGGATGTTCGCCGGGAGATGATAAAGAGTCGAACTTTGATGGTATGACCATCAGTCGACAGAGTAGTGATGAGTGGCATGGGGATAAACGTCCGCAGCGGCCTGATAGTCGCGATTCGCGCACGTCGAGAGAATCTCGTGATTCAGCACGTCATTCCGAACCGAGGAGTATACCTCATGGGCCGAGGAGCCCATTGAAGAAAAGAAGAAGGAACACCGTATGGTCGTACCAGGACCCATCACAAAGGAGAAGATTGAAGCGGATGATTTGCGCAGTGAGAAGCGTAATCTCACCCAGTTGAAGCGAGGCGCCATGGGCGACCAGAGTCTGAATAAAAATTGGAGAAGCCTGAAGACGATAATGATTCGTGGAGTATTATGAAAAGGACAGTATTGATGAGCCAAAGGCGTGGGCGGATTCCATCCCACCAGCGGTGGAGAAGGAACTCCTCAAGGCTGGCATGTTGATGAAGGATGAAAAACGCGATGAGGAGGATGAGAAGAATAAAGAAGATAAGAAACGTGGTAGGTCTGATTCGCAGGGTAGTCGCAATCAGGGCTGGTCGGGTAATGTTCAAGTGTACCGGAACCCTGGTCGAATAATAAAAGAACACTGCACCGTTGCCGAGGAATCCACGTGGTGGTGTCGGTGGAGGCGCTGGGGTTTACGGACCAAGGGACAAGATATGACTGAGTCGGAGGGATCAGCTGATGATCAAGTTATGCTGGAGAATGGACCCAGTCCGAAGAGTTCAAAGAAATTGGAGAAGGACGAGAGGAATAAAGAAGCGCGCAGCACGGAGAAACAACAACCACTGGATCGTGACAATAGGGATCGTGGTAAAATGGATAAGAATCATTTTGTACCGCGGGGTGAACCCTCTCGTCATGGCAGGGGGGCTTCTTTATCCGGGAGTAGTTTCAGAGGTAGTCGGGGAGGGTCTAAACGGGTGGATACTTATGGACCGCCTGCAAAGAGCCCATTTTCGAATATCGACGAGAAGGATAGGAAACACGATGATGCTCCTGAAGATAAATCCGAGGATAAAAATCGCAAGAAGATTGATCCCAGGAAGAAACCTAAGCAAGACGGGGATGTCTCTGATAATTCGGATGTTGATGGTAGGAAATCGAAGAATTCTCAGAGGAGTGGGTCTATGCAAGGTATGTCCAGAGCGCGTGGCGGTGGTGGAAGTGGAGGTGGTGGGGGTAATACAGCTCCAAGACAAATGCCACCTGTTGATAAACGCGGCTTTGGTGGTCCACACCGCCAGAACGCCAATATCGGCGGTAATCTACCCTCATCACGAAATCTATCTTCAAAGGATAAGGATGGTAAAGATAAGGATAACACTTTATCATCAGCTATTGCTGATATCACCCTAAAAGAAGTAGAGATTCTAGATGGTGAGGTAGTAGATGATGGGTTCCAGGAGGTGAAGAGTAAAAAAACCGACAGGAGTGACCGCAAAATCGTCGAGAAAAGGAAGAGAAACCCAAGATGTCCGGAGGTATAATATCCAAACCAGAAAAAGATATTAAAAAGCCTTCGGATCGCAGTGTCAAAATGGGTCCATCGCCGCAACAGGTCAGTAACATAGCCAACATTCCATCACTCATGGCTACACCCATCAATCCGCCTCCGAATATGCCGCAGACACAGTCGCAGTCACAAAACAAGGGTCAGTTTGATCGCAATCGACAGAATAAGACACTCCCGCCGCGGTTCGCCAAAGCCAAGGAGCACAATCGCATGCAGAAGGCGCAAATGCAACAGGGTATATGCGACGACATCAAAATCAACAACCCCAATCACATGTACGGTGGCCTCAAGGATGGCCTGCATGTAGGTAGCACCTCGATCAATTCCAACGCGTGGGATAAACCACTCTCGCAACAAATGCGCGTTGATCAGAATCATGATTTGGTTGTGGGCATGGAGTGCAAAGCAACCCTGGAGGCTGCATTGCATCATCCTGGTGCCAGTGATGATAAAACAGTCCTGGATGGGTCGAAACCCTTGACTACGATTATTTTCGAGAATACCAATTATAAATCTGCACCGGGGCGCGTGGAGGTAACAGGAATGATAAACAACGTAAAATGGAGGATGGTATGGATGGTATACCTTATAACAAACCCATTGGTGATTTGTTAGGTAAAGATAAGACAGATATCCAGCTGCAATTGTTTAATAACAAGGAAGATTCAGCTGATATGAAGTTGGACTTTTTGGAGTCTGAAATCTCTCAGATTACTGAAGAGAAATCTTCAAAGATGAGTTTATCCAGGTCCAACATGAATACCAGCAATAATATCCTCACAGCTGACGCGTTGAATATGAAGATACAGTCGGTGAAGAAGGTTTGGGAGAACATACCGAATGTCATGGATGTAAATGATGATTCATTTGCTTCTTCATTCGTGACTGATTCCAGTACGATGGATGCCAACACAGCGTTCAGTAAAGGTTCAGAGGTACCGGATGACAACCATGATGTTTATAATTCATCGCCCAATGCGACGAATAGCACGACGAATGTGTGCAAAGTGAAACCCACACAGCAAGTGGCTGGCGGTGGTGGGCAGGTGGGCGGTGGACATCAACCACATTCCAATATTGTGGGGCCTGCACTCATGGGTCATGCGTTGTCTTCCCCGCCACCAATACAACCAGTCATGGGTGGATTAGGCCAACCTCCACAGCAGTACACCGCCAGTGGGCATATCAGCTATCAGACTGGACTGGGTAGTAATCAATACGGTGGTATACCAGCACCATCTCCTCCCAATGTGTTGAATTATTCCACGCAGCCACTGCAACAGACCGGGTTGTATGCGCCGTTCCAGCTTGACACGTCGCAGGTGATGAACAATCAGGGACGCTCGCAGTATTCGCAGTACTCGTTTGGTCTCGGGCAGACTGGATCCAGCCCGTATTCACAATCGATGTATCTGCCCACTGCGCAACCGCATGCCCCGCCCAATCAACAACCGGATTTGTATCAGAATATGAATAATTACCGCATGCCGAATACAGGACCATTCGGACAGAATCAACAGTTGAATAATCCAACCACTGTGTTGATTTCTTCAACGTCGAATTCGCTGATGTCGCCGTCTGTCAAGCCGAGCAATCAGCAGATAAGCGCGATTGGTACCAAGGCTGGCGGTGTAGGGCAGGCATACCAGCAACAATCACAACAGGGTCAACAGGTGTACATACCGTTTGATCCGACAATTACCGCGAATTATATGCAGACCGCCGGGGTGATTCAACGGGGACCCGGGGTGCAGAATAATGTCGTGCCTGGTTTGCAACCTTCGGGTCTGCAGCCATCTTCGTCGTTTTATTCCGGCTCGACGGGTGGACAGACTGGGTACTTCCAAGGACCAGGCAGTTCGAGTTTACCTTCGCAGATGCAACAGCATCAGGCCGGGTTCGGGCTGCAGCAGAGCGTTTTCCCCACGCACAATCAGTCGCACACGAACGCTGGAATGCAGAATTATCCCACGCCGTATTTGAGTGGCCAGCAGATGCAGCTGGCTGCGGCGGCCATGTCACAATACCGCTCGGCGAGTATTCAAAACCCGCAGTTTATGAAGAATCAGATTGGTGATCAAGGCCGGCAGCAGTTGAAGAGTCCCGGAAGTCAACAGGAAGTTTTATCTTCGGTTTTTTAACTCTGGTAAGTAATATTTAACAACAAAAAGTAATTTCAAGGTCATTCAATGATAAATTTCTTTGCAGGATCTCAGATTGCTTCGCCCAAATCACGCCAGCAGATGAAACAACCACCCCCACAACCCAGTCCGACCGCACACAGCAAATACATGTATGGTGGCATGTCCAGTCAACAGGGCGGACAGCAGGTAGGCTTGAGATTTGTTTGTGTTTGTTCTGCGAACACGCTGAAATCATCAAACAACACAATGTACTAGCATTGACTGTTACAGACCAGATACCCGACGCCCATTCAGCGCCCCGCCGGTAACTACCAGAGCCAGATGAGCAACGTGCAGAATAACTCTGGCAATCCCAATCAGAAACCGCACCGTATGAATAACAATTCCAACAATCGTTCGTCTGGCGGCGGCGGCGGCGGCGGCGGCGGCGGCCGATATTATGGGTCCCAAGGTTGGTACACTAACAATTACCAAACGAAACACAGATCAGGTCTACACATTTTTCTTTTTTATTATTTACACGTTGAATTGGAATCAATTTCTGTGTGAGGAAATTTATTCTGGTTTAAAGTTTGTTTTGTACACGTTTTTGTTTGTTTTCTACATGTTTTTCTGTGTGTGTGTGTGTGTGTGTGTGTGTGTGTGTGTGTTGGGGATGTTTTTATTGATTTTGGCGAATTTACAGGCGGAAATATGAATACTCAATCCGACAAAGCAGAAGAATCAAAACTGAACGACGGCGGCGTGAATTCTTCCAACCAGTCGTCGAGTGGCAGCTCGAAGCCGCCCGCCTCCGTCAGCCAGCCGAACGACAAACCAGACGTGAAAGAAGAAAACTGTGCTAAAGACTAATTCGTTCGTTTCTATTATTCTCTAAGTACTAAACTATGTGTTTGTAAATTCAATATTATTTTATTTAACTTAATTTATTCACTGCGGCGCACGCGTGCGCTTGGTATTCATTCTGCGAATTCTACGATTGCACGATTGCGAGGACAGGTCGTTGCACTTGTACATACATGTTTCGAAAAATGTCAAGCCATCATCCGACTGCCTCCAATCGCACATTGATACACACAAAAGAGTATATTATAAACAAGCAAACAAAAAAAATGATATTAATTGTGATATGAAAATGCAAAATTTATCGATTCGGACGAATGAGGTCTCTTCTCATCTCTACACTACATAAAATTTATTGATTATTTGAGCTGTCTTTGTTATATTTTGTATTACACATAACACACATAACATACACATGCATACAAACGATTACTCGACGCGCAAGTATTAGTGCTGAAAGAAGACGATTACAAACTAAGTACCGCATAATTGAAACTTTAAACAAAGATGTAAAACCGTAAGACGTTTAGCGATTTATTAGTGGAATTATAGTAAAACATGCATAGATGTAAGACATAGCGGAGGTGAAAGATTGCAGATGGAAGCAAGCAAGCTATATAACAACTTAGGTTTTTTTGCTAAACGAGATATAATGTTAGTTTTTATGTTGTTCTGTCCCGGACGCTAACAATACCGAATTCGATATGTATTTTGCCGTATTTCTCACATTTTGTAGCGCAATATTAATTCGTAGTCCTTGTATTTTAATTAGTGTAACGTCGGCTGAAAGATGATGATTGCAGGAGAGGAAGGACGAGCGCAGGGTGTATGCGCGTTCCTACTGGATGTGAAAATGCCTTTTAGAGATTTTTTACAACACAACAATCCGTGAAACAATCGAATGGTGGTGTGGTTCGCGTACACCCTCTCATTGCTGTATTGTCACTTGGATCATTCGTTCCCATTTTTAAATATAACGTACACTTATGCCCCTCCCAACGAGGTCTCTCATTCTACATTTGCATCAACAAGTTTAACTTGCTGTTCGACACACGATTTCGTCATCAGATATTTGTTGCTATCGAAAAAATATACGAGACATTTATAACAACTGGAGACGTGCGTTTTATCTGTAGAAATTTGTGTGAAATTTCAAATTATTACATGAATAATGTTGCAGATCATCGAAACTTGTGTTCCATAAGCTAGGGATGTCAAAAAGGGTTTTAGAAGATAAAATATCCATGAATATGTATATGATTGGCATAAAATGACAACTTGACCAATCAGAAGCCGCGAACTGTCAACTGTGCTATGATCACGTGGTCACATCAACCGTTGTCAGTTATAACTGCAATTTTCAATTCGAAACAAGCAAATTAAGGTTATTCCAGTAGAATCCGCCATGCAGAGACCACAACGGTGAGTTTAACCTTTAATTTAAGTATTCCAAGCATTTAAGCAATCGTATTGAGATAAAACACACGTTAAATACATGTGTGCTGTCAATCGAGCAAAGGTCACGTGGTCACATCAGGCGATGTCAGTTCTAACTGTAATTTTAATTCGAAACATGCAAATTTAGGTTATAATAGTACTAACCGCAATACAGTAACCACAACGGTGAGGTTAACCTTTAAATTTAATATTCCAAGCATTTAAACACATAAATTAAGATAAAACTCACGTTAAATATGTGTGCTGTCAACTGTGCGTAAATCACGTGACCACATCCATGACTATTGCGC
The DNA here is from genome assembly GCF_025399875.1 of Dalotia coriaria. NCBI lineage: Eukaryota > Metazoa > Arthropoda > Insecta > Coleoptera > Staphylinidae > Dalotia > Dalotia coriaria. The sequence continues at coordinate 1,218,451 of NW_027045446.1, forward strand.
CCAATCATGCGCAGACACTCCCAACGGCATCCTGCAATTCGAAACTAGCGCATTTAGGTTATACCCGTGCTACTAACCACCATGCCGTCCGTGTCCACATCGGTGAGTTGCATTTTATTAAATAAAACAAACGCCCTGAGATAAAATACACTTTTATTGTAATCATTCACGTGTCGCTACAGCAATCAAACGTATTATTATTAACAATAATGATTCCTCGCGTTGATAAACAAAGTACATCCACATAAGAAACGTGTGTTCTCGTCGTCCATCTTGTTGCAAATCGCGGAACGTGTGTGTGTGTTTAAATCGTACGTTTGCAGTCTTATTACGCCATGTTGGTTTCTCAATAAGGTCTATAGACTAACATATCAATTATTTTCTCTTTGGATTTAAGCTCTCGTTGCGCTAGCATTGCGTGTTTCAATCCAGGAATCCACTAAATATACAAATATAGAACTTTTTCCTCTCTCTCTCTCTCTCTTTGTGTCTGCGTTGAATAATATTTTCGGATTTATAATACATGCTTATATTGTAGGTACGTCTATTACCATCTGTCTAATTAATACATTCAGCACAATTAGATTACGATTAGTTTTACATGCGTGGTTGTTTTTTTTTCTTCTTCTTTCATTTCAAATTGGCGGCTGCGTTTTTTGAGCACAGCAGTGTTTTAAAGTCTTTTGCTTGATGGCGGTTCGCATGCAATATTATATACGACTGTGGGGGTGATGGCGGAACAGATAACATCACATTTAATGCACGTCTTTGACACATTTCGCATAATATTTATCAAAATTATAATACTTTTCCACGCGGGGGTGTATTTCGGACGTTTATCGATTATTTAAATGGTGTGCAACAGAATTCTCCCCCTCCCCTCCTCCACCGCAACTTCAAATCCGCCATTTTCTCTTAATCGCTAATGTCATGCTTCAAATTGGTCACAAATAAAACTCAATTGTTTCTGCGCACACGCCTGCTGACGTCATTCAAATCAAAGCAAAAACCACACTTAATCATTGATGGAATAAATTTCAATTGTAAAATAATACTGACGCAGTCATGTGTGCGGCGAGATATCTAACAAATGCACTTGTAATGAATATATATATATCGAGACGCCATCTTGGTTTTAACCTAGTAACATGTTTTTTGCTTAAAATTACGTCTAAGATTAAAACAGTAATCACATTTTGTTCACATTTTTACACGTCTACCCTTACCTTACATCGCGCGATACGGCCCTTGCATTTTTAAATACTGTATGACCAACGACGGCCCGCCGGAGACAATCTCGGCCGGGATTTGCGACAGCGGACAATTCTCGATGCTCATAATCGCCAGATTCGAACAGAGCGCTAATTCAAATGGTAGATTATGCAGCGCCTGATTATCGTTGATGTACAGGCTTTCCAAATTCTCCAACGTGCCGATTTCCTCCGGTAGAAAGCTGATATTATTCTCGCCGACGCTCAAATACTGCAGATTTGACAGATGACCGATTGCCCTTGGCAGAGATGTCAATTGATTTGACTGCACGACTAACCTCTGCAGCTCACGCAATAACCCCACTTCATTCGGCAACTGCTCCAGACGATTCTCCTCCAAATCCAGAACACGTAATTTGCGAAGATTACCAACACTAGGCGGAATACGCCGTAGGAGATTATTCGAAAGTGTTAACACTTCCAAACATTGCAGGCACTGTATATCATCGGGTAACTTCGTGAGTTGATTCGTGCCTAGATTCAACTCGACCATATTCAGCCATGTGCCGACATCTAGCGGCAGAGATGTCAACTGATTCTCTTTCATATTAAGTTTGGTTAGGTTCTTCGCCCTTGAAAATATCCCATAGGGTATTTTATCGATCTGATTGTGTTCCAGATTAATCGAATCGACATTCGTGAACTGCGACGGCCCGCCCGACGGATACGAAGAGAAATTATTCCGTGATAATGTAATACTTCTCAACTCAACCAAACTGGATAATAAACCTTCGGGTAACTGACAGATGGCGTTACCTTCGACATTAAAGTCATCCATGTGATTGCAGTTACTTAAACTCGCCGGAATACTCGATAAACGATTGTAACGTAAACCCAATCGCGTTAATTGTTGCAGTTGTCCTATCGTTTCGGGAATATCCAACAGCTCATTATGCTGCAGGTCCAAGGTGGATAAATCGTGCAGTTGCCGAGTTCAGTTGGTAAATGCTCGAGGTGATTGTGTGACACATCGAATGTGATTAAATTGATCAATCGCCCGATCTCGGCTGGTAATTCACGTATTTTATTCTCGCGTAGACTGAGCATTGTCAACGAGGTCAAGTGCTGGATCTCTTCGCCGACATATTTGATGCGATTGAAGCGCAGGAAGAGTGTTGTGAGGGTTGTCAACTTGTAGACAACATCCGGTATATCGTTGAGTTTATTATGCCTCAAATCCAATACTTTAATCGATTTCAAACCGTCGAGCGAGTCCGGTAGACTCGTGAGTGAATTCTCGCTCAATGCGAGCGTCTGGAGGCTTGTGAGATTACCGATTTCATTCGGTAGCGTAGCGATTTTATTCCCGTACAAATACAATTCGGATAAATGCGTTAGATCGCGTACGGTCGCTGGCAATAGTGTGATATTAGACTTACTGAGGTCCAGTCGTTTGAAGCCTTCCTCACGACATCGTAGGAATTCCTTGGTTACGTCCAGATCCGCCTGGATGGGTTTGTTCTTCTTGACGGTCGGTTTTGGCTTGTTGCTCTCGGGGTGCTTGACGGTGACGACTTTCGGCCGGGCTGCGTCTGTCGCACCGCTGAGCGAACCGGACGAGAATTTCTTGGTGTTTTGACGGGCGCGTCGCTTGTGGATGTCTCGACTGGGGCGGCTTCGGGCATTTCGGACTCGAGCAGCGCTTGACTCATGACGATCTGGCGGAGCTTCGTGTCGAAAGCTTAGTTGTGGGGCATTCTAACAACGCCTTGAGTCATTGTCGAAACAATGGCGACGCCTAAAACAACCGGTTGCTATGTCACGCCGAGCGCGGAAGATAATCGAGCGCAATTTTTACTCACTTTGGATCACTTCGGGAGTCGGAGCAACGACGGCGACCTGGCTGGAGCTTTACTGCCTTCAATTTTCACTCACTCCTCGTTTCGTCGCGACGCAGACACACTTCTATACCACCCAATACGAGTGTATGCAATGAAAATGTCAAAAATAGTTACGAAACCAGCCAATAGTGGTCACTAACCACCGATATTAATTACTGTTTTTTATCGTATAGCTAAATTTACATAGTTTATTCCGTGAATTTGCGTTTATTTATGCGTTTTTTAAACAATTTACGCTTTAAAACAATATTAGTACATTACAATTCCGCCAGGTGGCGCTGCGAGTCTTAAATGAAGCATTTACTCGCTCTGCATTACCGACACCGCACTCGCTCCGTGCTCGGCGAGTTTCAGTTCGACATTTTTGTTGGCCGCAAACGGGAGTGGTGCCTGCCGCCGTGTCGTGACATGGGCGATCGCCGCCGTCTGAATTTTTTTTTCTATTAAACCTCGCGTGCCTCGAACGTTGTTGTTGCTGAAACTAGGTGGTGAGTGCGCGGCTTCCATGGTGGTGTGCAGTGTGTGTGTCTACAGCGCGTGAAGCCGGAGTGTTTCTGCACCCAGCGCAAGTATAATCTATCCGTGCGTGCGTGTGTGTGTTGGTGTTGTGTGCGGCGGCGACAATGTTTCGCTGCATTCCGATCTTCAAGGGGTGCAATAGACAGATCGAGTATGTCGACAAGCGGCACAGCTCGCTGCCGACGGTGCCCGAGGACATCCTGCGGTATGCGCGCAGCTTGGAGGAGCTGCTACTCGACGCGAATCATATTCGCGACCTGCCGAAGGTAACCGACGTGAGATCATACCTGTTTTCTGATGGTTTTTCTGTGATAACTCAAAAACGCAACAAGTTATCAACGTGATTCTTTCACAAATCGATTTGAAGTTAAATTATGCATATACTGTGTAATTTTTATTGCAATACGATTATTAATTTGAAATTTATAAGCATTTTAGTAAAAAACACTATTTTGTTAATAATTATTTATTGAAAATAATTAGTAATGATGTGTTTGTATAATTAAATGTAGAATTTAATGAAGGTTGGTTTAGTGAAAGAATATTTATGATAACTTGCAGCGTTTTAAAGTAATGCTGACTTTATTAATAAACCGGCGTGCGATCGCCATTTGTTTCTGGTTTGTGTCAATTTGTTTGCATTTGTTTCGTCTGACGTCACGTTTTGTTTCATTCCAGAACTTTTTCCGCCTGCAGCGTCTGCGGAAGCTCGGCCTGAGCGACAATGAGATTCACAAGCTGCCATCGGATATACAAAACTTTGAGAACCTCGTCGAGTTGGACGTCTCGCGCAATGGTAAGCCTTGTTTATCGGAGAGAGCATATTTGTTATCGATAACGTGATAAGTGCGGAATGTAAAGTGCACGTGATTCATCATGGCGGCGGGCACGGGCGGGGCATGCGCGTAAAACGAAAATTTAAGTACAATTTACTCGAGGGCCGGAAGGAAGTAAGCTTGGGTGATTATCACACGCACGTAGTAAGTGTGTGTGTTAAAAATGTAATCGAGAATGCAACAAGTGAGGGTTGTGGTGAATTTTTAATCGAACAAGTTGGTATAATTTATTTATGTTATTAATTGTGATGGAGATAGGAAAAACCAATTGATGAGCAATGATTTAATTGATCAATTAGTAAGCAGTGATTAATTCTCGGTCATTGATAAGTTATCTTTGTAGTAATGAAATCAGTTGTAAAAAGGGTTTAAATGTATGCGGCTAATTTAATTACTCTAATGAGATTGGCCTACATTTTGTTCTGCAATGGTATTTTTTTTACAATCAGGGACATTGGGAATATGTTTTTGTAATTTCTTGTGCTCCACCATTGGAAAACACTGTTTTCCACCCTCAATATTAATTCTTCATTGAAAAACTGTTTTCTGCCCTTGGTAGGTAATAAAAATTTATTATTTTCTACCCTAGGCATCTAATGTAGGATACTATTCATTATTCACAGTTTACTGTAGTGAAATATGATTTTCTACTCTTGATATGTAATGTACTATTTTCGAATGTCTCTAGCCTTGCATCTTTATTTCATTCTAGCGATGTGATTGCGCTGATTGTGCATTCACGGCACGCTACACTTGAATAACAGTGCTTATAAGGATGCCGTTTTATAATCATTTACGCAATGTTTATGTGACGCACAACTTCTATTACACTACATAGTAAGATGAGTAATTTTCGTGTTTAAAAAATAGGTTAATTGCAAAGTGAAATCATTCCCCAGATTTTTGTTTCTCTCTCGACGCATTCAAGCGCGCTTGATGTAAAAAGGGTTTTGTCGGGTGCAACTCGTGCGTAGTGAACCTTTGCTACCCTTTCATTAACCACACAATAACTGTAAATACACTGAGTGTTGAAAAGGTTAAAATTACGTGTTATTTTCTCCTGTTTTCGAGTGTTTTACAAGCACTTTTGATGTTTTGAAGGGTTTTATACTGCGAAAACGCAAAAACATCACTCGAGGGATGATTATTGAGGGTTGTTGCGAATTAGGTGGCACACGTGTTAAACGAAAGTCACTCATGCGGTCAAAACTTTCGTTTTATACCAGCAAAACCGGAAATTGTCTCGTATACACGTCAATTTCGATAGAAATTTAAACATTTTAAACATTTTTTATAGTTTATCGCTGATGATTTGACGTGAAAATTTGGTTTGTGTCTTTTAAATTGACAAAATGGCGGACGTTTGAAATTTAAAATCGGGTTTTGTAATTTTACGAGAAATTTTGGAAAATTTCAAAATTTTGGGTGTTCTAGTGGTGGGATTTTAAAAATTTGAAAAGATTCGAAAAATATAGTTTATCGCGGATGAATTCACGTGAAAATTTGGTTTGTGGCTTTTAAATTAACAAAATGGCGGACGTTTTAAATTTAAAATCGTGTTTTTGTAATTTTTACAAGAAATTTTGAAAAATTCACTCATGCGGTCAAAACTTTCGTTTTATACCAGAAAAACCGGAAATTGTCACGTATACACGTCAATTTCGATAGAAATTTAAACATTTTTTACGTAATAAGGTGTGCGGTATGTGTATTACTCACTAGACTGTCTAGTAAATGCCAAGGAGCGGATGTTTAGAAGTTGTAAACGAAATGATAGGGCGTGATTCGACGAAAATGGGAGCAGATTGCTCGTCAAGCGGAAAATCGCCGTCATTATGCCCATAGTCTTATTTATTATGTCATAAAATAACACGACGGTAGTGTATTAACTCACGCAAATTAAAATCAATGCGCTGTTTTTCGTTTTACGTTTTTAGTTTTACATTTATGCGGTTTTATTTCCAGCCGAGTTGAATTAAGTTCAAGTTTAAGATGACTTTGACTTTAAGTGCACTTTGCGGAAGTTGCATAACCGCACCGGCCTGCATACACATTGCGAAAGCGTGCAGGCGTGCAAGGCGTGCAGACACGACTTAAGTCACATGCGCATGTGCATAGAAAGTCGATAACTGTGAATGCAACAAGTGCAACACGCAAGAGGACAGGTTAATTGGCAATTAGTTGGATAATAGATTAGGGAAAAAATGTAAGCCAAGATAGCGAGGAAATTTTGTGACCTTGAATGCGCATGAGCGATAAATACCATAGTCAATTATCATTATTATTAATATGCGTAATGGTGAGTTGGTGTATTAGTGTTTTATTGATTCGACTTATTGGCACTCGCCACTCGGACGGCTAACACAAACAATCGGACGTGTTTTGTGTTATCAAATTAAATTAAATTTCCAAAGTGTTGTGCTGCGCTGTGCTGAATTCTCAAATTAGAACAACGTCGCTGTGTGTGTGTGCTACTTTCTTTGCACAATAAAATCGCGAAATGGTTGTGCTTACGTTCTGCTCCCGCTTGCCAATATTCTATTTTGTAATTATGGGCATGGAGAGGTGTATTATGTTTTATTTTGGTTTAGTTTATTGCTAAACAATTGCGATGGAGTTCAATGGCAGTTTATCAGGTTTAAAGAAAACGGATTGCGCTAAGCACGCATTGTGCGTTGCATAAGTGTGGCTTCATTTTAATGCATCGCCGTTTTTGGGTATTTACTTAGGTGCATGCCATAAACTCAAATGAAAGTAGGTCGATGATAACGTGATACACGTGATACTTGAATTAATTTATTGTTAATTGTGAAGTAGTAGTTGGTTGTTGATTGCAAATATTCAACGGGAGAAGCAATTTTCTCTTTCGTTTGCTTATTGTAAGAATATTTTATGATAATGGCCATAACTTGAATGGCAGAGGAATGCCTGGGCATACCATCTGTTGATTCTCAATCATGTATAGGAATTTGTTCAATTGTGAATGTGTTGATGGGTTTTTAAGAAGAAAAAGTCGTAGACTACTTTTTGTTAGAGTAATTTGCGAGGTTTTTCTTTACGCGAGCAAAATAGGGAAAAGAAAGAGAAGAAAAGAACTGCGACTGGACTCCTGGGTGACTCAGGGACTACTGAGCGCGATGCGCACTGCGCGCTTGTTTTTCTTCTTCTTGAATTTTATACCCGCGGTTTACCCGCGCAAAAGTAGCAAAAGGGGTAGGAGTAGTAGTAGTAGCAGCAGTAGTAGTCATCCCCCCACTTTCTGCAGGTAATCCACGCGTATCACCGTACGTTTTCTAAGGTTTTTCTTTTCTTTTTTAAAATTTTCAATTTCTGGGCGTCCAAGATTAGTTTTTTGAGTGATGTTCTGTTTGGATGATTTTTATCTGAAGTAAACTCAATCAAGGCGACGATAAAGTATACAAACGTCTAAAAATACCCTCGCGTGTACTACAAACACCGCCATGCCTGCCGCCCGAAATAAATCCATCATGAAATCGTTTCTATTTGTTCTCTCTACGCGATTTGCAGATATACCGGATATTCCCGAGTCGATCGGCACGCTGCAATCGCTGCAGGTGGCCGACTTCAGCTCGAATCCAATCGCCCGCCTGCCGGTCACGTTCAGCGAACTGCGCTCGCTGACGATGCTCGGCCTCAACGACATGTCGCTCACAGCGCTGCCGGCCGACTTTGGCAATCTGATCTCGCTCACGTCGCTGGAGCTGCGCGAGAACCTGCTCAAGGAGCTGCCCGCCTCGATGGCGCAGCTCGTTAAACTCGAGCGGCTCGATTTGGGCGATAATGAGATTGACGAATTGGTAAGTCGATTGTTTCCATCCGGGGTAGGGTTATCATATCATGTTGTTTCTATTCCTTATTCGATGGTGTAGCCATCACATATAGGTAGCCTACCAGCTCTACAGGAACTCTGGTTGGATCACAATATTCTACAACGATTACCACCTGAAATTGGTCAATTGAAAAACCTGACTTGTCTTGATCTCTCCGAGAATCGTCTGGAGTCTCTGCCGGAAGAGATTGCGGGTCTTGCTAATCTTACTGATTTACATCTGTCACAGAATGTGCTTGAAATGCTGCCGGATGGTATCGGCAAGCTGGAAAAGCTCACGATTTTAAAAGTTGATCAGAATCGATTGTCTCTGTTGAATGCCAATATTGGCAACTGCATTAACCTGCAGGAGTTAATTTTGACTGAGAACTTTCTCAATGAGATCCCGAATAGAATCGGTCGGCTTGTCCGGTTGACGAATTTGAATATAGATCGCAATTCGCTCACCACCATACCGGATGAGTTTGGTAATCTGGTCGAGTTGGGTGTGTTGAGTCTGAGGGATAATCGCTTGACCATGTTGCCGGATACAATCGGGAATTGTGAGCGGTTGCATGTGTTGGATGTGTCCGGGAATCGGCTGCCGTATCTGCCCTATACGCTGCTGCAGTTGGCGCTCAAGGCGGTGTGGTTGAGCGAGAATCAGGCGCAGCCGATGTTGACCTTCCAGACGGATACGGATCCGCATACGGGGAATACGGTGTTGACGTGTTTCCTGCTGCCGCAGCAGGAGTATCAGCCTACGATAGGTGAGTAATGCATGTGGGTTTTTTTGGATTGGATTGGAGATTACCGAGGTTATAATCATTTGAGGGAGGAACGGATGTTCTAGTGACTGGATTTTAAAAATTTGGAAAGATTTTGAAAATATAGTTTATTGCGGATGATTTGACGTGAAAATTTGGTTTGTGTCTTTTAAATTGACAAAATGGCGGACGTTTTAAATTTAAAATCGTGTTTTTTTATTTTTTACGAGAAATTTTGGAAAATTTAAAAATTTTGGGTGTTTTAGTGGTGGGATTTTCAAAATTTTAAAAGATTATGAAAATATAGTTTATCGCGGATGATTTGACGTGAAAATTTGGTTTGTGGCTTTTAAATTGACAAAATGGCGGACGTTTTAAATTTAAAATCGTGTTGTTGTAATTTTTACGAGAAATTTTGGAAAATTTAAAAATTTTGGGGGTTTTAGTGGTGGGATTTTCAAAATTTTAAAAGATTATGAAAATATAGTTAATTGCGGATGATTATACATAAAAATTAAGTTTTTGTCTTTTAAAATAAGAAAATGGCGGACGTTTTAAGTTGAAAAACGCGTTTTCTTTCAAATTTGCAATAAATTTCAGAAAATTCCAAATTCCCGATGTTCTAATGATGAGATTTTAAAAATTTAAACCGTTTTGGAAAATATATTTAATTGCGCATCAATTCTCACACAAATAAAGTTCTTACCTCGTGAGATACCAAAATGGCGGGCATTTCAAATTCATGGTACCTCTTAGCCTCCCTCAAATGATTTTCAAAAACCGTTTTTCGTTGAAATTCTTTTGTTTTGTCTTGGTCTCTTTTGGTCAAGTGCCGTCTTGTGAATGTTTGTGTTTATTTATTGCACGTGTTTTCCTCTGCGCGCCCTCCCCGCACACCTACACACAAACAAACCCTAGCTTCCGACGGTCGCCTGTATCGTTGCGAGCTCGCGCCCGGTTTGTCTAATGGTGCTCTTCGTGCAGATGAGCCGGAGGACCCCGACGAGGACTGGGAGGAGCGCGAGGCCAGCCGCACGCACTCGGTGAAGTTTGTCGACGCGCAGGAGCAGGACAACCGTGAGGTAAGCTCAACCACCAGTAGTGCTACGGCATCTTCAGCACGCCGACTTGCGGTGTGGTGGCGGACGTTCTTCGACACTCTCTGGGAGCGGCTTACCGATTGCGTGTCGAAGACGGTCCTGCGCTCGGACAGCTATAACATGCTGCCGGCCGGCTAACAGAAACAGTATTGTCTTTTTTGAGGTTAACCACTAATCAATCCAGTAATAACTAACACCGTCATTAATTTCATTAACACATCCAGAGTGTTGGAAATGTAAATATTAAATATTAATTTATTAATCTACTAATGTAGGAAGTAGTCTGTGTGTGGTGTTTTTTTTGTACGAATTTTATTTTTGTATTTAAACAATGCATGTAATATAAGTAACTTGGTAATAGAAATAGTGGGGTTTTATTTTTCTATTTCTTACTTTCTTACTCTTATACTCCTTATATATGGTGTTTGGGTGTTGTAGAATATAGGCAACCAATATTTAATTATTGTGTATTGCTGGTTGCCTATGCTAGCGTGTAGTTTACATTTCCAACATGCAACCATGCATTACAACCTCCAACTCTCAACTCATTTCCATCAATGCGGCGTATTCAACGTGCGGATCAGATTAGTTAAATTAAAAGCGCGGAGAATAGTTGTACCATTGTGCAATGAATAATGCCTGGCGTCTGTCAGTGTTCTAACTGTACTCCAAGTCAGTACGCGCTGTGATTCGTGACTCGACAGAAATAAAACAAAGTTCTGTGGAGCGGAACGTGGTTTTCTTTTTTATGATTATTTATTTCATTTGGGAGGTTAGCGTATAGGCAACCAACACTACGTTTAGAGTGTATTGTTTTGCAGACACCCTTCGTCCGTCAGAACACCCCACATCCGCGCGAGTTGAAAGCAAAGGCGCACAAGTTGTTTGCAAAGGGCCAGAATTCGCTGGAGGACTCCGAGCTGCAGACCACCTCGGAAGCGCTGCCGATTATCGAGGCGGTGAATGCGCATACGAAGGAGCCGACGCCACCCCCACCTCAACCTCAAACACCACAACCACCAGCACCCTCTTTTGTTCACCAATCACAACCTTTGAATGGCCGCGAGGAGAACAGCGATCCGAGCGCCGAAGATGACACGGACGATGTGAGTTTTTTTTTCTTTGGTACTTTTTCGATTATAGAGGGCGTCCGGTGATCGTAGTTGCTAACCAATCTAAACCACACACGCCTAACCTCACTTTTGCACCCTGTATGTGTATGATGTGTGGACGCCATTGATGTGGTAGCGATAAGTAAGTAATTTGCGCGTGTAGGAGACGACGAGGAGACGTGTCGTCGGTTTCGTCGGCGATGGGGGTGAAGACCACGCGGATGCGGCGCGTCCGCTGCGTCTCCATCGGCGGGATACGCCGCACCATCTGAAGAATAAACGCATCAACGCCGCCGTCATCGATAAAGATAAGATGGCCTCCATTATCGCACAGGTCTATAATATTCTTGTACTGTGTGTGTTGTGTTGTTTATGATTTTTCTTTGCTTGCTTCACACTAATTCGTCTAATGTATTGACTATGTATGTGTATATTGGGTTGCCGTTGCAGTTTTGAGGTTAATTTTCTCCCGCGCGCCGCTGTAAAGAGAAAGGTGCACGTTAAGTGCTTGGCTTGAGTCACGACTTGGACATCATGCGCGCATGCGTTCGTGAATCAACAAAAGAGCGAAAAAGAAAAATCCATCGCGTGACCTTTAACACACGCCCAAATTAGTTTATTGTAGCGTTTACAGCCTCGCATCTTCCGCGGGAGGTGAAAAACAAACGCGAATCGCTGCGAGTTCTAATTCTCTTGACCTTTTTGCGCCGCTGCGACGCACAGACGCATTGTCTCGTTATATCACACGCTCGTCGTATGACATCATCTCCCAGATTAGCAATCCGCGCACGGATATATTACCCGTAGAGTCACCTTAAAATTGAAAACGTTTGGAAATTGTTTCATGATTTCAAGCCGTGTGTTCCCAGTCAGTGCACTTTCGTTGGAAATATTTTCGACTTTCACTCTGTTTGTTTTCGTACCTGTATCGAATTTATGTGTCCGCCATATTTCGTTACCTTTGCCATACACAAAAAAGACAATCGACAATATGGAATTTCATCCGGAGTAACCGAATCGAGTTTTAAAATTAAAAAAAATTAATTACTCGCAAACCAGAAGCGGTAGAATAAAAATTGTTTCAGTGGATTGTTTATAATTAAATTTTACACATTTTATGAAAAATTTAAATAAATCGTGTAATTAGAAAAAAAGTTATAACTAATTAAAGTTTAATTTCATTTTATTTTTATTTTTTGAGTATAACTTGATAAATAAATTAGTTATAAACAAAATATTCATACATTTGATAAAGAATTTAATTCCGAATCGATCTATGAACGAATCATACTTTTATCATTTTCCGTTGATGAGTAATCATCAAAAACCTGATTAAAAACTTACTACGTATAGATTATCATAAGTAAACAAATGAATAACGCGATTATTTTTAATTTTCCAAGTTCACTTATTGAATATTTATAAGTATTTGACATTAAACAACACGTACATGTCTAATAAATGGCTCTGCGTCGAATTTAAGCAAACCTGCGCTTTTGATACGCTTGTTATGTTTAAAAATTTTATTTTTTCTATGTATGTATGCGTGTGGTTGTTGTTTGATTGAATTTGTCATCGTATCTAACATGTATTTCGCTATGTTTGTCCAGGCGATCAAACGCAAGGAGGAGGACGGCAGCGATCGAACGAGCGTTTCCACTCCTCCGGAATCGGTGCGCAGCACCAGCAGTCAAGGTAAAACACGCTCACTATTATTTCAATGCGAGTAACTAACTAGTTACTCGATGACGACTTGAGTAGCAGCAGCAGCAAGCGCGCGGTAGTAAAATTAAAACATTGCGCGCGCGCCCAACAATTTCATCGCGCGTTCGGGTGTTATCCGTTTGTTATTCGTAATCTTATCGTGTTTGTTTAGCGCCGACAATGAGCAATGAGCAACGCGACGAGATACTGCGATAATCGCACCTCAGTCACCTCTCGGCGGTGGTCGCGTTGCATTGTTTCTGTGTTACCTTTTCCATTATCCTACTTATCCTGAATATGACGAGTACACTGCCCAAGATCCGCATACGCAGTAATGGCGGCACGGTGCATATTAAGGCCGGGACCCTGCCGAGGAATAAGGGTTCGGTGATACGGATTCGTAATCGTACGCCTACGTACCGATACGGTGGCGGAGTAGGAGTACCTGAGCATCATCGGAGTTTACAATCACTGCGGCATGTGCCAGGTAGAAATTTTTGTGCTTTTTTAGGCATAAAAAACGGAAAATTCGAAAAATTTTAACGATTACTACGCGTTGCTATGCATTAGAACATGTTTGTTACCAGTACAAGGTTGACTTCATTACCGAACACATGACTAATAGATTGTTTACTTGTTTGTTTCGCAGCTGGGGAATCGGACGCCACTACGAATGCATCGACCGGCGTGCCAACCGTGGAGTTACGTGAAGAAAAATACGAGATTCATATTGAACGCTCGAAGGCCGGGCTCGGTTTGTCGATAGCTGGCGGACGGGGTTCTACCCCGTTCAAGGGGCAAGATGAGGGTATCTTTATATCGCGCGTAACCGATGGAGGTCCTGCGGATTTAGCCGGGCTTCGTGTCGCTGATAAAGTGCTTACGGTTAATGAGCATTCGCTGGTTGGGGTTAGTCACTACGATGCCGTGGAAGTATTAAAAGCAGCCGGACCACTGCTGGTGTTTGAGATTAGTCGCGAAGTAACGCGGATTGTTCATGATAATAGTATTGTTGGCGGTGTTGGTGTGGAGAGTAAAGAAGGTAAAGAGTTGAAGATTCCGTCCCCGTTGCCGCCGCTGGTGAGCGATGATGATGTCGCTGTCAAGCGGGTGTCGATTCATACGACGTTGATACGGGATTCACGCGGGTTGGGTTTCAGTATTGCGGGTGGGAAGGGTTCGCCGGCGTTCAAAGGTGATTCGGACGCGATTTTTGTCTCGCGGATTACCGATGGTGGTGTAGCGCAGAAGGATGGGAAACTGGCGGTGGGGGATAAGGTTATTTCGATTAATGGCGTTGATTTGACGGGGGCTTCGCATGATCAAGCCGTGGGTATGTTGACGGGGTTGGAGAGGTTTGTGAGGTTGGTGGTTGAGAGGGATATGCCGGTTAGGGATAGTCCTACGCCATCACCGGGACCACAACAGTCACCGCGACTGTTTGGTCTGCCTAAACCTTACACCGGGTTGTATTCAGCTAATAGCTATATGGCAAACCGTCCCGGCTATTCGAGCTATCGAAGGTCTTTGGAGTTGGAGAAAAAGGTTTGTTGGATGTTTTTTTTAGGTTTTTTCTTTAAATATTTGTGTGTTTAGATTGATACATCGGCACCATCGCCGACACCACCGGTTGAGCACGCAAAGACCAATGGTGTGGATGCGAAGGCGCCACCCCCGCAGCCGGCGCCGCGTAAGATTCTCCCCGCGAGCAATCACAAAGTCGTCACGCCGACGTCCTCGCTGGAGGGAGACGATGCTCAGGTACTACCGAAGCCCATCACAAGCGAGGAGTTCCAAGCCATGATCCCAGCCCACTTCCTTAATCCCGCCTCCGACGGCGCCGCCAAGCGCACGCCCACCCCCCCGACGTCCGAACACACACACAATGTCACTGTCACGATCAGGAAGCCGGAGACGCCGATCGAACTGCCGCCGGCGCCGACCGGACCCGGACGCGTCACGGAGACGATCACCAAGAGTACGTTTACGGAGACGGTCGTCACGCGCATCACTGACAATACGCTCGTCACGCCCCTAATCATTGAGGTAAAGGTGTAACGGATGACGCCCTCAAAAACGCAATTCTAGTTGAGCAGCATGTATGCCGTTGTTTTGCACCAGCTTCTTGCAATCATTTTTATTTCCGAATGCGCGCGAAAAGAACATTTTCTTTAGGCGCCCGCCTTATACAATTCTATTTCTTCTTGGTTTTTTGGTGCTGGCTTTTCTATAACACCTAACCTCATTTATCGTTAATATTGACCAATCATTTTTGAAGACTTTGAGCGTAGCTTAGTTTATTTTGGGGCCTCATCCACAAAAACTAGCAGTGAATTCGCCCACACACACACACACCTACCACCACCACCACCACCACCCAGCAAGAATACACAGGTAACGGACTTCCGGGGACACGGAGCGTCCCTTTCAAAAGTTCTTCCCTTACTACTCACTCCGCTTCTACACTCTACGTATGATACAATTAACTTTTATTTTACACCTTGAAATGACGAAATTGTTTATTATTATTATTATTCATATTATTATTTATGTATTGTTCATCTAGCGATGGTACCACACGAGGCACCGTTGAATATGTTTAAGCATCCAATTGCCTCGTGTGGTTGTTTTATTTTCGGTGTTTTGTTTATCATCTAGGATGTTACGCTGAGCAAAGCCGGTGGGTCTCTGGGCTTTAGTATTATTGGTGGTACGGATCATTCCAGCATACCTTTCGGCGTCAAGGAACCCGGCATATTTATTTCGCACGTAAGTTTTTTTTGAATTCTTTCATTTCTAGTTGGGATATATTTAAATTAATGGTTGGGTATAGATGGTCCCAAGTGGGACGGCTGCCAGTTGTGGTAAACTGCGTGTCGGTGATCGTATTCTCAAGGTAAATGGCACGGATGTGACGCAAGCGACGCACCAGGAGGCTGTTATGGAATTGTTGCGGCCTGGTGATCAAATCACACTCACCATCCGCCATGATCCCCTACCGGAAGGGTACCAGGTATGTGTTTTGTTTCGTTTTTGGTTAGGTCATAAATGATTGCACAAGCTTTTTGTCTTTTCACTTTGCAAGCTTCTCGAGATTGAATATGTTAAATCACTTGTAAGTTCATCAACATTTTATGTCACTTGTGCTTACTTTTAATTATTTCCACAGGCAATGACGATTGTGAAGGAGGAGAATGAAAAACTCGGCATGCACATAAAGGGTGGTCTTCAGGGCCAACGTGGTAATCCTCTTGACAGATCCGATGAAGGCGTGTTTGTGTCGAAAGTAAACTCAGTCGGTGCAGCGCGTCGTGATGGCCGCCTGAAAACAGGCATGCGTTTGCTAGAAGTAAACGGCAAGTCATTACTAGGCGCTACGCATCAGGAAGCTGTGAATACTCTGCGTAACTGCGGCGATACCATTCACATGGTCGTCTGTAAGGGTTATGATAAAGCGGAAGTTGATAGAGCTGTGGCTGAAGGACGCCTCACACGCGCTGGATCTGTCAGCAGTCGGTCACAGAGTGTAAGTTCTCTGGACATGGCTGACGATGATACAACGTCGAAGGAAGAAGCCAAGATGAAGAATGAAATTGTGCAGTTTGAGAAGGAAGACGCCGAAAAGCGGTTGAAATTAGTTGAAGATGTTAAGGAGGAGAACGAATTGGAGTTGGAAGCAGATGCGGACATGTCGCTGGTGGAAGCAAAACCAACTACGCCAGCTGATAAAGTCCTGGATGTGGTGAGAGCGGTGGAGACGCTGGCTCACAATGAAATACCCGTCGCGCCCAAATCTCCAGGGGGACCAAATAGTGAACTTAAAACAACTACGATCGTGATGAGCAAGCATACGCTCGCGGCCCAAAATGCAGCGACAACTGTAAGTAGACATCTTTTTTTTATTAACCGCCATTGTTTTTTGTATTTGTATTTGTAGCGTGTGCTTTTTGTGTGTTTTATATTTCACAATTCACATGCTTGGTTGGTTTTGTTTGTTTCGTTCGTTCGTTGTTCACCATATTTTGTTTATTTCACCCGCCCGCCCTCTTGCCCCCTGCCCCCTCTATCTGGTTGATTAATTATTTTTACCAAAAAGTGAATCATCGATGTCGTTCTCAGCATGATTGTGCAAATTATTGATGAATGATGAGATAAAGTGCGAATATTGTTGTCTTTCAGAGGTCAGCGCAGCCGTAGAAAACATTTAACGATACGTACACCACACACGTCTGATTAAATCTAAACGAATTTTGCCAAAAAAAAGAAATTAATTAAACACAGACTCATATCACGAACAATTAAAAAAAAGAGAGATCAAATTCAAAGCAAGCGATGGAGGTAAATGTCCATTTTACAGTAGATTTATTTATTTTTATGTTTAAGATGTAAACTTTTTTGCGTTTGAAAGTTTTTATTTCACACGACGCCATTTTGAAAGTGTTAAAGGTATAAACAGAGTATTCTATTGCGAAGTAACTAATTAATATATATATGAAATATATTCTATGATTGTCACAATATAATTAAATTACCCAATGGTGCTTTGTTATCGATCGAAACCGAACAGCAATGATTACTCGTTACTAATTACTCGATAAGGTAATCTAATCTAAACCGAAGGCGTCACACGTCACAAGGGGTTACACTCGAAAACTATGAATCAATTTGCGTTGATATTATACTAGATTTTGATAACATTTCCATGCAAATCTGTATGTAACCCTTTGAGTACTGCCTCTAAAAGTATAAAAAAATGTTTGTTTTCAATGATAAATGATAAAGAAATCAATGTTTCTCACTTGTGTACATGTTTTACTCTCGATTGTTGTTTGGGAATCAAAAGAAAAACCAGAAAAAACAAAACAATTTATGTGATATACGTATGGTAAATATATTTTTGGTAAAAATAATTACGCCATGTGTGTCAATCAATCAATCATTCGCACAGCACACACACACACCAACACGCCTTTCTTCATCTTGCGAGTTTATATCGTATTGTAACGCGCGCTATTTGTTTAATAATTGTGTTGTGTTGTTTTTACGCGCATCACCCACACGTGTTGTGTTGGCTTGCAAAAAAAAAGGGTGACGGCCTGCTGGCTAGTGCACACAATTTAAAGCGAGTGTTTATCCTTTAAACAGGCCAAACAACCGGAAACGACGCACCGGAAACCACCTAAACCCGATTCCTATTCTGATCATTCCCATTCTTCCCTTGAAACAGATAAAACACCCAAAGTTGAGTTGAGACCACGAAAAGATGACACAGATACAGATACAGGCACAGCTCTTTTGAAGAGATTGAGTGATTCCATTGAAGAAAACGAAGCGAAACGTAGATTGTTCTTTGAGAGTGTACCCCCACCACAGACGGTTGTGATTCAACCACCAATGGGTTTGTTATCGACGAGAACTTCCACTTCTTCACCTGCGTATAGGGTTATTGAAAGACCATCACAACCACCGCCTGCAATTCCCAGTATATCACCAACTGAACGATCAAAATCTGTTGATTTTACTATTTCTGCCATGAGGCCCACACGGCCACCACCTCCACCGCCACAAAAGTCTTACTTTACGCTATCCTCGTCGGTAGTTAAAGATAACGACAAAGAGAAACTTGTTTTACATCATCCAGAGATTATCTATGCTAATATACCGATGAGAGAGGCACCTCCGCCGCCATTACCACCGAAAACACCTCGGAGGGTATCGTTTGATGACCGTGTTACCACAATCGGAGCAATTTCAATACCGGATATTAAAGTTGACACCGAAGAGGTAACGCCATCTGTGGTAATGAATAAAAATACAAACACAGAAACAAATAAACAAGATAATAATAATTTATTAAACATTGAGATTCCCGAAAGTGAACTTGAGAGTTCCATTGAAGTAACCCGGAAGTTTCCGGGTGAGGAAGCCGAAGATGAGATTAAAACGAAATTTTTATTATACGAAGATGATAAAGAGAGCTTTGAAGAGATTAGATTATGCTCCAGTGATGATAGTCTGAATAAAACCATCGTGGAAGCATCCCCTGTGAGCGCACACAAAGAAATTGCTTTCCCGAGGACACTGAGTGTGGATGCATCCAGTGATACCGAAGGTTTTGCGAATGAAAGACGTGATACTGTTGTGGAATTAATCACGGAAAAGATAGACAAGACTGAACAATCGGAAATGGCCGATTTGTTTGCGCGTGATTTAAGCCTGGATTCCATGCCGGTGGAGGTCGCACGTCGCCATCTTGAGAAATCTCCTCAGGATCATCGTTTGTCACAGACGCTGTTAGAGTTTATTACTTTGAATGATGATGATTCGTTGGTGTTTACACCTTCGATGCTTGAATTACCCACGGGGCCACCTCCACCACCGCCGGATACATTACCACCGGATTCACCGCCGCCGGAAGTGGATATGGATGTGTTGCCGTTACCATTGCCGCCGCCTGTTGAGCAGGTGGTGGATTTTGAAGATGCGCCTGTGTTACCACCAGCGCCTCCTTCTCCCTTGCCTCCTCCTCCTAAAAGTAAAAAAACTCCGCCGCCTCCGCCTCCTCCTCCTGTGAAAAAGACAATAACGTTGAAACAAACGTGCACGACCGAAACCGACGCACTTTTGGTTACCACTAGGCACGTAGATTCGGTAAGGCGTCGCGATAAACCGCTGCGTGGTGAACAACGACGGAGCGAAACATTCTTTAAGCGTTTTTCTTTGCCCGATAAGAAGGTAAAGTACACAGAGTGAATTTCGTGTGTTGATTTCTTTAATTTTTTGTTAAATTGAATTTTTATTATGGTTTATGACGTTTTGTAGCCGCCGCAATCGCCAAACAACAATTATAAAATGTCCGTGAGTGATAAAAAGAAATTCTTCGAGAATGCCATGGAGGAAAGTGTTAAATCATCGCCAAAACCAGGTTAGAATTTAAAATAACCTCAAATTTAATGTAGAAATACTAAAATTTCGTAAATTTTTAGATAAAGTATTCAGTTATTTGAGTCCGGATGAAGTGGAACGCATGAAAGCCGAAGAAGAACGAAAAATCGCCAATTTATCGCCGTCCGATATGGATTCACTTGGAATTTTAGATAATTCCGATGATGAATCAATGGAATCGCAGCCATCGAGGTTAGAATTAATATTTAACTCACAAAATGTAAAATTATTATTATTTTGTGTTTGTAGACCTCATAGTACCATTGGTATTATAAGGACTGCGACAGCCGAGCGTAGAATGAAGGATCGCATGCGTGAAGAGGGTTTGCTCACGGATGAAGATGAACATAACCTATCACCAGCTGAGGAGCGGACAAGACGCGCCGAGAAACGCGCTGCATGGCGTCAAGCTCGACTTAAATCATTGGAACAGGACGCAATGCAAGCGCAGATGGTGATTAAGTCAATGACGGACATGGTGGGCGAGCGGGAAACTGCAAAGGACAACGACAATGAGGTTCGTGATATAATAATAATTCGGCCATCTTAGATGATTTAATTTTTAGAGATTTTAAAACTAATTCGATTGATACGAATGTCATGTTGTGTATTGTATTGTATTGTATTGAAACTAACTTGAACTAACTGAAACTGTTAACTCTGGTCCGGTCATGCGCAGAGTACTAACAGCATTGCATGTGTCCAGCTGCGGCCATCATCGGCCGACTTCCCCAAGTTGGCGGTGCGCAGCACACCAGGCAATACGACGGTGCGTGAAAGTGAGAAGATTGTCAACGAGACCGTCACGCGCAAAACCGAAGAGTACATTGACGATGCCACCGGGGAGCGACGCGTGCGCACCGTCGAGTATGTCGAGAAGCTGATCGAGAAAGAGGTAGTATAGCCCGTTGCCGCATCCGCAAAATGACAGCATGATCAAAACACACCCGCACCTGGTTAGTCTTTAACACCGAATGTTTTCTCTCTTATATCTTATTTAAATCTAATTTAATCTCTCGCTGTTGTAATATGTAGACGATTTGTAAACACACCCGTAGTGCGCATGCGCTGTGTATAATTTTTGAAATTTTACTGCATATGTAGACAATCTGCACCAATGTGACGGTCTAACCGATAACCATGTGACTAACCGCCATCTTGTTTCGGCCAGGTTGAGACACTACAGGAAAAAATCATATCTCTAGAACTGACCAAGCCCGATCCATTAGATGTAATCAACGGAAATAACGGTTTTACTGACGAATGCGACAAATCGGAGCAATCGACGCCGACGATCGAAGAAGAAAACAGTTTGGAGCTGGAACTCGCGCATGCGGAGACTGCAAATGCCGGGCAGAATGGCGGCGGTAAGAAAAAACGGCGCAAGCGGTCCAAGCGCGGCGGCAAGCATTAAATTCACATTTATTTCTGCATTTAATCATTTTGACATTCCACGCAAGCAGTGGAGAAACAGGTTGGGGACGCTCGGTTTTTTTTTAAATTATTCTTGTACAAAGAAGTATTTTATTCATATTTCATGATGAATTTTTAATCTTAATACTATTAGCACATAAGTGAAGCCCGCATTAGTTGTTTAACGGTGTTATTTTATATGAAGATGAATTATTAGGACGTTTATTACATTATATTGTGCTACAAATAAATATTTAATACAATACCGGTGCTATTTGTTGCTTTTCGGTGCGATGATGCCTTCCAGCTGAGCCTGAAACATTTAAAATGGTAAATAATATTTATTCTTTGTTTTTTTTATCTTACTTTTAATTGTTGATTGGTTTTTTTAAGAAATGAAATCTCTTCAGCGTGTTTCTTCTCTTCGGCGAGTCGTAACTCGGCGGCGCGACGATCGGCCTGCTCAGCACGCTGTCTTAGATCAGCGAGTTGTCGTTCTAAATCCGTACGTTCCTCCTTCAATTCATCGACGTCCTTCTGTAAGTCAGTCTTGCCCTGTTCGGATTGCAGCGCTTTGCGCATGCCGAACGCAATGCTGCTGCAATACAATGCTTGAAACGCTTCGATTGTCATCCGCATTTCGTCACGGATGCGCAGAAGCAACAATCCGCGTTCAGCGCAGTTGATCGTCACTTGTCTTATCACCTCGTTGAAACACTGCGTGTAGAGCTCGCGTCTGATTGGACAGATACCGGTCTCGCGTGCTTGACGCTGCTGCAGCCGCATATCCAGTTGCTCCTGAAGATTCACCACGTCCTGACGTGTTGCCGGTGTGGTCGAGACGTGCTGACGCCAGAGTTGACCCTCTTCTTCCCATTCCTTCGGCGGCAGGATGGAATTCAATACTTCTTCGATTTCGTGTTTTGGATCGGCGACACCTTTGGTTTTGCAGGTTTGTATATCAACCTCTTTTGAATTGTCATCGTGTTTGGTCACTAGTAATGGGTTATCGTATTTCACCAATGTTGACTGGTCTATTATCAATCTTTCGGTCATGATTCGATGTAAAACTTGTAAAAATGTGCTGTGTGCGTGTAGAAATGCTGTAAATTCAAAATGGTTGACGTTGTTGATTTGGTAACCATGGTAATAACACGTTGCTATGGCAACACAACACAGAGCAACCTAGAAATGAAAAATCCATCGAAAATTCGAAATAATTTTTATTAAAATTACACAATTCTCAAGGAAAATTAAATTAAAACAATGTGAGTGTACGTGACCGGTGTGAAATGAGTGTGTGCGAATACAATTGGCTGAGTGATTCACATGAGTTACATTATTTTAAGTAAGTGACTAGAACTTAAGCTTAACTTTGGTCGACCATTTTGTTTTCTTTCTTCCTATATATCAGTTGCCATCATTTGATTCAATTCAACATTTTGATCATTATTTTTTGTTTGTTTTTAATTCGTTAAATACTCTAGAAATCTACGCAATATATAATAATAGTACAATGTCGTCGTTCTTTTCTATAAGCCTATGTTTAATTTTAGTAAATTGTTAGTATTAGTAGTAAAAGAAACAATCAATGGCACAAAATAAATTAGAAAAACGGTGTGGGGCACGCGCGCTTCGCGGTTTGAATTTTAGTTATTCGTTAATTGACGTATAAAAATATCGAATATCTTAAAAATATTTAAATAGGCTCGAAGAGAATTCGAAGTTCGGAATAATTGTGAAGCGTGATAACGATGATGAGAGTAATATTGACTTGCACGTTCATTGAAACCATTCCATCGCAAATAAGAAAACATTTTGGCGCTTGTTCCTACATGAGAAGACACTTTCGTTGGCGGCGCTTTTGCGGCTCGGGCCTGAGGACGGCGCGCACCGCCTCGTCGAACACCTGCTTGAGGCCTCGTTGCGTCAGCGCCGAGCACTCCATGTATTTGACGGCGCGGATTTTATTCGCTAGCTTCTGGCCCTGCTCGCGTTTGATGGGACTGAGGCCTTGATCGGCGAGCGCGCCGAGTGTTTCTCGATCATCACGCAGATCGATCTTCGTGCCGACGAGGATCATCGGAGCGTCTGGACAGTGGTGCTTGATCTCCGGGTACCACTTGGAGGTGACGTTCTCAAAGGACGATGGCGAGGCGACGCTGAAGCAAATGAGGAAGACATCCGTCTGTGGGTATGATAACGGCCGCAGGCGGTCGTAGTCTTCTTGTCCTGCTGTGTCCCACAGGCCTAGACTTACTGAGATTCCATCCACTACCATTGGTGCTGAGTAATTATCAAATCTACAAAGTAAAACGCATAGAATTGAGGTTAGAATCGCACATAACCAAATTTTTATAGTTTTCTGCAGAATTTTTATAATTCCTATGAAAATTTTAATGAAATTAATTTAAATTCACTCTCTACTTACACTGTAGGAACATATTCCCCTGGAAAACTGTCTGTTGTGTAGGAGATGAGCATGCAAGTCTTGCCGACAGTGCCATCGCCGACGACAACGCACTTGATCGGCCTGCCCGACGACATAATGCACTGCAAACAGATACTTCTTTTAACGCTGAAAATAACCCGATGAAAATACAATTTCAAACACGGGCGGATAACCTCAAAGCCGCCCGCAAATGGGCTTGGCCCGAAATCAAAACACACTCGCGATGTGCGTCGCGCACGGCCGGTACTTACAATTAGATTTGAGCGTGTTGGCCTATGCTAAACTTACAAACTAGTTGGGAATTACAGCCACGGTTTGGAGGGCTGCACTATGTACTAAACTAAATATTATTAAATAAATTTTATATCAGCTGCCGCAATTAACTCATTTAGCACAGAAGTGAACCGCACCGATTCACAATACTGCATTTAATTCGGTTTTGCTCGGTTAACATCGAACTTGAACGATTTTAGTTGAAAATTTTACTTTTATACATTGTAAATTATGGAAATGTATATAAAATTAGGTGTAGATTATTTAAATATTAGTAATGTTTATGTTAAAAGTGCATATTGGGATATATTAGTTTAAATAATTAGTTTGTTCAGTCGCAAACTCAGGTGGCGCTGCCATTACAGTTGCCTGCTTCAGTAAGCGTCTTTTATTCAACGCATCCTTTTCTAACTCATTGAAAAGTATATGTTTCGGCTTTGTTTCGCCATTTTGTAAAAGCGTTTGGACGCGTTCCTGTCATTCCGGTGCGCGTTGTCGTTGTGGTTCGTTCGCCTCGTTTCATCAGTCAATAAATCGCCGATATTTGACAAAATCGTCAAGATTTAACACAATTTATTGTCACATTCAACTTATACTATCATGTCTGGTGACGATTCGGTAAGAATTTCCTACATTTTACTTCTATTACACGTCCAAGTATCTTGCAATGTGAAATGCGTTGTTTCACCTTGTTCGCGCCGACATTTTTATTTGCATGTTCGTTGCTTTCTCCCCGGCAGCTCGACCAAAAGCCCAACATCCAAGAACCGGAGCACTTTCGTAAGCTGTTCATCGGTGGACTTGACTATCGCACCACCGATGACTCGCTGAAGAAGCATTTCGAGCAATGGGGCGAGATTGTCGACGTCGTGGTGATGAAGGATCCGAAAACAAAGCGGTCGCGCGGTTTTGGTTTCATTACCTATTCGCGCGCACACATGGTGGACGACGCGCAGATTGCGCGACCGCATCGTGTGGATGGCCGCGTGGTGGAACCCAAGCGTGCGGTGCCGCGCCAAGAAATTGGCCGGCCGGAAGCGGGCGCGACGGTTAAGAAGCTCTTTGTTGGAGGATTGAAAGATGATGTTGAAGAGGAGCACTTGCGCGAGAATTTCAAACAGTACGGGAATATTTTATCCTGTACCATTGTCACCGACAAGGAGACCGGTAAAAAACGCGGATTCGGTTTTATCGAATTCGAGGATTATGATTCCGTTGATAAAATATGCTGTAAGTTATTTATTTCATTTTTTAAATTATGGTTTATAAAAATATTAACAAATTTAATGTTTTAATAGTGAAACGCTCGCATGAAATCAACGGTAAACATGTTGATGTGAAGAAAGCTTTGAGTAAGGCTGAGATGGAACGCGCCCAAGGTTCGGGTGGTAATATGGGCGGTGGCGGAGGAGGCGGCGGTGGTGGCCGTGGTGGTGGTTCCCGTGGAGGCCCCCGCGGTAACTACAACAATGGCGGTGGCAATTGGAGTAACCGCGGTGGTGGTGGCCCAGGCAGCGATTGGAACATGGGCAACCAAGGATACAACTCCGGCGGTGGCGGAGGAGGAGGCGGCTGGAACAATGGCGGGCCTGGTCCCTGGGACAATCAGAACAGCTGGGGTAATTCCGGAGGTGGCGGCGGAGGCGGAGGTGGTGGACCCAACAGCTACGGCAATGGTAACAGCAACTGGGGCCCACCGAACGAAGGATTCGGCGGTGGTTATCAGCAGAACTACAATTCAAGCGGCGGCGCAATGCGTAACAACTTCCAGTCGAATCGGCCAGCACCATATGGTAATTTTAGAAAAGGTCTAGAAAGAACACATCTAGCGTTTATCCTAAACATTATTTAATTATTTTTGTGTCTTTTTTCCCCCACGACAGGCAATAATCAAGGCGGTGGTGGTGGCGGAGGCTATGGCGGTGGCGGCTACAATCAAAACGGAGGCAATATGGGCGGTGGCGGCGGTCGTCGCTTCTAAATAATTTAACCGACGTAAGTTCACCGCGCACACAGAACTGAAACGAGAAAAATAAGAAATTTAACACTCATATATGAAAAAAATAATAATAACTTAAGCTTATCTTTGGCCCCGAGCAAAGGCTTAGGATAGGATAGCTAAATATTTGACTGTGAAAATTATATTTATTATATTGATCGAGGCAAGGAAAAATCCAGGTTTTGACAAGAATCTGCAAGACGGGTTCAGATCACGCTAAGTTTAACAGCAGAGGACGTGAAGCAAGCAGGCAACCGGGCAGAGAAAGAGAAGAAATCACATTTTTTAATTTACTATTTACGTTCTATCATCTATCTTTCTAAAAACAACGTTTAGTTTATGTTAGTTATAGGCAATTTCCTAATGAATAATATTGTGTATGTGTCAATTTTTATGATATGATGACGATTAAACCATTTATCTTAATATAATCACAGGAGTTAGTTGTGTCTTATCCTATTAGTAGTGAGAGAGACAGACAGAGAGTGAGGGTGTAACAAGAACAAGAGAGAGCTAATTGTTAGTGAAGGATGCAGTTATTCTGTTTGCGCTTGAATTTTAGGTATGTATAGCATAAGTCCATTCTGTTGTAATACCACAAAGCTATTTTGATTGTTGAGCTCAGGTTGCGAGACGTGCTCACAGATAAACAAAGGCACTCGGTGGTTTATTTATCTGCTGGGCATGTGACGAGATGTTAGCGCTAGGCTCGAATAACCTGGGTTATAGGTAGTTGGTAGTATTTGATTTTGATTTCATTGTTTTATTGCTTTTCTACCTTCAATCAATTTACTATACACACAACCATGTATATTCTTTGATGTTGTGTTGTTGTATTGATGCTGTGGTCATGGCGATCATGATTGTCCTATGCCTACGGTATTGATGCGCTCATCTTTTGTTATATATTTTTTATCTCTTGAACTAAATTGATTTATTCGACGTCTATCGGCGTGTTGCATTAATTGTTTTTGGTTTTGCTGCGTTTGTGTGCTCATTCTATACACATTATTGATGTTTCGCAGATCTGATGGCCGCCTATGGTTGTTTATTGGAATGCAAGTGCAATTTTGCGTCGTAAGTATGAGTAATGTCCGTATTTCTTTCTATTGCAGCTAATATTTAAGACTGATTTTAATAAAAGCGACTGTTTTATTTATGAGATTATTTTCTTGTATTTCCTTGTCTAATTTTAAATACGAATCCTTTATTTTAAGAATTACGGTGTTAAAATGTTCTACAATGGTTTAAATTTATTATTTTATTGCCACCTAGGTTTGGATTGTTGCATTTTTATGCAGAAATGTTATTTGTTTCGATAGGGTGATGCACACGCACTTTTGTGTTCGTGTGACACACCGACACGGGGTGCCCCTCCATAACAAGCCTGAACACTCACTGACTTAGTCAAACATTCTCATGCGCGTGTGTGTGCGCCACACTCTACGAATCACACTATATTATTGAGAGGTATGTTTAAGTCACCTTAGAGGGCGCAGCGATACACTTTACTAAGTAAAAATAGTCGCACGATGCAGATTAACGTGCACACACCTCGTGTTTCAGCCGGCGTGCCGCGTTGTTTATTAAATTCGGTAAATCGCGATCTATTTGATTAACCATCGTCAATATTTTCTATTACTAGATGTGTTCGGTGTTTTGTTAATGATTTATCACGGATGGATCATGAATTTATTGTGTTTTCTGTTTAACTGCACGCGTGTTTCCTTGAGTGAGTTGCCGTCGGACGCTGACTCTTGATATCCTGCGATTTTCAATAAGTGATTAAAATAAATTTGCGTTACATTCTGGACATCTGCAACCCACTTTTTGCCAACAGAAGCTGTCCGATACCCAAGTAAGTGAATCAATTAAATCATAGTATTTGTTTTCTAAATTAATTTCAAAGTTGAATTGTTTAGTGAGTGTATTACTGCAGAAAATGATAATAGTACAAAAATAATAGCAATTAAATGGGCAAATTAATAATGCTTTGTTTAATTTATGCGATATAATGTTGAGAATGAATATAATATTGACTTGTAGTTATTTTGTATTTCTGCCAACGAAGTTATTTTATACCTGCATTGTACGTATTCGTTTCGTACACGATGCGCTTATCTCAGTTTGAATGTAAACAACTTTTTTTGTCTTGCATTCGTCGAGCGGAATGCAACGCGCAAAATTGCCGTGTATTGCCGTTATTATTCTGTTCCGTGCTATCGACGCGCTGGCGTACGAACTCTTATCTTATATCAAATATCGTGGAATTTCGATGTATGCTTGTTGTGTTTGTTCTTTAAATGAATTGTTTAGTTTCGTGCTGGTTGCTGGTTAGTTCGGACGTGTTTCTGGCAGCTGATTGTCGTGTTGTGTTCACTTGTATAAGCAAGCAACTATATTTAGTTGTAACCGGGGTGTATAGATATTTGTTTAATTCACGCTCATTCCCGCCGGGGTGCGGAAAATACAGGTACTTTTTCAATATTTTCAGCACATATTTCGACAACAAACATTTTGTCGGAATGTGCGATTTGATAACATTCTTAGCATTTGTATTAAATGTTCTAATTTAAATTCTCTTCTATGTTCCAGGAATAGAGACAAGATGTCTTGCGAACCAATGAGGCGAAATTGTGGTAAGAATATCAATATTCTTTTATGTCACCTATTACACGCTATTACATGGGAACGCGAGTTATATTGTAATTTGTGTGCGTGCGCCGTAGTACTCGTTGCACTAGGAATTGTACTTTCTTAATATTATAACACGCGAACGCGGTGTCATAATAAGTTGAGAATAATTTAGAAGTGACTCGTGTTCAGGGCACCGCATGGGGGCCGCTGTAGATGTGACTCGTGTTCAGGGCACCATACATAGATGATTGTACAGCTGACCCCCATTTGTCCATTTTTTCATATGAATTAAAATTTCATCTCTCAGATTTCCGTTTTAACTAGCCCATCTTATAAATAATAGTCCGTAGAATAGTCTCTGGGAGTTGTACCTATTTATCTCTTTAAGTTTACGAGATATTCGCGATTGAATAAAATGGGCAAAAATTGCAAAATGTCACTTTTTAGCACTTTTAGTCGCATTTTTCGACCTTTTACTGTAGGAAATATAATTATTTTATATTTTTATCTGATTGAGAATGATCTGTGGGATCGGTGAGTGAGTGCAAATGTTATAATTGATGAGTGAGTAAAAGACACGATGTTTAATTATCACGAACAATGTTTATTAAGAAGTATGAAGAGAAGTGAAGTTAGTAGAACCGTAGAGTTTGAAGTGTGTGGAATAACTGTAGAAGTGTCGCTTGCGAAATGTGTAGAATAACTGACCTTCCTAAACCCTTGTCACTCACCAGCAACCCTTCAGGTTGATGGGTGGTGACAAGAAATTTGGAAGTAGGAAGAAAGCGATAGATTTGATTGGTAGAAGAAAGTCTGTGACATTGAAGAGAGGGAAAGTTGACCATCGGATTTTGGGAATCCGAGCCGGACCATCTGCTACTGACCGCACGCTAGATACAGCGTGCCAAACCGTCCGACTCGGGGATTAGGTTTTTCAAGGGTAATAAAAGTAATTAGGAATTTTGGGAATTTTATACGAAGAATTATGGCATGCAATATAGATGAAGAAAGTTATAGAGTGCATGCAATATAGATGAAGAAAATTAGAATAGATAGATAGAATAGAATTAGAATAAGCGTTGGGTAATGATCCCCACAGATCCAATCTTTCATAATCAACAATTCGTTAGTAGCTATCTCTTTTAGTTTAAGAAATATGAATTTTTGAAAATCGTCGAAAAAAAGTATCAAGCACCCCCAGATCTTATTTATCTCTTTTAGTTTACGAGATATTCGCAATTGAATAAAATGGGCAAATATTGATAAATGTCACTTTTTAGCACTTTTAGTCGCGTTTTTCGACCTTTTACTGTAGGAAATATAATTATTTTATATTTTTATCTGGTAGAGAATTTTCCAATCTTTCATAATCAACAATTTGTTGATAGCTATCGCTTTTAATATATTTATTATTATATATTATTATTAATTATTATTATAAATATTAATTATTAAAAATCGTCGAAAAAAAAGTATCAAGTATCAAAGTATTTTCTGGAGGTACAATAAAGTATTCTCAGGTAGCGGAACGATGCACGTTTTAACTAAAAATATTCCTGGGATTGAAAGTCGACTTGCACAGTTGTAATGTCGACACGCAGCTCTTACTTCGTGCGGCAGATATGAATACACCGTCGAGTATTTGTGTTTCGCGTTCTAAATTCGGTATATCGCGTTATATTTTATTGAATTTAGTGGTAATTGCCGTGTTTGGTCATTCGGTAAATATTTATCGCGTATGTTATCTTCGGAATTCAATATTTTGTGTGTTTATTACAAATCATAAATCATAATTTCATGATATAATTTTAGTTCACTAGCACAAACTAAAAAATGGTTGTTTGTAAAGTAGGTTTACGATCGAGATGTTTACGTGATAACGTCTTATTGGTGATATAAGTTTTTGTGAAGTAAGGAATTAATGAAGATGACAATTTTTTCAAATTTTAAATTACGTAAAATCACGTAATTCTCGGTCTCCATCAGCGTATTGGATGTTGAAGGAATGTGTGCACTGGGATCCATCATGTTGAGCGTGTTGTTACGGAGTGAACATGCGTTCAACATACAAGCATGTCAGTAACTGCCTATACAAATACATTCTATGTTCAATTGTTAATTTATCTATAACAGACGCACTCTAGGATCGCGTCTATCCCCGCACTCTTTTGTTTCCTGACGACAGCCGTCGGAACGGATGATCGCAGTCGGCGCGCTGGATTTCACGGAATAACGAGAGGGGGGTATACCTGCGATCGGCCTCGTGAGGGCTCGCGACACAAGTTTCTGAACAGTAACCCAACTAAAACGATTTTAAAGACGTTATCACGTCAAAATCATAACATAGAATTGTATTAGTTTTGAAGACAGTTCTATTATCAACGTTTGTGTGTAACGTGTTTTTATCGCATTTGCTGTGCGATATGCTATGGGTAATATTTTCGTCTAACGTCGCGCTCTCGCACAATTTTATTTAATTCTTATTGCAGGTACCGCGTCTATTGCAATCGCGTACAAGGTCGCGTGCCATCGACGCGCAGGCGACTTTGCGCATCTATTGCTTTTACCTGCGGGGTTCATGCAGCAGGTGCAGAGTCTTATTGTGAATTGTTGCATCGTGAATTCTATTCAGAGATGGCACTAGCATAAACTAAAAATCATAAAATTGAATTGTATTCGTTTCGAATCATATCAGCGTTTGTGTATTAACCACTTTCTTATCGCATTCGCCGTGCGAGATGCTACGCGTAAGATTCTCGTCGCGCTGTCGCATGCAGCACATTTTAGATTAGTTCTTATCACAGGTACCGTGTCTATTGCAATTCGTGCACGAGGTCGCGTACCATCGACGCGCCGCCGGCATTGCGCATCTATTACTTTTACCTGCCGGGTCATCAATCGACTTAGTCGTAATATGCATCTGCAGTTTTTTCTTAATAAGTAATTGTTCGTTTAATGTGCATAAATGTTTTTTTTGCTTGCTTTTGATGTTTATATTTCAAATTACAATGCTGCGGTTTTATTGTCGGTTATTGTGGGACGTGGTCGGTTGCTAGATCAATCGGAAATCTATTCGTGCTTGAGTAAGTTACTTTTATCTGACCATTGCGATACTCAGCACAGAAAGTTTGTTTTCTCCCATGTGTGAATATAATATTATCATATTGTATGAAATGTTTTTGTTTTAACTTATGTTTTCTTTTAATTTCAGTACTTTAATTGCCGTACCGGTGCAATCCGATGAGCGCTGCATTGGTAAGTTTATAATTCATTCAGTTATATTGAAAGTTGTATGTATCCGCCGTAGTACTCGTTGCGTTAGGAATTGTAGTTTTTTTAGTATAGCATGCGAACGCGGTCTTAAACTAAGTTCGGATTGATTTTCCCAGATGCGGAATTTAATTCTTTATTTCCTTGTATCGAAATTTATTGCGGCAAAATTCCGTAACGCGAGTTATAATGATATTTGTGTGTATACGCATATACGCAATAGTACTCGTTGCGCTAGGAATTGTACTTTCTTAATATTATAACACGCGAACGCGGTCTTAAACTAAGTTCGGATTAATTTTCCCAGATGCGGAATTTAATTCTTTATTTCCTTGTATCAAAATTTATTGCGGGAAAATTCCGTAACGCGAGTTATAATGATATTTGTGTGTAAACGCATATACGCAATAGTACTCGTTGCGCTAGGAATTGTACTTTCTTAATATTATAACACGCGAACGCGGTCTTAAACTAAGTTCGGATTGATTTTCCCAGATGCGGAATTTAATTCTTTATTTCCTTGTATCGAAATTTATTGCGGGAAAATTCCGTAACGCGAGTTATAATGATATTTGTGTGTATACGCATATACGCAATAGTACTCGTTGCGCTAGGAATTGTACTTTCTTAATATTATAACACGCGAACGCGGTCTTAAACTAAGTTCGGATTGATTTTCCCAGATGCGGAATTTAATTCTTTATTTCCTTGTATCGAAATTTATTGCGGGAAAATTCCGTAACGCGAGTTATAATGATATTTGTGTGTAAACGCATATACGCAATAGTACTCGTTGCGCTAGGAATTGTACTTTCTTAATATTATAACACGCGAACGCGGTCTTAAACTAAGTTCGGATTGATTTTTCCAGATGCGGAATTTAATTCTTTATTTCCCTGTATTGAAATTTATTGCGAGAAAATTCCGTAACGCGAGTTATAATGATAGTTGTGTGAATACGCATATAGGGGAAGGTAGCCTAATTTGGACCAGCGCCTAAGTTGGACCACCACGATATCCGCGGACTGTTGAAGTTTGTGCAAAAATAGACTGGCCCCTCGTTTTACTCGTATTTATAAACAATTAATGCAACTATTTGGGTTAAAACTTGCCGCGTGCTTTCTTCGTGGCAACAACTTCGTGTATCATTGATTATCAAATCTATTATAACGACGTAAGTGCAAGAGCTGTCAAGCCGTTTAAGCGTTAGTTTTACTGATTATTATATTATCATCAGAAAGCTTCTTTATTTATCTATAATTTATAGTATTAATTTTGAGAGGTTATGTTATATTAAGATTGTCGTTGATCATTAAATATAAATTCTTCAAGTTGCCCAAGTTGGACCGAAGACAGGCACCGGGGTTTTAACAGGGAAAACGTATATCATTTTTTCGACCTCCTAGAAAAGCTTGTGGACGAGCACAAATCTTCGAAATGATCCACTGTATGAAATGCCGCACTTTGGTTTATACAAAATGTGCTTGTGTTAGTGCTAAATCTAAAATTTACTATTGTGTCAATTGCCGTTAAAAAACCATGGTCCAATTTAGGAAACCGCGCGGTCCAATTTAGGAAACCGGTTTCTTAATTTGGACCAAAAACACAATTTTTTTAAATTGAAATTTGAGGGGTATAAATATAATTTTTACTTAAACCAAAAATATCATTTTGTTGGTAAGCCTTGTGAGTTACTTTTCCGCTACTTAATTTTTATTGACAGTTTATATGTGGCTCTATAAATCAAAAAATATAAAAATGGTCCAAATATGGCTACTCTCCCCTACGCAATAGTACTCGTAGTACTCGATGTAATGAATTATTATATTTTATTTTATTTTAATGCACTTCAGAAATGTGCTATTTCAATTCTACACACATATCGGGGTTTGTGTATAAACAAGTTTTTATATCGCTATAAACGTGCGCAATGCTGCCTCTCATGCTACGAACGTTCGACCGCTTCAGTCTGTTCTTACCTGCACGCGGCTCGGCATCATTCTTTCATTCATTCCGATTACATTACATTTTATTATTGATTAAAAATGAGCATTTCTAACGGCACCTAATGACAACAGACATGTAGATTGTTTTGCTAAGGATGATTTACTCGTAAAATGATTATAAAACTGGTGTTTCCATGTGCGTGTCGGCTATTGGATTATTTCGATGTTGAGAATTGGTTTTAGAAATATGTATCCTATTCGGAATTTTAAGTAAGTGTAATTAACGAATGTCCATGGCAGGATATTCCGGGAAAATTGTGTGTTAAAATAGTACAGGTTCATTATCCCTCAAAACAAATTTAAATAAGTGTGCATCATAGTGCGAGTTCTCACACACGTGTTGTTTTTTTGTTTCAGTACTTTCTATGATTACCTGATGCACTGGTAAGTTTGTAAACGTTATTTCATTATACTTTCATATTTATCTAAAATTGCATGTAACGTGAATACCGTAACAACACAAAATTGATGCGTGCCGTCGGATGCGACTTGGATCTACCCGCAGAGTATGGTCATGTCAATCATCGGTTTACTAACGTGAAATTTTCCTTGCTTGCATTTTTATTTTTATTTCATAAATCTGCCGGCTCTTTAACGTATTTTCGTAGTTTGGCAATTAATTATTGAGAGTAATATATTTGTAAAATGTAGCAATTTTCTTCTTGTAACACCCTATGTTCTACTTTACCTTGCGTTCTAGTGTAAAACTGACTAAATTTGTCGTTTCTGGGTCGTTTTCTACTTAAACTTTGTATTTTATTTTTAAATTTAGGAATTTCCTGTTTGTATCACCCTGTATGTTTGTTTTTCTTGATTTCCTATTTTCTTTTTTGTACTATTGATTTTCTTTTTGTGATGTTGTAATTTCCTTTTTGTAGCACCCTGTATATTTGTTTTTCTTGTTGTCCGTGAAAATTTAGCTTTAGTTGTTGTTTTAGGTTTTTCTTCTTTGCACTTTGAATTTTCTATTTGTAACACCCTGTATATTTGTTCCCATTTTCACTCACGCAGAAAATGGTTTATTTCTTAATTTCTTTATCCCGGTAGTACTTTGCGAAGTGTAACTTGCTTGCTTGTGCACGGCTAGGCAGGTCGTAAGACCTGTTTCAATATGGCGACATGTATTCTGTTGACTTGTAAAATATAAACTTGTAGTATTCTATTGTTAATAAAGAAATAGTAAAATATATTGACTTCTTTGATTTGTGTACCTCTTCTATCATTTCAGGAACAGGTCTCTAAGAGAGTTCCCTCTCTCAGGGGATGATCCCCACTATAAAAATTGTTAAGGTATCCTGTGTGATTTGTGTGCTCCTTCTTTCATTTCAGCTACAGGTCAGAACTGGTAAGAATATTTTTAAGTGTCACCTCTCTTGAGGCGACTTAAAACTTAGAAATATTTTTACAAGACCTTATAAGGATTGTCCTTATAAGGAGTTCCCTCTCTCTGGGGGTGATCCCCCACCATAAATATTGTTGATATGCCTGATAATTTCGGGGATGAAGCGCAGAGACATCGTAGCTGTAGGTTGGGCCGGGAGCAATGGAGGCATCGAAGCAGTGGGCGATCGACCAGAGCGCCGGAGGCGCTCTGGGAGATCGACCGTATACTGTCTTATAACGACACGTGCCAAAAAATTTAAAAATCTGATCCTCTCCTGTG
This sequence comes from Dalotia coriaria, assembly GCF_025399875.1. NCBI lineage: Eukaryota > Metazoa > Arthropoda > Insecta > Coleoptera > Staphylinidae > Dalotia > Dalotia coriaria. The sequence continues at coordinate 1,254,088 of NW_027045446.1, forward strand.
CTCTTTCTTCTATCTCCTCCTCTTCTCTGCTCTACTAGCTCTGTTGTTCTCTTCCTTCTATCTTCTCCTATTCTCATTCTTCTATTTCCCAGTTCTCTCGTTCTCCATTTACTTTCATACATCTCTTATTGCCACTTGCATTTCAATTTCGCATATATTTCGTTGCAATTCATATATGCAACCCAAATTTCACCTTATATTTTTATATTTGAGAAAAATGCCTTCCATACCCGAGATTCGATCCGTGTCTGCTAGCATGCCAGCAGGTGCACGTCTCCACTCGACCACCGAGTGTTTTTGTTATTAATATTTGATTCTTCTATTTATGATTTTACTTTTATCATGTTTTTAAAAACAACAACACAATTCAAGTAACAGTTGGTTATCTCATACCCGCTGCTCACACATAAGACATATATGCCATATTATTTAAAACTGAAAACGACAAAGAGGATACCACAAAAAAATATGTTTTCAAGTATATTATTAAATTGACTTTTATTGGAGCTCATACAATCAAGAAAGCACTTTGTAATAGTTTTTCTTTAACGTGTGGTGAAACTATTTTCAATAGCTGTATACAAATATGATTTTGTATCTGTAAAAGTAAAAAAATGAAACAAATTAATACTTGATGTTACCATACACCTTTGTTCTTCTATCCATAAAGTACGCTTTCACAAGTTTCCTTATTTTGTTCGGACGGAGACACACGCGTGGTTAATTTTCACAAATTAACATTCGATCAATTTTGATCAGTAAATCCCAAATGGAATTCGTAGCCACCGAACGAGATCCGGCGGCCGCCGTCATGCACGTGCGTCGGCAGTCGATCGATAGCATATCAATTTTAAAACCGAATTTTTAAGCGCACTAAACCCAAGAAACGCGAGAAATCGCCACGATGCTCGACGGATGGCAAGCAATCGTGCACTACACAACACCGAACGACCGACTAAGCAGGAAAATAGCCATAGCCATTCTTGATTACGGTGATTTGTATCCCGAGACTGTAACTGATAACCGAATTAAACGGTAAAGCAAAACGAAATACGACGAGAGTAGCGGCATGGCGGAGAAGAAAAAAAACGCGTGCAGCCTTTATCACAGCGCGGAACGTACTGAGGTGGTGAGTGAACGAAAGGAGCGAAAGTAGTAGTGGCAACCGAAGAAAACTGCTGCAAAAGCAGCACTAGCGCCATCTGGTTGTGAAGTGTCTAACTAATAGAATTTAAATAGCAAATTACAGTTTTCTGAATAGATTCGATATTAATTAAATTCGATACTAGATTAAATTAAATACACATTCAAATAAATTATGTGAGAAAGCAAGTATACCAACGTTCTATAAACTAAAGGTTATTTTGGCGTGCAGTAATATTAAAGATTAAATTATCCTTTATTGATTGAATCATATATATTTACAATAAAGTTATATTGCATCATTAAAATGTAAACGTATTAAATAGAAGTAAATTATTCACATGTTCTTACTTATTCAAGTGCACAACATCCGCGAATTGTTTTTTGCAATCTTCCCATATTGAAAACTTTATTATCATAAATTAATTTGTCGATATTTTGTAGCACTAGTAAGTATAATTAAAAACTGTAACAGAATTAAATACGAATGACGATGTTGAATGATGACGGTAAAGAGAAACAAACACATGCACCCCTCACGACAGCGAAACGGTTACTGAGCTAAAGGTTGCGGTAGAAGGAGTATAAAGGAACGAAAGTGACAGCTGTCATTGTCAACCGAACAAAACCGAAAGCTTTACATATACCAGCGCCATCTGGTTGAGAAATATCTACCTAGAGAAAGACACAAAACAAACCAAACATTGATTAATTTTTCGTACAAATTCCACCCCTTGTGTTTGTCTGACACAAAATAAGGAAAATCCACATCTTATACCACAGCGTCGCTACGCAAACCACAATCGTTTCGCCGTAAAAACCAATCCAAACAACATGCTGTACCTTGAGGACTATTTAGAAAGTAAGCACATTTCCAAACCCAATTTTAATAACTAAAATTATCATTAATAATACAATAACCTTAATTTCCAGTGATTGAACACCTCCCCCAGGAGTTACGGGATCGCTTTACGCAAATGCGCGAGCTCGATTTGTCTGTACAAAGTAATTATTCCCAACAAAAATACACTATGCATTCAGAGGTTATGTTTACGCGAATATTTTAGATAATGTCGACACGCTCGAGAAGCGCGTGAAGAATCTCTTCAACGACTGCAAACGCGTACCGGAGATAACCCCGAATCTGGACGCTGAATTCCAGAACATCCGCCAGGAGTACCACAAAACCCTAGAGGATGCCGATGAGAAAGTACATCTAGCAAATACAATGTATGACTTGGTAGATAAATACCTCAGGAGGCTAGACACTGAACTACACAAGTTCAAATGTGAGCTTGAGGCGGACAATAAAGGCATAACCGAAGTCCTGGAAAAACGCAGTTTAGAATTAGACACACCACTATCAAGTGGCGCGCTGAGTTCACAAAAAGAAAACCGATACGAGAGATACAATCGTCCACGCACCGAGAAACGTCGCGATAGCAGCACGAACGTGAATAGTTTCCCGGAGAAACGCCAAGCTGTTAATATCACTCAGGCAGAACCCCGCGGACATAATTCCCTATCGAATTCATCCAGCGTTGTCACACCAACAAGTAATTCACCATCACCGCAATTTAATCTTGGCCAAATCGGTGCTGGACAAGCAATTGCCACGGCTGCATCGCAAGCAATCGCCGCAACGCAACAAATGCAGCAGGGAAGACGCACGGCAAGCTTGAAAGCATCCTATGAGGCTGCCCTGACTGGTTTGAACATGCATGAGCTGGCGATTGGGAAAGATCTCGCCGGGGCTGCACACACCGCGTTCCAACAATCAATTGTACAAGACACAAACAAAAAGAAACAGAAAAAGGTGTCGACAAGCATCCAGCAGGTTATAACTGCACCAGCTGGGAGCTCAACACCAGGATCACCAGCTGTAGATGTACAAACACAGGAAGTAACCGATGGGGAATGGACGTATGATCCGAATGAACCGAGATATTGTTTGTGCAATCAAGTCTCTTATGGAGACATGGTTGCTTGTGACAATGAGGAATGTCCTTCCGAATGGTTTCATTATCCTTGTGTTGGTATCACTGCGCCACCGAAAGGAAAATGGTATTGTCCGCAATGTGTTACAATGAAACGCCGTTCTCGAAAGAATTAAATTTGTTAATATGAGGTGGGCGGTGTAGTATTATTAATTAAATAAGATTAATTACGTAAAGCCCAAAATGACAAGAAAATAAATAAATAAGCAACAATACAAGACATTTTCTACAAAAAATTACTAGAAAACTACTTTTAATCACAAATATTTTCATGTTTTTAATTGCCAAACAAAACTAATTCATGTACTTTATACTTTTTTAACTTCTCATTAACAAAATTCACTTTACGTACCCCTAAGTTAACGTCCACGTTAAATTTATCTTTACCAAAAACTACTCCACCTTTTACATCGAAAATATCATCAGGTAGATGATATTCTAACCCACAACACTTCACATCTTCTAACAAATCATCCTCGTTGTCATATAACAATAATTCCTGTAGTTTTTCAAGTGGAAATCGTAGATTTTTGCTTGAATAACCCCAGGACATGACTTGCAGACATGTTTTTCGTATAGCGGGCATGCGTAACATTACAATGGCCGCCATTAAATGCGGCAGGTCTTGGACGAGGCGACAAACCGCGACGAAATTATTATTTCTGTACAATAGACTTACTTTGATTGCGGCTTGCAGCTCCGCGGTGTTCTTCCATCGTTCGTTTAACCTCAACGCACGATTCAGTGCTTCGCCACTGCCAAGATTGAATAAAACATATATGGCTTCAATTTGTGGCCGGGAATCAGCGTACAGAGTAGAGCAATCAATTCGATGTGGAAAACGCGTTTCAAACTCTTCGCAATCGTCGTATAATGATAAAAGACGTTTTAAACACTCTTGAAAGTGTTTATTATTCAAATGTGCATCATATTTCTGTAGAGGTTCATCACACATTCTATAAATAAACAAAATATAGATAATTATGTTGTTTTACAGTAAAAATATAAAGGATTTATTTACCTGTATGATGCATAAGCATAAAATCTAACTATAGGTTGCAATATACAAATTGCTTCATGTTTGGGAAGATCTTGAATGATCATATCTTGTCTAACAGCTCTTAATCTATCACAAATGTAATCATATCTGATGTGGAATGCAAATTCATCCATGTTTATGGCCCTGAACAGCATTAAAACATAAATATTATTAGAATCTGATGAAAATTCTTTACTTACTCAAATAACAGATATGCAATTGTGTCATTTAATGTGTCAAAAGGCCTCAACACTTCTGGTTTTTGCATGTGTTGACCAGCAGATGATCTACAGAACTCTTTTACCATCTTTGTCCTGTCTGCTTTTGTCTTTGAATGTGTAAGGAGTTCCATTGGATGTAACAGTCTTTGGGATTCTCTCCTAAGAGGTTATAAACATAAACATTACACAATTATACATAATATAGAGCGAATCATGTGATACATACATTGTTATTTCACTCTCGGGGCACATCTGCGTGCATTTTCCTATTATCACAGGTTTATTTTGCATTTTTCTTTGATTTTCTTCGTCACAACTTACGACTACAATTGATATAATCTAGAGAATGATACTTGTACGATATGCAACCCAATATACAGCAAAATGTGGGCAATTAATATGCGCACGCGCACTTTGATAATATACCTGCAATTTTGAATATTTTTGACTTAAATTTGCGTTTTTGTTTTAATTGAAAGGATGTAATACATAATTACATAAGAAGCGTTTAATGTACATAGAAAATAATAAATGGCAATAAATAAGCTGTGTTTGCGCCTTAAATATGTCCGTAAATAGTTTTTTTAGCACTGAACAACTTTCATATTTCATAAGTAAAAATATAAATCAATAACTGTATTGTTCATTCACTTGAAATCATGCCATTCGCCAAATCTTCTTCATCATTTATCTCATTCACTCCTCAATCTTTTATTATTTATATACCCTACCTATGTAAAATGCATAATCATTGAATTCGTTCTGTTTTCATCTTCAAAACGCTTTACATTTGAATGTTTTGCTAAACAAATTAGCAGTGTATCAGTTTATCAGTGAAAATATCCCCGCCAACAACACCGGTACATGGTACATCTAATAAATAATTGATCTTTGGTCTCTTGTTAAAATTATTACCATCATAATTCACTCGCGCTCTTCGTTTGCATTTGCGTCCACTGGCTCATCATCTTCAATTGCATTTATTGCACAATCCGTGCGCGATTAGCTGCATTGGCATCAGTCCAACTTCCTAGATTACAAACAGATAGATTCACAATAGATTAATCATAATCACATTATTAAATTGGGGAATAAATTGCGCAAGGTCTAAAAGCAACACCAATTTAGTACAAAAAGCTTCAAAGTATTGTAAATATTCAAAGTTTTCAAAGCAAAACGTTGAAGAAACAGGCATGCAAACACAAAATACGAAATAAAAAACCAAAACAAAAGTTTGTTACAGTTGGATTAATCAATCAATGAAAAACACCACCGAGAAGAGCCGTTATATCTGTACCGATATCTGAAAGTATTAGCAAATATTCAATTAGTAATTATTTGATGAATGTAACATTTGTAATTAATTGATTGTGTGTGAGGTGAGAGATGTTGATTTCGGTTGGGTGCAAGCGTCAAATCAACTCGGTAACATCGATAAAAAAAAAAACTAAACAAAATCATAACATAACGCACCTTCTAGGTATAGGGGACTCGTACTTCGGTACGTATTTTATGTGCACAATTAACCTACAACAAAACACGACAATGTACATTTGCTTGTTCATCAATATATTTCATCAAATTGCGTCTGTTTACGGCCGTTGTTGTAGTCGTCACACATCTCCGACAATAATGTAGTTAAACGTGTTAGTTTTTAAATCTTTCTCCACTTGAATAGCACATAATTATGGTTATGTTATCATTCAATCTCGAAACGGAACTGAGCAAAAGTTTCCCAACAACTATTTCGTCTCATTCACGCAAGAACATCATATTTCAGGCACATGTTTAGCTTTTCATCATCGCATCTTCACTTGAATTCATTTTTTTCCTTCTATCTATGTATTAGTAAGTCGTATCGTAATTTATATATTACTATATGTAGTCAATTTATCATTGTTTAAGTTATTTAAGTTATTATTATATGTATATAATACCTAAAGTTGTTGGTAGTTTGTTTTTTTTTAAACCTTCGTTAAGTTTTACGAATTTTCACATTTCACTCGCAAATGAACAACTTTTTCACAGCCCCCTACCTAAAACACAATCGCTCATTGATGTTGTTAAATGTTTACAAAGCTTAAAAAACGCATCTCTCAATCAAATAATCAATCATTCAAATATTCGCATGTACTGCTTAAATATTACAAGATTTCGCCTTCTTCTTATCGTCTTACAGAAGGTAAACCAACGCTACAAAGAGGTGTCCTCAACTCTCAACTCAATATGTACACATACACAAAATGGCTACCACCCCCACCACCATCATAACCTACCTCCTACTAAGCTACCACCAGAGAATACTAAAACAATTAAAAACACAACCAAAACATAATCCAAGTTGTAGATGACTAGTAGATGAATAAAAACAACTAAATAAATATAGGAGATGACTAAGTTGAAGTGAAGGGGATGAGAGAAACAAAATACTTCTGGCCCAATTCTGTCAAAGCACACATGCTGAGAACACCCCCAAGACCCGTCAGCCAATGTCTGCATCCCCGTTGAGCATATGCCGGCTGTAGATCGCCTGCCTGTAACTGTACCTATTTGTTTGCGGCGAGCGCGAATTGCGCGCCGCTGCCGGCTCCGCCTGCACCGGAGGCATCGCTGTGGCGGGCGCATCACCCGGATGACAACCGGTGGCTTCATCCAGCTCGCCGATGCAACTCTCCACCAGACTCACGCCTAGTTCCGGATAGGCGGACATCTTGGATCGCAGGATATAAGCATAGGCTCTATATCTTTTAACCTACGGAATATAATGATGAAAAATGTAAAATTTTATTGAAAAATGAAGTAAATACCTCGAAATTTAGGTAAACTTCGCGTTCCTTGTAGTTCTGCACGACTAGTGACTTGGCATTGCGCTCTGGTGGCGATCTGCGATGCTCTTCGAGCTCGCTCTCCAGTCTCATAACTCTCTCCTCGTGATCTCTCAATTGTTCTCGCTAAATATCATAAAAAAACTTAATTTTTAATTCCGTAGATGATAAAAATGTGTTTTTTCTTACGAAATTTAATTTGGTGTGACTGCAAGGTAACAGAGGCCGTTGAAACTTCTTCTGCGACCCAACAGCCGCCTCCAGAGGCGGTGCGGAAAAACTAGCGCATACAAAGTTGATGGTATCAATCCAGGACTGCAGTTCTTTCGAATCACTAAAAAACAATCATTTTAGTATAAAAAAACACAAAAAAACATAAAACAAAATAAAATTACCTAGTTTGGAATAAATATTCCGCCTGATCAGCCGTCTGCAGCCTAAACACATACTGCTTCTTCGTGTAGTCTGTAGCTTTGGTCGCCAGGGCATGGTAGATGCGAATCGCATTATGCAGATTGTCACCCATCTGATTCTTGCGGAAGCCGTTCTCGTCCTTGTGCAGATAGAGGACCATATCACGCAGTGTGCAGTAGAACATCTTCCAGCTGCGCTTGTGAAACGGCGCTAGAAAAATGCAGCAAAGGCCTTCGAAACAGCTATTTTTGTTTGCCAACATGCTGTGCGATGGCGGTAATCGCAACTTGCTAAGAATACTCCAAACACTCCTAATGCAAATCACCGCTAGACAAATGTTCTAAAATTCTAGTATACAAGTCATGATGAAATCAACAACTGAGAGATAACGAATGAATGAAAAGTGTTTGGTTTGTACAGATGTGAGAGAGTGTCTAGGTGGTGTATTCAATTGTATAGCAAGCAAAGCAAGCAGAAACTACTCCTAGAGTTTTACTAATATTAATAATAATAACAAGGTGAATGTGTGGTAATAAAATACTTTTGTTTGCAAATCGAATTTGTAGAATCAAAAATATGTTCCAGAAGACAAATGGTAAGGTGCAAAATAATTGATATGTACACGTTTCTTGTTTCGTTTCAATGTTTTTTCATGTTGTTGGTTTGTGTTGGTTTTGTTTTGTTTCTTGTGACAAATTTGAAACTTGTAAATTGCTTGCTTACCAAACACTTCTGTCGCATCATCGAGAAAATAAAGAAAAAACGTAAGAAAAACCAACTCTCGAGAAATCAAACTCAAAAATTATAAGGATAATCATAACACACGTTGGTAGTACGTTGAACGTGCGAGAGAAAATGCGGTAAACCCTACGAATTTCTATCAGTCAATCTGATTCTACGCGCGGCGAGACTCACTTCGTTTGGCGTTCGACTCGTAGCAGCATTTGCGCATCACGTAGCCCTTCTTGTATTCCGTAGCGTTGGCAAGGCTTGGCACGTCCAGGAATGGATTCCCGCCGAGATGCTGCTCCATTATCGGCTTCTGCATGTTTTGCCCATCGTGATCTACTTCATCATCACTAAAACCCACACAAAAATAATTAAAAACATATAAATACAATTAAAAACCACAATATTCTTACACTGCCCATTCGAGTGGATTGTTCTTGATGGCGTGGTAGAGCTGCTTGAGTACTTCCCGCGGAAAGTTTTCGTTTTCATTGAGGCCGGCGAGATTCTCGATGAACTCGTGGCACGTCATCTTGCGATTGATGTTCTGCGTGTGTAAATCAGTGTTGAGCAACATTATTGCGCACGTTAACGTGTGCACAGCATCTGGAAACGCAAAAAAAGTAAATAAAATAAAAATGGCGGTCATATTTGTGGTACAAACCTTGTGAATTAAAGGAACCAGGATTGCAGTCTAAGAATCTCTTTGAAAAATGCACAAGCACGCGTTCGCGCTCCTGCGTCTCACCGGTAAGCGAGAATTGTTTAAGGAACTTGCGCAGTGCAATGTCTAACGTATCCTGGTCAAAGTTAAAGTTCCTCAGGTATTCATCAGCTACCGCACGGCTAAATTCATTGCTAAAATCAACCAAAACTTAAATTTTGCATAAAAATAATTATTAACACATACTTTTTGCTTAAATGCCTTGAAACATCTGACTTTTTAAACCCGTCCAAGTTGTACAGACGATTTGCAAGACGTATCGCTGACGGCATGTCAACCGCCTTCGGTGAGTAGTGAAAACTATGCAGGCTATCAACATCGCTGTCATCCTCGGAAACCGGCGGCGATGAAGACGCGGACATGGCACTTATACCACCACCGCCACCCTCCAACAACGCGCGTTCTTCAGCCTCGTCCTCAAACTCGTACTCCGCCGAAATCTTTACAAACACACAAGTTAATATCACACACAAAAATGAGGTTGACAATACAATATAATATAATATAATACAGAATCACATGTTATACCAATTGATGATAACAATCCATAAATTGATAAGATATCAATCATCAATCATCAATGAATCTTAAAATGACTCACCTGCTCGCGGCGATTGTTTGCACACTGCCCCTTCCCGCGATCCTTCACCGTATCCTTATCGGGTCCCTTCACCTGTATCACAATGCGATGCTCGGAATCACCTTGATTACAACCACCCGCAGCAGTTTTATGCGGCTGCCGTGGTTCGGACACCAGCAACGTACTATCACTATCACTATGATCACTGATCTCCATCACGCAGTCGCGGATGCCCATGCTGTCATCGTCATTGTAGTCCGGACTGGAGATATTCGAGATGGCCTCGGAGACGCTAAAGTCACCATTGGTAGGCGCGCCATACGCGGCGGCATCGGAATGCGGGCCATTGGGCAACGCATACGGTGGCGCACGCCGACTCCCACTATGGCTGGACATCACCGAGGAAGACACAGAAGTAGGCGACTGTGGGGAATCACTGCGCATCGGCGACGACGACGTCGGTGATGAGCTGCTACCATTCGAGATGGTATGACACAGTTGTCCCTTGCCAACGTTACCAACCGGCACGATTGGTAGCTGTTGGCCATCGACGGGCGCATTGTATGTCCATACGATGCGATCACGATCCGCTTGGCTAGCGGGCGCCGTACCAATCCCGCTGCCAACAGAACCATAGCTAGCATCCGGTCGGGTATCTAATAAAGTATTCAATGAGCTGGTGATATCGTCATCCACGTCGATATCCACCGTGCTGATACTTTTCGCGTCCTGTAGTTGATCCTCCGAGCGTGAGGTGCGCACAAAGTTATTGAATTGTTTGCCGGCAGCGGTGCCGCCGCCTTCCGACGGCGACGGCGTCGAGAGCGCATCGTGCGTGCGCTTGTTGGCACTGACAGGGGAAGTGGTCGCCGAGTTCGTCGCGTTGTGATGATGATGGTGATTGGATCGGTGGCCCATCTCCATTTCGTTGGGGGAGTTGGGCACCGAATTGTGCTGCGGCTGGTTCGTCACGTTTTGTCGTTGGTGATTCGAGTGGCTATTTTGATACTTCATGCGATTATCCTACAGAGAAAAATATATTGAGAAGCGCCATCTATGAATGTATAGTTGTGAATTTTGATTGCATACCTTAAATAATTGTTTAGGTACTATAATTGGCTGTGGTTGCGTCTTGGAGATGTTCAGAATATGCTCGCCAGTCATCATGTACGCTTCGTACTTGGCCTTGGGTGGCTTCTCGCCGCCGAGGGGCTCCCATTGCAGTTCGTCCTGGTGGTGTTGTTGTAGGTGGCGTGCGTTGCGATGGTGCACCTTGTTACCGTTCGTCGTCGTCGTCTTGTTGTTGTGCTGCAACTGATCGCCGGATTTATCGGTGCCATTTGTTTTGTGGATGAGCGGCTCGGGCCGATTCTGCGCCTGCTGCGGCTGCAACGGGTGCTGCTGGTATGCCGGTAAACCGGAAACGACCGGCGGCGTAGAGGTTGTTCTATGCACGCCGGCTAGGTCCCCGTCGGTCGAGTGCAATTGCTGTTGGCGGACTGTTGCCTTTATTTTTGGATCTAAAAATGGGGAAAATCGATAAAAATTGTATTTTTTTAAACTAAAATATTGATTTTTGAGTTTAAATTCGCGTTTTTAAGCAAAAAACTACATAAAATATTCACGATTTTTAATTATCAGTTAATTATTGAATAAAATTATCAAAATTTCAAGTTTTCTGGAGAAAATGACGATTTTTGAGTTTAAATTCGCGTTTTTAAGCAAAAAACTACATAAAAACTTCATGACTTTTATTTATTCATCAAAATGTTAAATAAAATCATCAAAATTTCAAGTTTTCTGGAGAAAAATGACGATTTTTGAGCTTAAATTCGCGTTTTAAGGCAAAAAACTACATAAAAACTTCACAATTTTTAATTATTCGTCAATTATTGAAGAAAATCATCAAAATTTCAAGTTTTCTGGAGAAAAATGTCGATTTTTGAGCTTCAATTCGCGTTTTAATGCAAAAAAACTACATAAAAACCTCACAATTTTTAATTACTCATCAAATATTTAAAAAAAATCATCAGAATTTCACGTTTTCCGAAGAAAAACTTCAATTTTATGCTAAAATTCGCATTTTAAAGCAAAAACACCAAAATAAACATTTTTAATAATTTAATTAATACTAAATTAAATAATTACCTCTTTTGATTTTTAATGTCACAGGATCCGTGGATAAACGTAGACATTTCAACACTAAAATCATAATTTCATTTTCATTAGAATTTTCCTCATTTTTTTTTCTTGAAACTTTTCTAATCAAAAAAATCTCGTCTACCTTCTTTGGTGCTAAATGTGTTTACGTCCGTCTCGTTGACTTTCAGTATGACATCGCCGATCTCGACCTGTAACAACACAAGCAGCGTCAATAAGGCCCGTGGCAGAAATAATAAAACGCCGGCAAACAAACAGAATTATTAGTTCAGCATCGGCGACGTCACATTATTGGATTGAGGGACGAAGAATTGCAGGCGGAGAAGACAAAAAACATGTTCGGAATAAATAATATCGTAGCAAACTTTTTCATCTTTCACCTTTCATTCGTAGTTTTTTGTTCTTTGTGCAAAAACAACTTCACTTAGTAAAGTAGTGAAGCTATCTTCTAGTGAAGACATTTCACTCAGGAAAAACAAAAGGAATCTGTCGATAAGACGAGAATAAATGTGTTCATCGTGACAGGATGACGAGATTTACAAGAAAACCACGATTTCTAACAAAATTGATGAAAATTTCGTGTTTTTCGCTTGAAAATGCCTCGTAATGTTTGTAAAATACGTAAAATTGCACGATGTAACCAAGGAAATGATTATTGGATGGGAAGGATATATCGCAGAGTGGAAAAACAGGACGAAGCGCGTAAACTATACGAGGAACGTAAAAAGCGTAAAATGAGCACAAAGCTTAAGGGAGATAAAGCACATAAAGCGCTTGCTTTACTTTCAGACACTGGCGCGGGCAGTTTTCATAATTTACCGAAAATACAACACGATAAGACGCCGCGCGCCGCCTCTAAGAGGAAAATGAAGACGTAATTCACAAGAAAAATGCTACAAATTCAGGTTTATGAGCTGCAGGATTTAATTTTCAAGATTTTATCCACAATTAATTTAGGAATTTAGTCTTTTGAATGTGTTTCGTGAACTTTGCTCGTAAAATCTCCCAAATTTCGTATTTTAATCGGTTTGCATTCCATGTGCCACTTGACTACTTCGATAATACCCGAGCTTTTAGTTGGAGTTTGAGTTGTGACTGAAAACGCGTGTTTGTAAGCACAGGAGCGCCGCTCAAGCGTGGCTAAAAGCTTTCCTTCATTTTCATTTTCATCACAATAAGTCACATACGCGATGGGAATGTAAATGAGCGTAGCGTTCATATGTGCAAATATAAAAACGCATTGAAAAATGTTTTTTTAGTTTTTAAATTTCTATCGATTTGAACTGAAATTTTGTGAATTCTCTCCCAGGCGAATGCGAAATAGTTATGGCTCAGGAAACATGGCGTGATGTAATTACTCACACCAAACGCTCTATAGCTCTTGGCGGCGGTAGCGCTGGTGGCGGCGAGCAAAGGGCCTTTCCTCGCGCTCGCACACGCTCATTACATTCCCTCTTCAACGAGAGCGCGCGGCGAGTTTCATGATTACGAAAATTGCGCACGATGTGCACATTTTATCGCATGTTTTCCACACTCACACTTCGACAATGGTTAAAAATGCAAAAAACATACGTACAAATACATACGTTAGGGTAATTTGAATTTTACATTACTAATATTCACATTAATCATTTAAAAGCTTCCTTTGCTAAGTCAGGTAACACTGAAAAAATGTTTTTTTGTAGAGTTTGTTATAAAAATTGATTTCAACACCCTGTATATGAAAAAGTAACAATGTTACGTATAAAATATTAAAAGAAACCGATAGGGAATTCAATTAGCTATAAAATGAAACATTCCCGAGTATTTTTGTAGTAAAATTGTAGAAATTATTAACAATTTTGTTAAATATTTCAATTATTATCTTGCAAATTATAAAGTTGAACTTTGGAGCCATCTAGCGGCTAAAGTAATTAAGATACCTTCAAAATTTAATCATCTATCAAAGGGTAATTTAATTCTCTTTCTAAAAATGTATAAACAAATATTTTGTTTGTAAAACTTTAAGAATTATCAACAATTTAGTAAAATATTACAATTCTCATCATCCACATAATAAAGTTGAACTTTAGAGCCCTCTAGCGGCTAAACTACTAATGATATCATTATTTTTTAAAAAAGACTCAAAGAAGAATTTAATTGGCTTTCTAAAAATGTATCAACAATTATTTTGTTTGTAAAACTTCCAGAATTATGAACAATTTTGTAAAATATTACAATTCTCATCATCCACATAATAAAGTAGAACTTTAAAGCCCTCTAGCGGCTAAATTACTAATGATATAATTAATTTTTAAAGCTGACTCTAAGAAGAATTTAATTGGCTTTCTAAAAATTATCAACAATTATTTTGTTTGTAAAACTTCAAGAATTATAAACAATTTTGTAAAATATTACAATTCTCATCATCCACATAATAAAGTAGAACTTTAAAGCCCTCTAGCGTCTAAACTACTAATGATATCATTAATTTACAAAGGTGACTCGAAGAAGAATTTAACTATCTTTCTAAAAATGTCTTAACAATTATTTTGTTCATAAAATTACAAAAAATATAAACAATTTAAAAAATATTTTATTGCAAAATTAAATTCTTATCCATTCTGTAAATTTCCTAATCCTGTGGTAAAATTTTCTATAACCCAAAATAAACCACGTTCAAATCCATCCGTTGGCGGCTAGACGGATAAATTATCCCCCACACCACACCGATGCAAACAACAATGCTCGCCTTCGAGATACATCCAGAGATAAACGTAATAAATGCTTTCATTAATTTCGTGCGCGTCACTCCAAGTGCTTTTGTACTATTGTGGTCACAATTCCACAGAAACGCAAAAAAGTAATATTGACATTATTATTACTATTATTAGACATATAAATAAATATAACTTGTAAAGTTTAATAAATGCTCGTGTCTCATATTATATCCATAATTGATAATAGCCGTTTTCGTAAATTCTTGCTCTTACGTATTACACTTTAACGACCTACATAACATGGCGCGTAACGAGCGCAAAAACAAGTCTACGCCATGCTCGCAGATAAAGCGACACAGGCGCGACGCCAGAATTGCCATGAATTGATGATGAATCAATGTTTGCACAAGCGGCTAAGTGCTGATAAACCGCAATAAATGGAAGCAGGCGCTGATAGCAGTAATGCACTGTTCCACTGTTGAATGTTAAATTGTAGCGTGGTGTAATTGAAATGAATGATTTGTCGAGTGAAAGTTGAAAGTTTCAGTCAAGTTCATTCAAGAAAATTGATTTTAACGCCCTGTATACGACAAAGTAACAATGTTACATATTATATTATTTATGAAATCGATAGGGAATATAATTATCTATAAAATGAGACATTGCCGGGTATTATTGTAATAAAATTGTAGAAATTATTAATAACTTTGTTAAATATTACATTTATTTACATTCAAATGGTAAAGTTGAACTTTGGAGCCATCTAGCGGCTAAACTAATGATGATATCTTACAAATTTAAACGTTTGTGGAAAAAGAATTTAATTATCTTTCTAGAAATGTCGCATTGATTATTGTGTTAATAAAACTATAAGAATTATGAACAAGTTTGTTAAATATTGTATTTAGCATCAGCCGAATTATAAAGTTGAACTTTGAAGCCATCTAGCGGCTAAACTACTAATGATATCTTCGGATTTTAAACGTTTATAAAAGAAGAATTTAATTAGCTGTCTAAAAATGCCTTAATAATTAATTTGTTGCAAAATCTCCAAGAATTATAAATAATTTTGTTAAATATTCCATTATCATCACCCAAATTAAAAAGTTCAATTTCCCTGCCCTCTAGCGGCTAAACTATGACTGATATCTTTAATTTTTAAAAGTTTATAGAAGAAGAATTTAATTACCTTCCTAAAAACGCCTCAACAATAAATTTGTTTATAAAACCACAATGATTACAAACAATTTAAACTCAAAACCACTATTTTTTCACATCCGGAATTGAATGCTCTTTTTATTCACTGATAAAAGTTTCAGTCGCGAAAGTATACCCAACTCACTGTGTGCAAATGGAAAGTTGGTGTAAACCGCCAACAAAAATGCGGATATTGTCTGAATTCCAATTCCCCCGCGTGCGCGTGCGTTCACACGGTGTTTATCTGATTTATCTTTTATTTAGCTGCCAGAGAATCGTGTGATGTATCTACTAACCGTAAAAAACACAACAATGCAAACACACAAAAAACCAGGAGTATCCGAATCATCACTCCACACAACATGTTGTAATATTTTCAACTATGGACAGCGTGAAGCGGCAAATAAACGCAAATTACAAATTAAAAATTAAATGCGTGCATATTCATTTGCACGAGCCAATTTCCACGGAGATAAATGATGATTAAACACGCAAACAAACAGAAATTTGAAATAATTTTGTTCAAGTTCAATTTTGAAGCCATCTAGCGGCGAATTTAATGGTGATATCTTTAATTTTTAATAATCATAGAAAAGAATTTAATTGGCTTCCTAAAAATGTCTAAACAATTATTTTGTTTGAAAAACTAGGAGAATTATAAACAATTTTATAAAATATTGCAAAATGCATCATCCAAATGATAAAGTAGAACTTTGGAGCCCTTTAGCGGGTAAACTAATAATAATATCATTAAATTTCAAAAATGTGTCAAAAAAGAATTTAATTATCTTTCTAAAAATGCCTTAACAATTATTTGGTTATCAAAACTAAGAAAATTATAAACAATTTTGTAAAATATTACAAAAATCATCACGCAAAATATAAAGTTGAACTTTGAAGCCATCTAGCGGCTAAACTAAGAGTGATATCTTTAAATTTCAAACGTATAACAAAAAAGAATTTAATAATCTTTCTAAAAATGCCTTAACAATTATTTAGTTATCAAAACTACAAAAAGTATAAACAATTTTGTAAAATATTACAAAAATCATCATCCAAATGATAAAGTAGAACTTTGGAGCCATCTAGCGGCTAAACTAATAATGATGTCATTAAATTTCTAAAATGTATCAAAAAAGAATTTAATTATCTTTTTAAAAATGCCTTAACAATTATTTTGTTATCAAAACTACGATAATTATAAATAATTTTGTAGAATATTACAAGAATCATCATGCAAAATATAAAGTTGAACTTTGGAGCCATCTAGCGGCTAAACTATTATCGATATCTTTAAATTTCAAACGTATAACAAAAAAGAATTTAATTATCTTTCAAAAAATGCCTTAACAATTATTTAATTATCAAAACTACAAAAAGTATAAACAATTTTGTAAAATATTACAAAAATCATCATCCAAATGATAAAGTAGAACTTTGGAGCCATCTAGCGGCTGAACTAATAATTTTATCTTTAAAATTCAAACGTGTATCGAAAAACAATTTAATTATCAATCTACAAAGAACTAAACAATTTTCATAGCTTTAGAATTGCGCAAATTAATCTGCAATCGAATTAAATCAAAATCCCCAAAGCGGAAACAATGAGGAAGCATGTAATACCGAAATCAATAATGCAATATCAGGATTATCCGATAACTGTTCACTCTTATAAGTAACAAATGTAGAAACACAAAATATTCAGGACGCCACTCACGAATGATATCGAAATATTCAAATCCTCTTCTCTTCGTATTGATCGTCTTACATAAACTAGACTAACTAAACTATTAACAAGAAGTAGCAGCGAATATTTAGGTCAATATCCACACAGAGAGCTAAAATATAATATTTTAAATGTTTTATACGATAACTGATCGCGTAGATGATTCATTTGTCAAATACGAGTGTCGGACACGTGTAGCTGTAACGCCGCACTTAGAAAACTCAAGGAAAACCGGTGAAAAACACGAATCTAATCGATAAATCGATTACCAAGGCGCTGCGACGAGTTTGTTACAACCTAACAAACGGGCGAAAACATTTCCGAAATTAATTCATTTCGATAGGAATTAATTTATTTCGTGCAGACGGAGGATTGTTTCGTTAATTGAAGAAGTGCTCATCGGATGAGTCTAGAAACTAGTGGAGTTGAATTGTTGAGTTGTAGTTGAGTTGAGTTGAAAAGTTTGCAGTGTGCAAAGGCTAACAAAACGAAGGGAAACAATGATTAAATCCGCTAAATTGAAATAATACAACAAGTAATTATAAATAATATTAGTAGCGGAATGAAAACTGCAAGAATTGTTAACAATTTTGTTAAATATTATGAATATTATTGTCCAAATTATAAAGTTTAACTTTAAAGCCATCTAGCGGGAAAACTAATAATGATATCTTTAAATTTCAAACGCGTATCGAAAGAGTTTTTAATTATCTTCCTAAAAATATATCAACCATTATTTTGTTGTAAAAACTTCAAGAATTATAAACAATTTTGTAAATATTTCATTTATAATCATACAAATTATTAAGTTTAACTTTGACGCCATCTAGCGGTCAAATTAATAACGATATCTTTAAATTTCAAACGTGTATCGAAAGAGAATTTAATTATCTTCCTAAAAATGTATCAACCATTATTTTGTTGTAAAAACTTCAAAAATTATGAACAATTTTGTAAATATTTCATTTATCATCATCCAAATTATTAAGTTTAACTTTGACGCCACCTAGCGGCCAAACTAATAATGAAATCTTTAAATTTCAAACGTGTATCGAAAGAGAATTTAATTATCTTCCTAAAAATGTATCAACCATTATTTTGTTGCTAAAACTTCAAGAATTATAAGCAATTTTGTAAATATTCCATTTATCATTATCCAAATTATTAAGTTTAACTTTGACGCCATCTAGCGGCTAAACTAATAATGTTACCTTTAAATTTCAAACGTGAATCGAAAGAGAATTTAATTATCTTCATAAAAATGCCTTAACAATTATTTTGTTGTTAAAACTTCAAGAATTATGAACAATTTTGTAAATATTTAATTTATTATCATCCTAATCATTAAGTTGAATTTTAAAGCCCTCTAGCGGCTAAACTAATAACATAATCTTTAAATTTCAAACGTGTATCAACCAACAATCTAATTATCTTCCCAAAAATGTATCAACAATTATAATACAACACTTGGTTGTCTCACATTCACACTCGAACTGTAACTCACGCGCGCATTGTTTATTCATCCGCGTTGGCTCCAGTTCCGGTCACAGCCTCCTCGCAAAGTGCATTGTTTATCCGCGATGTTTGTGCATACATCAAGCCCTCTCTATTCTATCAATTCTCCGCAGAGTTTCGCAAAGTTTCCACTTTGCAATACACACATCAACAGCCGATTTATTTCGCGAGCGAACATTCGAGAATATCCACGCATTTATTTTTCTTCTTCTTTTTCCGTGTGTTTGTGTGTGTGGAAAACATTAAAATTTCATTACCGCGGGATGAAAGCGAGAAAAATACGTAAAGCTCCGACAACTTTATGGAATAAATTACATTAAATTCGACCGATTCGAAGGTTGGGATTTTTGGGCTTTCGGGGTTGTGTGCGAACCAATTTAATATTTAAAACGTGTCCTACTTGTCGTACGATCCACACCGGAAGCCATCAGAAACATTTCACATTTCTTCATTTCAATACAACACTTTGAATATTTAAACCATATTTTTCACCTTACATTGAATATTGAATATTTATGCGCACAAACACCCTGTATATTAATTTATCCACTGTTGATGCCCAGAAAAAAAGTCTCCAACTTTTAATTCGCCTTTGAATGTTTTAATTACGCTTAATTTCCGGCGGACACTCTCTTTTTAGTCCTGTTTGTGGTTGGCGGCGGCGGTAGTTTTTCTTGTCCCGATAGTAATTTTGCGGCCGGGCCGCATCGGAGGCGGCTGCGAGCGGCGCGGCGAGGACGACTCAACTGGGTCACACCCTTGCTCGTTCGTCGGCACTCGCCTCCGGTGGGCCGTTTCGGCATTCCACGCCGCCGCCGCCGCCGGCAGCAGCAGGCGCGCGCCTATCGCCGCCATGGAAAGAGAGAGGGAGGGCGGGAGCGGCGGGGCAACGAATCGAATTCATACAGGGCGATTCAAAAAAACCTCAAAAACATTTAAATCATAAAACATCGCAATATTCTTAAAAAATGATTTAACAAATTAAATAAAAATATTTTTAAAAAATGTTTGATATTATTGGGACATCCTGTATGAATGTCTCCAGCTTGCGGCGTCGTGGCGCCTCCACGTCGCAGAAAAAACACCCACGATGCTTCATCTTTTCTTTCTCTGCCGTGAATCTCCGCACAACAATTTCTGCTAGATTTCGTAATTTCAATGTCACCTTTACTCTTTACTCTCTCACCTGTATTTTCTACAGGTAGTTATTAAACGCAAGCAGTTCACACTAAGAAAACGCATAAAACAAGAGCTAAAGTCGCAAGTGCGTTGTAAAAATGCGCAATAAAACACGCCGGAAAATTGAGTTTTCTTCAGCTCAATAATATTTCTCCTTTTTTTTGTGTTTTTGAATTTTTCGCACGCATGCTTTATTTTATGCTAAACACATTTTGTTTACGTCTTATTCGTAAATGATAATTCGGGCATTCGAATTCCGCCCGCGTAGCCGGATAACTTTTCCCTTGCATTTGCAAACGCTATAAATTACGTCTTATTTTCTCTTGTAATTCCACGGAAATTCTAAAGGCAATTAAAGTCAGTCAGAAATAACCCTCGAAAAAAGAGTGCCAATGCTATGAGTTGCGGTACAATTATCGAACTTACTAGATGACTAAGTAATAAAGTGATAATTAAATTACACTCGTCATCAGTGTGAGTTGAAATTGTAAAGATAATAAAATAATTAGGCCAACACTAAATTGAATCAACAGTCGGCGATAATCGCCAAAAATTAATGCTAATCTAAGCGATGAAGATTAATTAACAGTATCAACACTTTTGCCAATTCCAAAAAGGCGTGAACTAGTAGTTGAAACTCATTAGTAGACAAGTGGTATTTAAAAATACCAAATAAGTAAAATGAAGCACAGAAAGTGTAGAAAATTAATTAATTAAAAACTCCAAGATAATTAGAAAACGAGTGGAGAGAAGTTAAAAAACAAATTAAAAACAGGGAATATTTGAAAGCAAATTAAATTATGAATTAATTTAAAAATATCCAGAAGAAAAGTTGGGGTAAATTGTAAAGTTTAACTTTGAAGCCATCTGGCGGGAAAACTAATGATATCTTTAAATTTTAAACATCTATCAAAACAGAATTTAATTATCTTCCTAAAAATGTATCAACAATTATTTTGCTTAAAAACTTCCAAGAATTATGAACAATTTTGTTCAATATTTCATTTTTCATGTAGCAAATTATATAGTTCAACTTTAGAGCCATCTAGCGGCTAAACTAATAATGATACCTTTAAATTTCAAACTCGAATCAAAAGAGAATTTAATTATCTTTCAAAAAAAATATCAACAATTATTTTGCTTAAAAACCTCCAAGAATTATGCACAATTTTGTTCAATATTTCATATTTCATGTAGCAAATTATATAGTTCAACTTTGGAGCCATCTAGCGGCAAAACTAAAAATGATATCTTTAAATTTCAAACGCGAATCAAAAGAGAATTTGATTATCTTTCAAAAAATCTATCAACAATTATTTAGTTAATAATACCACAAGAAATATAAACAATTTAAATGTTAAAACCTATTTGAACCTAAATTAAATTCCAAATTAAATCGAAACTTTTCCAGGAGAAAAGTTGAAAAATCAAACTTAGATTAAATATTTTCAAACATCAAAGTGTCTTTATCTTTACCCAAGTTCTATAGCCAAGCGGAAAAAAACTATGGGCATGTCATGAATATCTCATTACATCCGCCTTCGTTGTCACTTCCTCCGCACTACCTACGCACCAACGCATACATCACAATTCCCAACTCCTCAAAAATCGAAATCACACATCTTCAGATTGTTATTTTCCAATCAGGAGAAGTGCATTCCCAAAAACACACAATATAACTATGGTATATTGAGTCTGGAGACTCAAATCAACTCAAAATGCTCTCGAGCAGAGAGACAAGTAGGTTGTTATTTCATGAATTTTTCAACAACGTGAAATATCTGCACGGCTAAGTCAAGTCGACAGCAATTTTTCACACAAGCATAACACACACAATACACCAGACATTTTCTTGTCGTCCAGAGTTCACTGAAACTCTGAAAACGCTAGTTACCAAATTTCTCCAGCCATGTGAGATGTTGATATATCCAAGTCCCTTTGTTGATTATATTTTACACTAGCGCACAGCACACAAACACTGTCCACTTGTTAGTTCACAATGAATGCTAGTCGTAGACTGAAACTGGAACTGATTAGATTGACGCGTTCGCTTTTGTGCGTTTGCGCTTTTCAAACGCCCTGGGCGCTGTTGTTGGTGCGTTGGCGTCGCGCGTTGTTTTGCGGTCTGCGTGCGATGATTCACAATTTCAGACACCGACATAGCCAAACAATGCTTAAATTGTAATTGCGATAATTAATCATTGACTAACACACACAGAAAAAAAATCAAGTTAAAATTAAAATCCGGTTTCAATTACGTGCAGAAAATAAATTTCAATGCCTGGCGCATACAGAGAAAACTTTCTAGTGGCATTTTATTGATTTGATTAGAGTGTGATTTACGAACAAGTACTTCTAATCCGATAATAAACTTGCTTACGAGGATATTTTCACCGCAATGTGGCAATAAATTGCAGAGATAAATAGAAATTTATCGAAAATCATGACCTGGAGTTCCTCGAGTGGTTTACTAGATGATTCAAACACAACTGAGCGCTATGGTCAGTAGACTACCAGCAAAAAGTGGAGGGGGACGCACGGCGCGTCTCGCATACTAACCCCCACCACTTTTCGCGGGTAATCTGCAGGTATAAAAGCCGAGCGCGCAGTGCGCACTGCGCTCAGTCATGCCTGAGCTTTCCAGCAGTCCAGTCGCGGCTCCTCTTACCCCCACCACTTTTTGCGGGTTGTATGCAAAACCGCTATCTCCCCCTCTCCTTTTTCTCTTCGAATACACTTCCTCTAGTGTAAATTTTTGTAAAATCGATTCTTGGCGTCTACCGTTAAATATTTCCGCTCATTTGAATGTTAAACAAGTTGCACATTCCGTACAACTTTGTACACGTCTCAACTCGCATACTAATCGTTGCAATATCATCGATAAGCGACGAATTAAATTACACAAAACGAAATTAAATCCCACCAACAACCAACAAAGTAACATAATTAAATTTTTCAACGTTTTGTTTTAAACCTACGGTTTAATAAAAAGTTTCCAGCTGCGAAACTTTCGCGGTTTTCCATTATAACTTGCTACAGAGCTTTGTTTTAGTTTTCGGCAGCCGCCAAGTCATCCCCACGGCTTTTCTTCAAATACTAGAGCCTAGCTTGCGGTAAAAATCCAAAGTAAAATAAAGTACAGAAAGATGTCCAACTCAAACACGTGATAAAAGCTTCATGCTTCAACTTGTACTAATAATAAAGCTACTTTCCAAAAAGGACACTAACCAAACTAAAACTAATTACGCTTAATTGTCGCCGGGACTTGTCAGTTCAAGTTTTAATTACGCCCGGAATAAAATTACATCAAATTACATCAGTTGTACCAGTACCCACCTACCAGTAGCTTCCGATCGGAATTCATGTGGCGCGCGCGCGCGGAATAAATCTTCATCTCGCATTCCCATGCATTTTCATCGCGGCGCGCAACAAGAAGAACGATTGCGGCGCCTTGAAATGCTCAATAATTCCGCCACGCTTTGCTTCTGAGCCGGTTAGCACAGCCGTCTGTCGGCTTTCGGCGGATTTCACCAAAGCGGGAATAAAAATAAAAGAAATCCCCGAGAGTTTCTTGGATTTCCCATCATAGTTATTCGTAAACCCTCGAAATGATATTTACCACCTCATCTTTTTTCGAGTTTAGTTTAAATTAACTACCTTCTGGTGGAAATCCAGGTCAACAAGGAAATTAAAATTAAAATGGAAGCGCGCCCAAAACGCCAGTTTATGAAACCGACGCAATTTCTCAGGCGTTGAGCCCTGCGGTGAGCGGCGGCGCTAAGCCATGGAAGGCATCATGAGGACGTGGTCGCGCAATAATTATGTAAACAGCGTCTCGCGGTGGCGTTAATTGCCTACGCCCGAATTCGACTAACTGCCGTTTACTCTAGGTATCTACCCTATCCTACTCGAACAACACCCCTGTAATAGTAATTGTAATTGTATTCCAAAGTAGTTTACCAAGTAAACCAATACTGAAACATTTGCAAATTCTATTTATATTTGACATTTGACAAAATATCGTCAAGGTTCAACGTTGGTCAAAGTTCAAGACAAGTGTTTACACCACTGATAAATTAGTTTTTAATAAAAGTTAAGAAAAGTTGTGAATGTGTGTGCATGACAGCCGCGCAGCTTGACCTGATTATTTCATGTCGCAATTACGCACAAGTACCTTACCAGATGTTTAATTTAAAACTCAGAAATTTCTAATTTTTACTTTACACTTGATTTCCAACCATATTATGCAGATATAGCATAAAATGATGATGATTTATGATTTATAATGACAATAAGATTAATGCAGCACTTTTCGAGAATACCGAAAAGGTTAAACCGGTTAAACTCAACCAGAATAGAAATAACAATCGTAGTAAATTATCGACTGCAAAGAAAAACTGCAAAACAAGTGGAAACACAGCCGCGTATAACGAGGAAAATTACCCCGAAGCATGAAAGAAAATGCCAGCAGCGCCGAGAAAAAAAAACAGCAGCAGAAAAAGAATCGGAAAAGTAAAATGAAGAGAAAAAAGTGAACACAACACAACGGAAAACTTTTCAAAGCATAAAATACACGTGTTGTAGATGTATTTTCGCATGGCATGCCGCGTTTTTTTTTTCCGTTTTTTTAATTTTCCATGCTTTCAAGTGCGAACATTAAGCATGTTTGTTTTGCAGCGCGATATTAATTTTAATTAACATGAAATTTGCACACAACGCGTTATTTCTCCGCGCGCAAAAAAAAAGAATCGAAATTACCATGGATCGTGAAAAACCCTCAAAACGAGTGTGTCATGCGTCCCAGATTCAAGTCAATGACATTAAAAACCTAAACAGATTTTATAGGGTTTATACGAGCACCTTATGGCTAAGAGTGGAGGAAAGGAAATAGTGCGCCACTGGACGATGGTGATGGCGATGGGCGAATTTAGGTGCTGCACGTTTCCTTTTTACGACTTGCAAAATACTCCAGCACATCAACACCTCAAGGAAATCGATATTACACTCGTACTGGTGGTACTCATGTCAAACTCCGAAGGCATATAAATTTACCATTTTTGACTTGGATATGAGAACGATGATGAACATGTTCATCTAGGTAATTGCTGATTAAATTTTCAAGAGAAAAACACGAGTAGAGACAAGATATGTGAATTTTTAGTTCAAAACCGGTATTTTGGGTTGATACCGGTATTAATTCTGAGACTATTTCTATAATATTAAACGGTTTTGGTATTGAAATGAAAAATACCGGTATTTGAAAAATAAATACCGGTTAACCGGTTTTAATACCGGTATTTTACACCTTTACTAAAGTCTGTCAAACAGTAGTGTTTTTAGAGAGACAGAAGTAAAACGTGAGAAGTCATTACAAAAACCCACATACCACTAATATACAGAGTGTTTCAGAAAGCTAAATGTCTCTGAATTTACTTTATTTCCTTTTTCTTTATGAATTTATATCCTGACCTATTACTCTGGACTCTAGAGATCCCCGCGTCGGTTATACGGTTAACCATTAAAACATTTTAGCGCCGGTGCGCTTTTTCTAGCTCGTTAATCATAAATCAAACGGCGCATTTTCCCTCCATGCTCTCCGCCATGTTCGCCATTTCCGAGGCAAACGCAGACTTTGTTAGTCTCCAGCTCGCGTCCATTACGGTTAATGCGAGAGGACGACGAGTTAATACCGACCACATCACCCTCCTTCCCTTACTCCTACTTTTTGCGAAAATAGCAACCAAAGCAGAAAAAGTAAAGTAAATACAAGTACCTATACTACACTACTACCACCACTACTACCACTATAAATAAAAAGTAAACGTTTTCCTTAAAATATTTCCCCACCGGGCACCAGTTGGATAAATTGTTAAAGCTGACAGATTTATACGCGGCGTTAAACACCTATCGTAATGGCACGTGAGTAAATAATTTAGGAGAGCAAAGAAAAGCACGACGCTGATGCATATTATGATAACAATATATAAAAACGGAATAAAAATAACACAAAACAAATCATGCGCCAGACATGTGCATGTTAAGTACGAGTATAATTAATGAGTTTAATTACACTGCGCTCGGGGTGCAAGAAAACTTTATCGAAATGATAAGTTTAAGGCCTAATCATGTGCACACTGTGTGCACACATAATATAAAGTTTGTTGTTGGGTTAATTAAAGTTTAGCAAAAGAGGAAAAAATACAACGCAACAAAGAAAAGCAATCAGGAGGTAAATACTCCAAGGTACAATCTGACGACAGGAGTTAATCAATAAAGAAATCACGTATAAACATAATAAAAACCTGAAGTTTCTTTTGAAGCAAATAGAAGCTAAATAGAAGATATTTTTAATTTTAACTTTTTGACGTTGAGCACAGAGCATCAAAAGTGAATAAATTTTGAATGAGAGCAGTAAATAGATGCCAGTCAAAAAGTCAGATATCCTTGCTCGCGAAAGGAGTCATAGATGTAAACATAGAACACATCTTGCGAGTGTACATTTATATTTACACGATTTACCAATGCGTGTAATCACTATTAATAGTGCAAAATTCCAAAAATATAATAAGTATTGAAATACCGGTATATTTATAATCAAATACTGATCATCCTTACTAATATTATAAATGCGAATGTCCTGATGTTTGTTACACTTTCACGCAAAGACTACTTAACCGATCATCATGAAAATTTGTACACATATTCTTAGTGGTCCCCGATAGGTTATAGGCAACTTTTTATTTAATAAAAAAAATAATTTTTTAAATAAAATAAAGAAATAGTTTAGCCAATAATACCTCTGCATCTGGCTATTTGACTACTTTAACGCCATCTAGCATTCCAGCAATGAAGCTCAAACCTAAGTACTATAGTACCATCACACTGTATTATCACATTGTATTACCGACAGCTACGTCAACATCAAATCCAATTGACTACACTATGGAGACTGTACACTATACTTCCATAGACTATACTTTCAGCCATTTTAAACTTCCCGCCATTCTACTTCATTGTTACTTCTTCTGTGACTACAGACGCGTACGGAAGCAACTTCATTATTTTTGATATTCGCGAACGAAGCCAAGGGTTAAAGCCAGTTTTCAATATGATACTGCTTCCGATATAAACCGGTATTGAAAAATATTGGTATTTTAAATAAAATACCGGTTTTTCAATACTTATTTTGAATTTTTAAAGAATACCGGTATTAAATTGAGAATTCAACCCTTTCCAGGAAGGCTGCGCATGCATTATTACCACTACATAATTATAAACACTCAAAATTAATTGAAAACAAACAAAAACACGTTTTTAAACAAATTCCAACACTTTCTCAATCCCCAAACAGAAAAATAATCACCCTACCGATGTTTTCACATCATCCCTTCGCTTCTGCTTCTGTTCTTCACCCCTGTATCTTCAATTTCCACGTTTTGTATTCAAAATGATCAGCATACCGTAAACACATGCGTGTACAAAGTGCAATATGTTACAGTGTAAAACACAAGCAACAAATGTAATTGCACTCAATTTTTCAATGCTTTTCATCACCGAAACGCAAAAAGCAAATATAAACAATTTTTACGATGATTCAATGCATTCATTAAATCATTAAATTCACGACCTAGTAACACAAATTTCTCCCTATAATAATAATAAAAAACCAGCCTAAATTATACCCAAAATAAAAGCAAATCTAACCTTGTTTGAAAGCCACACATACACGTGATTAAAATGCATGTTTGTGTGCATGCCCGCCGAGTTTATTGGCGTGTTGATACGGCGTTACTAATTAGAAACATTCCGTTGCAGAAGCAAGCAGTCAAACACACTCTCGGATATACAGTGTGTTTACATTACATTACATTACAAAACGCCGGTTATTATTGGAACAATATTCAACAATAACAATAACATAATGTGTACAACAATCGTGTACAAACAAGCCGTAATTTATGCTCGCTTAATATTCACCGCATTTTTCCTATTTACTTTTATTTGAACGGTGAATCCAAACAAGTTTTAACACAATATATTAATCGATGATACGCACCGACGAATAAATTCACTATTCATGAATTATTAACAATATGCACGGATGCGGATAAACGACCTAACTGCACATTTGTCTACCAGTTTATTCTTTTATGTGAATAATGACTCATAAACGTAGAAAAATGAAAGAAAAAATGTAATATTTAGGTTGTAATCAAATTCTGAGTAAGGTATGCAACCAATTGTACACTCGGGTGTAAAATTAGGTTATGTAAGTTGAAAATCTCTTATTTCTGAGTCATTAAACTATAAAATTAAAAGAAATGCATAAATATTTGGGTAGTACTAAAATTTTGAGTAAGATATGCAACCCAGTATGCAATAAGGTGTGAATTGAGGTTATGTAGGCAGGAAATATGTCAATAAATCAATGACATTTTAATTATGCAAACATCCGGCGGAATAAATGCATAAACCGTAGGCAGATTGTTGCAAAATATGATATTCGCTTACCTCGCCGCTCTCAGCCGCTGGCGAATCGTCAATGATGTTGAAGATGATGGGCGGCAGGCCGGGTTTGCCCAGCAGCGAGAACCCAAACCCGCTGTTCTCGCTGCGGCTGAGCACCACGAGCAACTCTTCGGCCATTTGCAGCTGCAGATGCTCTCCTCCTCACGACATCGAAACACCAAACATATGACGATCACTACAAACAAACAAACTGTCAACGTTACACATCAACTATATTGTCTATTACATACCTGTTATGTTGCACTAACAACACCACACGTTTATCTTGTTTTATTTTGTTTATTTTGATTTAGTAACGCGTGACGCACGATTAATTTCGCTTTACTTCACCAATTCACATAACCTCCGTGCGTGTTTCTTCGCGGAGTGACCTCACCATCGACAACACCTAGCCAGGCATCTGCTGCGCTTGCTGCATCCACATAACACAAAACATACACGACGAATTTCTATTTCAATACGAAACGAACGAAAAAAAACCACCACTGGTTGTCGATAATGCAGAGCGGTGGATACAGTGGTGGTTGTACTGCATTCGCAAACGCGGAATTCACTGCGCGAATCGCGAATCAATGCGGCAAGCGCGGCGATCACCACACCGAGTGCAGTCTTCGGCCAGCGCCAGCATCACGCACACAGAGCCGCGCGCCGGCGAACGAAATCACCAAGTGCGCAAAGTGCGACCGAAAAAACAACAAGCGCCATTGTTGAAATAAAACATCAACCACCGCTCCAAAACCACACATCGCGCGCCCTCTATATACCAAACCCTAAACTAACCACTCAAAACTCATAAAACATGGCCGTCTCTTCAAATACGAAAAAACGTAGGTATTTTATGATGATTTCCAGCGATGATTTGCAAAAATCACAAATAACATCGCCACATCTCGCTTGAGATAATCTATTCCGTACCCGCCTTGACCCCGCACGCCTCATTTTACATCATCGCGCGTCACTTTATCGATGCGCTGCCACTGGCTGCTTCCATGATTATGAATTAGGTAACACACTTGTTCGGATAATTACAAGAAATAGTTGAACGTTCACTTTCCCATCCAAGCGTAGAAAAGCGAGCGAGCAGCGCAAAAAAAGTTCAACAACCTTGAGTCCAGCACGAATCAAAAATTCACTTGCATATTATACAAGTGACACTCTGGGCGCATAAAGTGGTACGCAGGTTATTTTCGTATTCTAATCTTACTTTGAACAAATCCCAACAAGGTCGTACGGAAAACAAGTGAAAATGCAAGGTGTTTCGTCGTTGGTAAAGAGCACAATTCCCAATTACTTGTCGAGTCTTCCGATCCCAGACTCGATAGGCGGATGGTTTAAACTTGGAGGTAAGTATTTGGATAAATAAAAACTTATGATACCTAATTATTTGTTGTAATGTGTAGTTAAAGACTGGGCGGCGCTGATTCCACCAACTGCAGCACTTGCAGGCTTCACTTACATTACCTACAGAGCGTTTTGTCCTCATGGCAGGCCTGCACCATGCGGAAAAGTGAATCCAAACATCCTGAAGACCAATCCGAAGGTGGTTGACTCTGTGGATGTGGAGGATATTGCCGATAAGGCAGCGTTCTGTCGCTGTTGGAGAAGCAAAAATGTTAGTATTGCTAAATTAATATTAATTTATTTAATTTTTTTATATATTTTTATTCTAGTGGCCTTATTGTGATGGTGCACATGGTGTTCACAACAAAGAGACTGGTGATAATGTAGGCCCGGTTGTTGTCAAGCGAGAAAAGTGAAGAAGATAATATTACTGATGTGTTTAGCCAAAACTCTTAGATAATTTTCCGAAGAAATAAATTGTTACAAGTACTTTAGGTGTTTGGTTGCTGCGGGTTTTTTGCTCACTTGTTAACAGGCAATTTTTGATTGCTTGATTATTTTTTGTTACATTGATAGCTTCAAGCAAAGTTATGTGTTCAAAATAAAGTAAACATGCAAAACACACATTTTTATTATTGTTTTACGCAAATTTATCAACAATTTTAACAATAAACTGAATAAATTACATGAAAATAATCTTGGCAACCTTGTATAAACCCAAATTAACCTCACTTTTTTATAGAACATCAACATAACACATAACAATTGAAATAATAATTT
Organism: Dalotia coriaria; assembly: GCF_025399875.1. Taxonomy (NCBI): domain Eukaryota; kingdom Metazoa; phylum Arthropoda; class Insecta; order Coleoptera; family Staphylinidae; genus Dalotia; species Dalotia coriaria. The sequence continues at coordinate 1,284,886 of NW_027045446.1, forward strand.
AAAACTTTGATTATTAACAATACAATCATGATGGAAGTTGATAATGATGAAAATTATGTTTTAAACAAAGCTAGATCCGCACTGAAGACAAATTCAGTCTCAGCAAAAGCCTGGATGATTATGGCTAAGACTTTATATCCAAACAACTTCGGAGTACAGTTTGAAGCTTACAAAAACGAAAAAAACGCTGGAAATGTAAAGGAAGCCGGTAGATGCTTCACGGATTTAATCGAAAAATTCCAACAAGTGCCTGAATTCTGGGAGGAAATCAATGCTGTAACACAAGCTCTAAGAACCGAGAGTGAACTTGATGCACAAAAACAGTTTCTCTCGGAAATGTTTAAGCATTTGTCCACGGAAGTACAACATAAACTCTTGTTAATCACTGCGGATCACTGTGAAGACACTCAGGAACATTGTAAATTACTACTGCTGCTCTTACAGAAGTTTCCATCATCAATATCATCACATGGGGTAAAAAATTGTTAATTTTTTAGAATTTTTAAGTTAAAATTTATATTTTTGTAGATGGGATTAATTGAGACGTTACTAAGTGCAGAGAAACACAACGTGTCAGGAAATCAACCCGTAAACAAATACAGAGAGTTGTTAATCTGTGATTTAATCCCTCTACTGAATAAAGACGGATGTATTCTGGATTTATCACCGAAATTGATCTTTAAACTACTGCACAAAGCCATAGAATATCATTTATTTGTGCTCTGGGGTTATATTTGCAATAAAAAGGTAAAATGCACTCAAAAAACCTCAAAATTTTCATAAAAAATTCATTTTATCATAATTTTAGGATGATTCCAAGCAGAAAAGTGAAGATTCCTGGTCGAATTTATACAAAACCTTCGAGTTTGTCTGTCACCAACTACACTGGGAGAAATTCCTGCCATCTTTCAGCACAAACTGGTGCAAGGATACTTATTGGGCCAAAATACTAAATCTAATCCAATCACCAACGTTTAACATGGAGGATACTCAATCGCACAAACAAATAACATATGCCGTTGCCATCTTCTTGCTTTATTGCTTATATCAATATTTATATTGTTTAAATATTGAAAATGTGCCAGGACAGAATTATCCTGCGTATTTATTGGTGCAGGGATTCCTCGACGCGAGTTTCCCAGCGTTTTCGAGTGATCCCATCGCGAGTATGAGCGCAAAACGTCGAAAAAGCACAGATTGTAATAATACAGAGCCAGTTGTGGTGACAATCGAGCCAAAAACACTCAAAGCAATCATTCCCAACTTTACAATGGCTGTAAAATGCTGGGATTTGCTACATTCCGCCGATCAGTTAAACCGCGAGTTTATAAAGTTGAGTGGAGCGTTGAATTTGGAGCATTGGCTGAGTACCTTTCTCGTAGATCATTTAATTTATAAAGATAAACATGAAGATGTCTTGAGGAGACTTGAAAATGACTCTGGGTATCCACAACTGCCGAAATTAATCCTCAAAGCACAAGCATTCTTTCTACAACGCAATTATATCGTAAGTTTTAAAAAATTAATTTTTTTTACTGAAAAATGCTTAAAATAATTTAAATTTTAGAGGTCTTATGATAATATCCGTGAAGCTCTTCAACTTCTACCGGAAACCACCGGAGAAACATGCGAGAATCTAATAATAGGCGGAAATCAACGCCATTTACACTTTTTGCCATTGACACGCGTCGCAATCATCCAATTCCTCGCGAAATTCATCCTGCATGGCATCCGCGCAAACGGATTCAAGACAGATATGTCCGTGGGGCATTGTTTTGTCCTCATGCAAATGGACTGGCCGAATGAAGAGAATTTCCTGCCAATGCTCATCCAAGAAATATGCAAAACCCGCACGTTTTACTATCTACCATTTCAGACTTACATCATCGAAATAGACATACTAGAAGAGTTGGCATTCTTGTGGAATAGCCAAAACGGACAAATCACATACGAAATACTACCCAACATGTTAACCCGCAGGATAGGCACGCGTGGAGCTGATAAAGGCATTCGAGAAGAAATCAAACATGCCATCAAGGGACAAATCGAAAAAGTTCACGACCCCATCCATGAACTAATCCGACAGTTTTTGCTGCAGGAACAAACGCACATCTCTGTGAGTCTATTATAAGTTGTAACTTAAGCTCTGTTTTAATAAAATTATGCTTACGATAATCTCAATTCAATAACATGTGTAATTGCTTAGACTTATACTTGATTAGTATTAATATAGGCACTACGATTAGTACAATTCGCGTGTGATAAAAAAATACGAGTAACAATATCATAATAACGTGTACATGTTGAACATTTAACATTACCTACCTTTATAAGGTGCCCCAACCACCGTAGGGATAACCGGGTTGACCCTGGCCAGGTGCTCCAGGTGGATGATAGCCTTGTTGTTGCGGTGGATGTGGATAACCTTGCGGTGGTGCACCCGGTGGGAAACCACCGGCTTGCGGGAAGGAATAGGTATCTGAAAATGCGGTTACAAAATGGCGGACTGTTCTAACCTTTGTGTGTATGTAAAAAAAATTAAATTTCAAATTCTTACTTGGATACGGCATAGTTCCGTACGGATTATAACTTGTAGGCATCGGAGGCGGTGCGTACGATGGATACGGCGATTGAACACTCGCCCCGTAGGGCACTGGCATTCCCTGCACGTAAACTGGATACGGCAGGTTGCCTTGTACGCCCTGCGGCGTCGGTTGACTGGGCGCGGATGATGGCGGACCAGTTGGTACGTCTTTGTGATACTCAGGCCGTGCAGGTGGCGCTGGTGTCGTTTGACGGCTACTCTCCTGTGTCAAATCTTTCAACAGCTCTTCTTTTTCGGTTTTACGTGCGAAACAAAAGTCACTGATTTTGTTTTGCGTTACAACCAACAACTATCCGAAGAAAACAATAAAATACACTCAACAATACACAAAATTAACAAAAAAACTAACCTGTGTAAGTTCATTGTAGAACTTAGTGCCCTCTTTGAGATGATTCTGCAAGTCTCGGAAAGCATCGTGTGCAGCCGCGAGTTGACTCATAACCTCATCGCGGTTGTTCGTGGTACTACCACGCTCATTAACAAACTGCGAATGGGCGCTTTGAATCTTCGCGACTAATTCACCTTGTCGTTCGATACTCTGACGAACTTGCGTTTGCAACGGCCCGAAATGCTTACCCAAACACTCCACAGACATCGGCGGTTCGTTAATAGCGCCATCTTTAGCCAACGCGGCCATGAATTCAGCTTTCATGTCAAACGAAGATGAATTTAACTCTGATTCAATCACATCTCGTTCCGCCTTGATTGTTTCAACCTCTTCCATTAGACCTCTTAGAGTACTCACTGCTGATGAATTCGCCAGATTTGACTGTCCACCAGAGGGAACAGCTGCTTCCACAGCTTCTGGACTCTTACTCAACACCTCCATGAATTTACGATGCGTTTCAAACTTCTCCCGGACTGTTTTATCTGCATTCACAGCGTTATTAATAATCTGTCGATATTTCGCAATATTAGACCGGAACATTTCTGTTAATTTATCAGAAGATGTACGTGTCCAACGTTCCTTGAACTGCTCACGAAGTTGCCTATCCGATTGCGCTTCTTCATTGAGAATCCTATCTGTCTATAACCTCAAAATTAATATTTTCAAACAAAACACTTAATAATTACAAATTACCTCATCTAAAATGTCTGTATTCCTCTTTAGAAGGTCCGGTAAATCATTTAACAACGTTTCCAACGCTGTAATCCCCCCGGCGTTCCTCACAGCCTCCGCTTTTTCCAAAATAGAAGGCGGGAGGGTATTCCCTTCGGTTATTTCAATCGCCGCAGGAAGATTCAAAGAAGCCAGCACGCTATTCAACAATTGTGTGGCATCCCGTGACTTTGAAATCTCCACATTCACGAGTTCACTCTTACGCACATCGCAAGCAGCCATCGCTTGATGAACAGCAATCGGCACTAATTCATCAAACAAATCTTTGAAATTTTGACTCATCGGATACGCAGGCGCAATCATTTTAGCCAGAGCGGCTTTACCAATCGGCGCGAGTGATTTTATATCAGGAATACGCTCGTGGTAGATAAAATCGTTATCTTTTCTTGCTTCCGTTAAGTTTCGCTGGACTTTATGTGCTAGTTCAGGGAATAATGCTTTGGATGCTTTTGTCTGGGCGAGTTTAAACTGTTCCTCTGCATTCTAAACATTAAAAAATTAAATTTTGTGTTTTTTGTTGTTTTTTCTTTAAATTACTTACAGTTAACCAAGTTATTTCTTCCCCTACTGCTTTGTTTGCCTTGCAGACTAAACTTTGATATAAATAAGCAATGCCTTGATAAGCCGCTTGTTTACCAAGGATCAAAGAAGTCCATTCGCGGTCGAAGAGACCTTTGTGTGGCTCTTTCTGGAAGATTTTCGCGCAGTCACCGTAGAGATCCTCACAATGCGCGGCTAGTTTAGCAACAACAGCGTCTTTCATGTTGTCTAGTCAATAAAAAAACATTAAAATTTTATTGTTTTTGATTTTTTTTTGTTATAAACTTACTTAAAATTGCTTTGTGAACGAAAATTTCTTGTGCTTGTGCAAGCATTAGTTGCGCCAGAGCTCCCAGCGTGTCTGGATTGAGGTCTGTTGTGGGTTCCTGCTGGATTGATTGAATTACAGTCGCTTTTAGGTGATTGTAGTTACCAGCTGCTTGTTGGAATAATTTAGCAGCGAGTTTTAAGCCTTCATCATTGTCTAAAGCTTGTGTGGAGGCTACAGCACTCTGGAGAGATGCAATATTGAAGAGAACACAGATTCTTTCAAAGGATAATGATGCAATTGCTGTGAATATAAGAAAAATTAGTTTTTTTGTGGAAAAAAATGTAAAAACTTACTTTGACTGCTTCGTACACCAAAAATAGACCCTTTATCAAATGCATCCTTCCATTTGAAGGGTACTTGCATCTCCTGTGCGGGTATCTTACCTTCCAGAGCCACCAGTTGATCATAATACCTTTCAAACAAAAATTATTACAATATAAATACTAATAATTTATCAGTGTGTGTTGACTTACCCATAAATAATCTCCAAACTGCTCTCATACTTCTCAAACGCCCTCCAAATTGCGTTGCTTCGTAACTTGCTGAGGTCATTGATGGCATCGCTATAATCCAGCGGCTGATCTGCAGTGCTGTACCGCGCCTGCAGTAAATTCTTCAACGGCTGGACAATGTCCACGTCCGTTGGCTTCTTCAACGGCACGGCGATGAAGTCAGCCATTTTAATACGCAACACCGGCTATATTATGCAGTTAATTATGACAATACACGATAATTACTCAACGACACACAAGTATCTCGCACGTACTTGTACTTGACAAGAGGATTGCAAATGAAATAATGTGATGGAATAGGTACGTTGTAGACAATAAAACAACCGGTGATTCAACAAACGATTCACACTTTGTGATTGGTTGAAAACCCTACTTTTGTGTCACGTGACCAGGTTAGGTCACGTATAAATTTATTCAAATCATGGTAGGCAACCAGTAAAACACAAATATATATTGGGTGTTTTAAGAAGAAATCATAAAAAATGTATAAAAAAATTGTTTTTACAGTTTTCTTTTACCATTGATGTAAAAGTAAAGCACAGATTAAATTTACAAGGAATTTTTGTACTGCTAGTTGCGTTCCGTTGTTGTAAGTGACTTTTTCATGCAGAAAATAATCATCAAAAGCGTCCCATGCGTCAGTAGCGCATAAAGATTCATATTCCGAATGACAGGAGGTACCCTCTTGACATTCACTGCATGGTGTACCTATTTTATACATTCTTTGATTGGGTATGTTACCGGTAGGACCATAATTACATATTAAATGTTGAATATATTGTACTTTTGGACCCTTTGTTGTTTGAAAAATCACTCTGGCACACCCAATGAGATATGTATCAGCCCATACCAACTGTGAATACATCGTGTATAACCTCTGTTGTCTTTTAGACCCCACAGGTCTAGAAATAGGGTTAAAATAATAACATAACCTTAAATATACACTACTAAAACATACAATTTGTAAGATTGTACAATAGACTTGTTGATATACTCTGCGCCTTGGTACCACATCTCCAACAAATGCATCACACCATCTGTAGCGATACTTCCCCTTGCTATATTCTGCCCTACGGGAAACCTTTCTAAATCTCTACAGATATCATTACCAAAAATGCATTGCGCGGCCCATCTGTCAGCTGTAGCGGCTAATTCATCATCCCATTCAAGCATTCTCATGTTAGCCGCTGGTACCACCCCAGAAGCGACTTTATTCCTGATTGTATTATGTGCATCCACCAGGAGATGCTTTTCTGTGTCAGAAAACAACACAGGGACATAACCTTTACATGCAGGACCAATTTTTTGATTCTGCAACCAAATATACATCAAAAACAGTGAAAAACACAATAATTCATGGAATACCCACCGCGTATTTACACAAAGTATGAGATCCACACTTTTTACCCACCGTTTTCACCTGGACATCAATACAACATGTCCGACAGTATTTATTAGTCGATAAATTTGTATTCTGCGAAGCGTAGAAAGCCAAAGAAGATGGTTTCGTCAACAAAACATTGTCTTCCGTTGATATTGAGGGAATACCATCAATTATCATGAAGATAATTGTAAATATGATGAATTTTTTTGACATTTTCAAGTTTTATTTGTCAAAATATAGGTTATGTGATTATAAAACACTTATATAACATTATTTAACTTGTACATAACGCCCGACAAAAACAACTCGTTCTTCTTTATTGGTGGATTCCTCCATTGACTCAATATGTGCTGCACTAACCTCCAAAGTTGTGGATGTTGTAGTAATAGTGACCAATTCCGCGATTGGTGCACTCCTCATGATAAGAGCAAATAAAAATGGATGCTCAGCAATGAATGGCACCGCATCAAACACTTCCTCCTCTCCGATACGCTCCAAAATATTAACTAATCACAAAAACACAATTATAAATGGTGTACATTTGGTTGCCTAGCGTTGAGGTAACTCTATAAGTACTATATAATCCCAGATTGTTTTCAGGTTAGAATTTTGAGCAAAACACAATTGTTTTAGTCGAGTATCATGTCTAATGTAAGAGTATTTACAAGTATTTACCATTTATGTCTATTTGAGTGTTGCGTGTGTTTGTTTTTAGACTGCGGAAAGTGGCGCGAGTATCCGGCCCACGAAAAGCACGTAATGGCCGAAAGGCGTTTTCATTCGCAGATAGAAAATCGATGGATGGTCCATCGTCCAGTCCACCAACACAAAATTAATCAACCCCAGTAATCAATATACTCTACAACTATGATAATAATATAAATATCGTATTTATTGCGATGCTTTCACACATTTCTCAAGAGATAAAAGCCAAGGGGACAAGCATAGAATAAAATTCTTCTTAAAAGTGTGTTAGAAAGTGCTCGGTGCACTAAACCTGCCCACAAATAGCGGCATTTTCACACTGCGTGGGTGTTCGGCCTGCTGGCGCAAGAGAACGCACATGAGGAACGGATGATCAGCGACAAAGTGCAACTTTGCCACGCGATCCGCCGGCGGGATCGAGAGGGTGATCACGCCACCTTGAAGTGTCAAGCGATTAGTATTTGATTAGTATTTGTGCGAAAGCAACATCAATTTTGAGGTTATGCAGTCAACTTACTTGCTGTTGCAGCTGCTGCTTCAGTTCCTGTTTCTGTCACGTTGATAAACGTCTTCTGGATGACTGTGTTCACTTGCAGATTGTTATCTGGTGTGATATCGGATAAATCAGCGTGTTCAGTGAAGACTTTATCAATTCCCAACTGAAAACAAACACTTTTAGTATAAAATGATGAATAATGCGATAGTACTGACATCTTGCAGGATTTTTTTGTACTTAATTGTAGTTTCCATTGAAAACTTAGGAATCTGTATCCTGACGTGTTGTTTCTTGAATGGTTGATCTTGTAGTACCTCCTCCATACGATGCTCTAACCTTTTCAAGCCGTCCACTTTGTTAGGCAACACAAACACCATCGAAACATCGTGTCCTTGATACGGCAACTCTAAGAACTTCGCATCGAGTTCTTCATTTTCGTAATAATTAAAAAAGTCCGTCAATTGCATCATGTCCACATTGTGTGGTTCCTTATGCTCTGAATAAAATGGCCGCTTGATTGTATCGACAGGATCAAATGGATACTGCCATTTTCCTTTGAAATGCAGTGCATTTGCAAGGACTAATTTGGTTTCCTTGAGGAGATCTTCAGGTGAGATGATTTCCTGGATTTTATTGTTTGTTTTATCCTGTACCCAGTCGTTGATGTCACGTGCGGCTTCGTAGTTGAGTGAGAAGTCGACAGTGTCGACATCTGCATCGAATATGTATCTGGCTACGTCCTGATAGGCTTGTTTTAGTTTAAAGTTGTGGTTTACGAAGAGTTTATTCGCGGATGTTAGAGAATAGAATTCGTTGCCACGAAGTTGTGGCATAAGGTGTCTAAAGATTGTTTTTAGTAATTTTTGGTTGGAGGGTAGTTTTAGTCCTCGGGTGATTTCGGTGGCGGTGTCGCCTTTGGCGCCTAAGGATGTGAGCGCCATTACTGTTTGCACCGAGAGGGGGCATGTCAGGAAGTTGCTTGGTTCACTTTTTGATAATTCCTGTTAAAAAGAAGAAAAAATAGGTTAGAATTGTTGTATGTGTCAAAATAACATTGCGTTGCTTTGCGCATGCGCAGTGAACACTATGGGCGGGGCATATTTACACGTTTTTTTATTATTTCTATGAAAATAAATTATATTTATGTGATTATCTATCTTAAAATTGGTATTTTGATGTTATACGTGAGAATAACATAGGATTCTTCTGCGCATGCGCAGTAAATACTATTGGCGGAGCAAATTTACATGTTTTTTTATAATTTCTATAAAAATAAATTATATTTATGTGTTTTTCTATCATAAAATTGGTATTTTGATGTTATACGTAAGAATAACATAGAATTCTTCTGCGCATGCGTAGTAAATACAATAGGCGGAGTATATTTACACGTTTTTTACTATATCTATGAAAATAAGTTATATTTACGTATTTATTTATCTTAAAATTGGTATTTTGAAGTTATACATAAGAATAACATGGGCAATTTTTGCGCATGCGCAGTTAACTCTATGGGCGGAGCATATTTACACGTTTTTTTTATTATTTCTATAAAAATAAGTTATATTTATGTGTTTATTTATCTTAAAACTGAAATTTGGAGGTTACATGTAAGAATTACTTGATATTTATCTGCGCATGCGCAATATACATCATAGGCGGAGCATATTTACACGTTTTTTAACTATTTTTATGAAAATAAATTATATTTATGTGATTATCTATCTTAAAATTGGTATTTTGAAGTTATACGTAAGAATAGCATTGGCCTATTTTGCGCATGCGCAGTAAACATCATGGGCGGAGCATACTTACACATTTTTCTAATTTTTCTCATAGAAATATAATTTTTTCCCATTTTAAGCAAAAATAATTCATGTCTCATGATAATTAATTAAAATCGCAAATATTACGTCTTTATTGTGGCCTAATTAACGCATTCTTAATTATTTTTTATAAAAAGAATGCGCCGCTTCAATTGAAGCATAAGAATTGTTCTCGTTTGATGCAAGTCACTTCCATTGTTGCTTATTGCTTGTTTCTGTCATCCAGCTCGCTGCATGTTACTCGTAATTATCCAAGTTGTAGTTAAGTGTTAAGCAGTTGAGTCAATTTCAATTAAGGGCGTGAGATTGACAGTTTTTGATTGAAAGCAAAGCGTTTGACTTGTGTGCAATTTGCGTCTTCAAGGTTACAACTATGAGAAGGAGAAGTTGATTGAATTTTGTGTATAAAATTATTCTAATGAGATGAAATCAAGTTAAAAATAGAAATTGTGTATTTGCAATAGTTAAACCAATAAATCAAACCCCTAAGTTTGTATTTGTACATTTGGTTGCGTAACTAATGCGGACTACTTTCAAAGTGGGCAAAATTTACGTATTAAATTAGTTTAAATCAATTATTTAACAAGTTTAAACAAAATTAGAGAAGTTTTTATGATTATTATAAACAATAGCGTATATTTAATTGTTTATTTATTGTTATATCAAGGAAAATTGAAGAAAAACAATAAATATTTAGTTTTTTTGCGAGATTTTAAGAGTCGCAACTTTAATTGTTGATATCTAGTGTAATTTTTAATTTTTTTAAACAAAATACAATATTAGTATATAGCAAATTTAATCTATTTTCAGAATATGTTATTATTTATATAAAAAAAATTGTCTTCCATCTTGAAATTACAAATTATTTATGAAAAACGATGAAAATTTTGCTTTTTTTCTTAAGATTTTAAAAGTTGCAATTTTAGTTGTTGATATCTAGTGTAATTTTTAACTTTTTTAAATAAAATAAAATATCAGTACATAGTAAATTTAATCTACTTTCATAATATGTAAGTGTTTTCTTAGAAAAGTATCGTCTTCTATCATGCAATTACAAAATAAGAAGAAAAATCACTTTTAGGTAAATTTTCTGTGTTGCAACTTTAATTGTTGATATCTAGTATAATTTTTAACTATTTTAAACAAAATAAAATTTTATAACATAGTAAATTTAATCTACTTTCAGAATATGTATTTGTGTCTTTAAAAAAGCATCGTCTTCCATCTTGAAATTACAAAAAAAGAAGAAAAAACACTTTTAGGTAAATTTTTAAGTGTTGCAACTTTAATTATTGATATCTAGTGCAATTCTTAACATTTTTAAACAAAATAAAATATTATTACATAGTAAATTTAATCTACTTTCAAAATATGTGATTATTTCCTCTAAAAAACCTCGTCCTCCATCTTGAAATTACAAAATAATAACTAAAAACACTTTTTTTTTCTAGAAAAAAATTTCCTCACGCAATTTTTAATAAATATAAAATAATGTTAATAAACCTTGCTCCACTGACAAGTTCACTCTAGGCGCTAATTAGTCCACGTTGCACATTCGAGTGCACAGCGAAAAAATGTCGGCTTTTTCAGTTTTTACACACATTTTCGATCGGATACTTTGCATGTAAGATACGAGTAGATATCAGTACACGCCGAGTGTGGTAACAGTCGTCGGTGAATGCATTCGTGTCGCTTTGCATAAGCACGCACTTGTCGGACGAAATTAATCCAGATAATCGACAGGTGGCACGTGAAAATCAACGCAACCACAACGTACTTTTAATTTTTAATTACTTCACGCGGCGGCGACACGCTGCGCACGATTTATGCGTGTTGACTGCGAAGAATGATGAATAAATTCATTGATTCTATCAGAAAAACACATAAATTTTGTTTATTTATAGGGAAATTGTGAGAAACTTGGAAAATTGCTCTGCCAATTGTTTTTATTGCGCATGCGCAGGAGAATCCTATACTATTCTTACGTATAACTTCAAAATAATTATTTCAAGATAGATATACACATAAATATTAGTTATTTTTATAAAAATAGGAAAAAATGGGTAAATTTGCTCCGCCTACAGTGTTTACTGCGCATGCTCCACAAATCCCTATGTAATTTGTCAATGAAAATCATAAAATAATGTTTTTCATCTAAAAATGCCATTTTTAAACATTTAACATCGTTTTTTCTTGCATTTCTTTAAAAAGTCAACATTTCTACACAATTTTTAACCTTAAAAATTCAATTTTAACAAATATTTCTATTAAAAAATTAACTTTCAAGAATAATAATCATTGATTCAATCAAATAAACACAAAAATCTCGTGTATTTGAATAGAAATTGTGAAAAATATGAAAATTTGCTCCGCCCACAGTGTTTACTGCGCATGCTCCATACATCCCAATGTAATTCTATATATAAAACCCTAAAATAATGTTTTTCCTCCAAAAAACACATTTTTAAACATTTTACAACGATTTTTCTTGCATTTATTTAAAATATCAACATTTCTACACAATTTCCAAACAAAAAAAATAATTTTTTACTCATTTTTTCTATAAATAAATTAATTTCAAGAAATATTTGCTCATAACTACTCCGAATACGTGGGATATCAATTGAACACAACTCAATGCCTTATATTTCTATGAATTGTTGATACAAGTTTCCTTACGCGAAACTTTCCTCTACCACCCAACTTGGTGGGTGCACCGAACCATTTTTACCTCTTGTGCCTTCTGCAGTCCTCAATCGAATCGGTGGTATGGGAACACCTCCGATTGATAAAACACGCGCGACTAATTATCGAGCACTCATTGAAAATCACCGTTTGGCGTCGTTTGCACCACGAAGACAAACGCACGACCTAAGCGTGTATTGTATATATAGATATATAATAATTAATATAATATATTGTAATTAATATAAAGTTGAGTTAAATTAATATGCGGCGAGTGCTTCTGTTGATGTTTCTGGGCTTGGCGCACGGCGCGTACAAGCTGCAAGAACAGTTCCGGTGGAAAGCGCTCGACTATGCTTACCCGACGGAGGAAGCGAGACGACAGGCGATTATGAACGGCAGGTTCATACCGGAAAATAATTTGCCTGTCGGGATCGAGATATGGAATAATAAGCTGTTTGTGACTGTTCCCCGCTGGATGGCAGGTAAATTATTTTGATTTTGTTTGTTTTTTGGTTATTACTTGTGAATGGAAAGGTTTTGGAAAATTTTGAAAAGTGAGATTTATAGTAGGTATAATTAGCTACTAATTGAAGTTTGGTTGTTTTTGTAGCTTAATTAGTTTCGGAGTTATTGATGATTAAAGTTTGGGGTTTTTAAAAAATGTGAAAATTGTAATGTTTTAGTTTTTTGCGCAAAACCGGAAAACTATTAAAACTGCATAGTTGTAGTTTTGTAGGCATAATCTTAGATAAATTCTCTATAAAATGACATATTAATTTATTATCTAGCTGCTTAATTAGTTGAGTTATGATGTCGTTAAGTTTGACAATTATATTTTATGCTAGTTTGTGTTTTAAATAAATTTAAAAATGCAATGTTTTAGTTTTTTGCTTATAACTAGAAAACTATTAGACCAACAAATTTAAAATTTGGCAAGTATAATCTTCGATAAATTCTCTTTGAATTAACGTATCAATCAATTTTTATCACTTTAATTACTTCAGTTATCACGCTGCAAAATCCATCAATTTTTCCAAAACAAAAAAAAACAATTTAATTGAATTATTATTCCAATGACGTTTAAAACCGTTATAAACAATTAATTGTTTATCGGAAGTACTAATTATACACTAAAATACTATTAAACACAAGATATACTGTTATTAATCAGATATAATTAAAAGAAATCAATGAAAATAAAAACCGAAGCATAAATTTCAATAAAATTTGAATAAAAAGCAAGAAATGCACAGCCGGCGTGCGCTAATTAAATCTTATCCAAAGTTGCATAATTGCGAAGTGCAGTAAAACGAAGAATGCGTAACGCAAACACGTACGATACAGAAATTTGCATTTTAACGCTGATAGGGATCCTAATTAGTTTCACTTAGACACGTGTTCAATGAAACGTTATAATCAGACACCATTCACAGGGTCATCACTAAATATATCATTAGAATTATTAATTAATTATTAATTATTGATGATATACTTCCTGTGGACATGGTTATGTCAAGGTAGAGTAATGGGGTAATAATTTATTCAATAGAGTCATCTATGTTACTAAAACTTGAAAATTTTTAAGAATTTTTTTACATTTTTTGTTGTAACAAGAAAACCAAAAAGAAAATTGTAATTTTTCTTTTTGTGTCTTATTATAAGTTAAATTCTCTTTCTATTAATGTTTTAGTGAATGTTCTATGAGTTTAATTAGTTGAGTTATAACGATGCAAACCTAATTTAACATTTTTACATTTACATTTACATTTTTTATTTTTACAAGAAAACTATGAAGAAACTTGAAGTTTTTCTTTTTGTGTCTTATTGTCAATTAAATTCTCTTTCTACTAATGTTTTAGTGAATGTTCTATGAGTTTAATTAGTTGAGTTATAACGATGCAAACGTAATTATTAAAAAATATCTGATTTTGACCTAAAAAATGAACTGTTTTACATTTTTTACTTTTACAAGAAAACTATGGAGAAAATTGTAATTTTTCTTGCTGTGCCTTATTGTCATTTAAATTCTCGTTCTAATGAAGATTGAATCAATTTTCTATGATTTTAACTGATTAAGTTATAATGATGCAAACAGAGATGTTAAAACACAGCGGATGAGAAAATCAACATTTACGTTTTATAGTATTACAAGAGAATTAAAAGGAAAAACTGATATTTTCTTTTTGTGGTTATTTTACAATTAAATTCTCTTTCTAATAATGTTTGAATCAATTTCCTATGACTTTAATTAGGTAAGTTACGGTACAGCAAAGTTAGCAAAGAAAAATTATCTGATTTCTGCCCTAAAAGGCATGAAATCTTTTACATTTTTCTTTATTACTCTAAAACTAAACAAAAAATCGGATTTTTTCTTATTTTAACCAATTCTCTATTAAATAAATATATTTATTTTAATTCAATAGACAGGAAAGTGAGCAGTGAGATAATCTCAGTGAGATAATTTCTATGTTACTCATAAATATTTATTTGCACGATTAGAACTAGGCTTATTTGTTCTATTTGTTTTGACTTGGCTATTATAACATGCTACCTACACTATTTGTCCACGAATCTATGAATCTAAGTGTGTTACGAGTTGTTAAGAATCTTGAATTGCATTACGAGTTGGAACTTTCGTCGTTCTGTCGTAATGTTTGCACGCAAAGGAAATTAACTACGCTTGACAGAAAAGAAAAGTTTTATATTTTTGCTTGTAACAGAAAAACTAAAAAGAAAATTAGATTTATTCTTTTTATGTATTATTCACAGATAAATTCTCTTTTTACTGATATCTTAATCAATATTTTATGATTTTTAGTAATTAAGTTACAATAGTGCAAAGTTTTCAATCTGATTTTTGACTCACCATATGAAAAATGTTATATTTTTCTTCGTCAAAAGAAAACTAAACAAAAGTTCTATTCTTTCTTTTGTGAATTATTAACAAATAAATTCTCCTCTGAATTATGGTTTAATCAATGATCTATGATAATAAATAATTTAGTTACATTACTTCAAAGTTTCGCAACAAAACCATTTTGATTTCGAACTCACAAAGACAAATTTTACATTTTTCTTTGTCAAAGGAAAACTAAAAATGAAATTCTATTTTTCTTTTGTAGATTATTAACAAATAAATTCTCTTTCTAATGACATATCATTCAATAATTTATGATTTTTAGTAAATAAGTTACAATTCTTCAAAATTAGTGATCATATTCAATCTGATTTCAAACTCACAAAAAAACAAATTTTACATTTTTCTTTGTCAAATGAAAACAAAAATTAAAATTAAAATTTTTCTCTTTGTAGATTATAAACAAATAAATTCTCTTTCTAATGATACTTCACTCAATACTCTACGACTTTAAATAGCTAAATTATACCACCGCAAAGTTACCATCATAAATAATAATTATACCTGCCAACTAAATATTTATCTATCACGCACTTCTCAACATTTTTATTATTCTGCGGTTGCAACTGCTTTTTAAGTACTCGTATCACATAATTAAACTTTATCTCAAAAACTCATGTTTATTTGACGTAGTGTTAATTATTCACCTTAACAACGTAAATGTTTGCTTAAAACCGGATTTAAATATTTTTCTCACCAGAAATAACGAGAAAAATATTTTAAAAAATCATTCAACTATCCAATCAAATATAATTAACCTGTTATAACACATAAAATTAAATACCGTACGTCATAAAATGTTATTAGAGTATTACTAATATTACTAAGGCAGTACTTGTGTTAAATACCTAGTAATCTGATTCGAAATCAATAAAATGATAAAATATTTCAACAATTTGAAATTGCAGCGCGTTTGACAGTTGCTTGACTTTCGAAAATACGGAATAAAATTAAACCGGAGCCGCCATCAAGTGCATTAACGTTCTGACATGTTATCCTTATCACGCAACATGTGCATTAGTCAATTACACAATCATATGGGATTTGCATAAGATTGCAAAGTCATTATAACTTAGAAACATGTTTAAAAAATGTTTTAAGTTGAGTTTTGTGTGTTGCTAGGTAGATATGCAACCAAACACACATTTTATACAAATTTTTATGCAACCAAAGTAACACAAAGTAAAATAAAGCAAAGAAAGATAAGTTTCATGCAATAAAGTTGATTATAACTATTATTGCATATCAATTAGTTAACTTCTCTGCAAGTACAACTTTTACTCGCATGTAGACTTTCAATTTCTGTTGGAAGTTGAAAAACAACTGTTTTTACTATTCCTGTAGTGTATATACATACGATTTGAGTAAAATTTAAACATTTACACGGAAATATTGATTAGAACTAACATCTGCAACTGTTATTTTGAAATGTTTGAAAGGAAAGTTAATTGATGTCGTCTTAATTTATAAAATAATGTTTTATTGCAATTTGTGATGACAATTTTAAGGCTTAATAACTCAGTTATTTAATATCGTAGAATATTGACTAAAATGTTATTAGAAAGAGAATTTATTTGTTGATACTTTACAAAAAGAAAAAATAGATTTTTTTGAAGAGTTTTCTTTTTATAAAGAAAAATGTAAAATTTGTCCTTTTGGTGAGGTGGAAATAAAATTCGTTTTAATCATTAACTTTGCAGTCCTGTAACTTAGTTAATAAAAATCATAGAATATTATTTTAAACACTATTAGAAAGAGAATTTAATTGTTAATAGTTCACGAAGAGAAAAAAGTAATTTTTTATTTTTGTTAACTTTTTACAAAGAAAAATGTAAAAGTTGTCGTTTTTGTATGTAAGAAACTTAATTCAATTTCATGACTAACTTTGCAGTCTTGTAACTTAATTATTTGATACGATATTGTTTCATACATAATTAAAAAGAGAATTTAATTGTGAATAACTCACAAAAAGAAAAAATCAGTTTTTCACTTTAGTTTTATTTTTATGAAGAAAAATGTAAAATTTGTCTTTTTTGTGAGTCAGAGAAAAAATTTATTTTAATGATTAACTTTGCTGTCTTGTAACTTAATTATTTAAAATCATACAATATAGATTGAAATATAATCGGAAAGAGAATTTAATTACAAATAATTCACAGAAAGGAAAAATCAATTTTTCGCTTTAGTTTTCTTTTGATGAAGAAAAATGTAAAATTTGTCTTTCTGGTGAGTCAGCAACTAAATTCATTTTAATGACTAACTTTGAAGTCTTGTAACTTATTTCTTAAAAATCCTAGAATATTGTTCTGCAAATAATTACAAAGAGAATTTAATTGCAAATAATTCACAAAAAGAAAAAATGAAAATTTCCTCCTAATTTTCCCCTGACAAAGAAAAATGTAAAATTTTCCATTCCCGCACGCAATTTACCGAGATTTCGAACTTTTACACGGAAATATTGATTAAAACAAGCATCTGCACCTGTTTTTCAAGATGTATGAAAGGAAAGTTACTCCATGACGTCACAATTAATATAATAATCACATATTGCAACTGCAATATCATTTTATTTCCACCTATTTATATGTCTCCAATCGTATCGGAATTCTTGAATTGTGCAACTGCTCGCGTTTACTAACTCAAACAATGTGTCATTACTTATTAGGTTAATACTATTTCGTGACTTAATTAGGAAAATGTTTAATTGCGACAATTGAGGCACAATTAAATTGTATTCATTTTTTGTTCCCGCCGTGTCGCAACTTCTCGTTTCTTGATTTCTTGATTTCAATTCACAAGAGACTTGTTAACCGGTTTACAACATTTTCCGTCGTTGGTTTCACAGCAATAACTTTTAAACTAAAACTAATAAAGACATAAACAAAAATTTTAGTATAAATAATACCTAATATAACTAGCTATAATTTTATAAAGAAAAAATTTAATAACATTAATTATTAACGCGTAAATAATGAAAAAATGATGAAAAAACAACGCTAGACATTGTTGGACTTATGATTTTGTTTACTCTCAACTTGATATAAGCGAATTAACTTACCTTGATTGTAAGTTGATTCGTAATGCGTTTTAATCACTAATTAATGCATTAATGAATTATTTAAACATTGCATTGAGATTCTAGGAATGTTTATCTCATGTTTGACCTCTGATCATGTTAAAAACTTGAGGAACTACAAAATAACTTTAAATTTTGTGAAATTTTAATGTAGGCATCCCGTGCACACTCAATAATATTTAATTAATAATAAAAATTTGTTTTCTTAGTTTTTTTAGGAGAAAAAACGTTAAATTTGTCTTTAGGTTAAGTAGAAATACCGATTGATTTTATTGACTAACTTTGCAGTACTGTAACTTATTTATTTAAAATCGTAAAATATTTTTGCAAACATAATCTGAAAGAGAATTTAATTGTGAATAACTCACAAAAAAGAAAAAAGTAAAATTTGCATTTAGTTTTCTTTTTACAAACAAAAATATAAAATTTGTCTTGTTATGTTAGTCAGAAATTAAATTCATTTAAATGACTAACTTTGCAGTCTTGTAATTTAATCAATTAAAGTCGTAGAATATTGTTTTATACATAATTAGAAAGAGAATTTAATTATGAATAACTCACAGAAAGAAAAAATAGAATTTTCCACATAGTTCTCTGTTTACAAAGAAAAATGTAAAACTTGACTTGTTATGTTAGTCAGAAATTAAATTCATTTTAATGACTAACTTTGCAGTCTTGTAACTTAATTATTTAAAATCGTACAATATTGATTCAAACATCATCAGAAAGAGAATTTAATTGCAAATAGTTCACAAAAAGAAAAAATCAAAAATCTCTTGTAATTCTCGTTTGACAAAAGAAAATGTAAATTTATCAGTTAATCTCAAATTTAACCTCAAAAAAAGAAAACCTCAACAAAACTAACCTAAAACCATTTAAAATTTCACTATAGGCATCCCATCAACACTCAACTACATCCCCCTCTATGAAGGCGTCCCGGAATCACCACCACTCATCCCCTACCCAAGCTTCGAAGCAAACGAAGTAGCAAACTGCGAAAATGGCTTCACAACAGCCTACCGCCTCAAAGCCGATGAATGCGACCGATTATGGGTATTAGACACCGGTACCTTCGGCATAGGCAACACAACAACCAACCCATGCCCATACGCCATCAACGTATTCGATCTACACACCGACACACGAATCAGACGGTAAATAACCTACAATACAACAATTCTAACCTCAAAATTAATTTTAAAACATCCCACAGATATGAATTGCGTAAGGAAGACACAAACGCCAACACATTCATCGCAAATATCGCGATAGACATCGGCAAATCATGTGAAGACACCTTCGCATACATGAGCGACGAGTTAGGTTATGGCCTAATAGCCTACAGCTGGGAACAAAACAAATCCTGGCGGTTCGCACACAGTTTCTTCATGCCAGATCCCCTCAAAGGTGACTTCAACATCGGAGGGTTGAATTTCCAATGGGGTGAAGAGGGTATCTTCGGCATGTCACTCACACGCATTCAACAAGATGGCTACCGACTCATGCACTTCTCCCCACTTGCGAGTGATCGCGAATTCCAAGTCTCCACGAGAATATTACGTGATTCCACTAAAGTAGAGTCGAGTTATCACGATTTTACACCGTTGAAAGAACGTGGTCCTTTGGCACATACAACTTCAAGAGTAATGGATGATTCAGGTGTGCAATTCTTTAATTTAATCGATCGTAATGGCGTCGGATGCTGGAATTCGGATAAACCTTATTCTCCGGAGAATTTAGCGATGGTGGATCGTGATGATTTGGCGCTGAGTTTCCCGGCGGATGTGAAAATCGACCGCGAGAAGAACGTCTGGGTGATTTCGGATAAGATGCCTAACTTTTTGATTGATAAGTTGAATTATAACGAGATTAACTTTAGGATTTTCTTCGCGCCTATGGAGGTATTGATTAAGGATACTGTGTGTGAGATTAAACCCGTGCAGGAGTTGAATGTGTTGAATCCGTTTGATTATCAATTGTATTCGAAGAAGCGGTTTTATTATTGAGTGTTGATTGCGGAGGAAAGAAGAAATTTGATTTAATTGTTTATAATGCACGTAATGTCGACGGTTTTCTTTTGTATTTTGTAAATTTTTATTTTTTCAAATATATTTTTGTATTTATTCATTTTAAATTGGGTTTGATTGAGATTTTTAGGTTAATTTGATGTGATTAACATCAGTTATTTAGAGTTGTGTTGACGGAAATGCGTTTTACTCTCACCGGAAGTGAAGAATTCGAATTAAACACCGAAATTTGACCTGAATATTCACGAAAGCATTGGTTTAGTTGGATGAAAAGGTTAATAAACTGATTTTTAGGTTAAATATAACCTAAGTTCAAGAATTTTGACATTTGACATTGAAAACGTTATTTTTATTGATAAAATCAATAAAACTAATTAATATCAACCAAAATCAGTAGTTCTATCACCAGAATAACAGGTTTTGATAGTTATTTTACTCGAAAACTAATAAAAATGCATTTTTTATGTTTTTAGGTTAATTTACGTTGATTAATAGCAAAAATATCAACAAAAATGTGTTTTACTCTCACTAGAAGCTAAAAAACACTAAAAGTTAACCTAAATATTCACCAAATCATTAGTTTTATTAAATAAAATGGAAATTAAACTGATTTTGATGTTAAATATAACCTTACTTAAAATTTTTGACATTTGACATTGAAAATTACTCATTTTATGAAAACTTACGAAACAGGAAGATAAATTCAACAAATTCTTAGAAACTGCAATCCTGCTGGTGAATAATTGATAAGCACACAAAGGTAGCCACAAAATGGCCGCCGTTGGACGAATGCCAACTGATAATCCCACAAACCACAAGAGAGTTGAGTCTACCTCAGTTTTCTCATGTTCTAATACGTTTTTTTCGTACATTTTGAAGTTAAATATAACCTAACTTCATGAATATTGACATTTGACATTGAAAACGTTATTTTTAAGGTCAAAAATCAATAAAAATGATTAATGTATACTAAATTTACTGGTTTTATAACCAGAATAACTGGTTTTGATAAATATTTAACTTAAAAACGAATAAAAACCTCATTTAAAGAGATTTTAAAGTTAATTTTGTATGTGTAGCAGCAAAAATGTCAACAAAGATGCGTTTTACTTTCACCGGAAGCTAAATACACCAAAATTTGACCTGAATATCACCAAAACAATTAAATTATTTGCACAAAAAAATTAATAAACTGATTTTTAGGTTAAATATAACCCTACTTCAAGAAATTTGACATTTGCCATTGAATATTACTTATTTTATGAAAACTTACAAAACAGGAAGATATAAATTCAACAAATTCTTTGAAACTGCAATCCTGCTGATGAATAATTGATAAGCACAAAAAGGTAGCCACAAAATGGCCGCCGTTGGACGAATGGCCACTGATAATCCCACAAACCACAAGAAAATTGAGTCTACCTTAGCTTTTTCATGTTCTAATACGTTTTTTTCTTACATTTTTGAGATTAAATTTAACATAACTTCAAGAATTTTGACATTTGACATTGAAAATATTGATTTTAAGGTCAAAAATCAATAAAAATGATTAATGTATACTAAATTTACTGGTTTTATAACCAGAATAACAGGTTTCGATAAATATTTAACTTAAAAACTCATTTAAAAAGATTTTAAAGTTAATTTTGTATGTGTAGCAGCAGCAATGTCAACAAAGATGCGTTTTACTTTCACCGGAAGCTAAAAACACCGAAATTTGACCTGAATATCACCAAAAAATTAATTAACTGATTTTTAGGTTAATTATAACCTAATTTCAAGAAATATGACATTTGACATGGAAAATACTCATTTTTACTGTCCAAAAACAATAAAACCAATTAATATCCATCAAATTCAATAATTCAATAATTTTATCACCAAAACAAACAGGTTTTGATGAATATACAACTCAAAAACGCATTTAATTACTGTTTATACAAAAATTCAAGTGTTATTCACCTGTTTGAACAACATTTCTGTGCGATTTCTAAACATTCACACTCACACTCGCACAGCGCACACAAACTGGATACATATTTTCCGGTTTCTGCGCCGATTTCAACTCGCAAATACCATAAATACCTTGTAAACAGCCGCGGCGAACGCCCGATTGCTCTCGCCAAAGTCGTAATCGTCTTCCTCGTGCGTGCCACTCGGTAACGCCGAAGACATCTGGCTTGAAATCGCCACCAGCACCACAATTACCATCAGCTTCATCATTGTCTCTATGTCTATGTCTCTATATGTGTATTCACTTGTATTTTACTGCTAGCACAATGTAACAACTCAACTAAACTCGTCTTGGTTGGTCGAACGTCGAATAACAATTGATGAGTCGCACACGTCGCGCGATGAATTGTTTACGGTTTACTGCGCTCGCAAGAAAACCGGACTCGTCCGCGAAGTGGTCGCTTGTTTGTTCAGTTTTATATTCCATTTCGTTTCAACCGTGTGTGGAATGGTTGACCTTGTCGAGCGTGTGCACGGGCCCGCGGGCGAGCGCGAGCTCATCACCGGACAGATAACCGGAATTTAATACGTGATACACGCTAATCATCGCCGTTATCCGCGTTATTACCGAATTACCGAGTTGAAAACTTAGTTTTCGTTAGCAATGCAGGTTTCTTTGTGAATTCTGGCTGTAATTGATGATAAATGAGTCAGTTATCAATGGTTTGATAATGGGGAATACCAAATTTAGTTGTGTGAAGTTTAAAATGACGCCATTTTGTTATTTTTGGATGAATATTGCTTAAAAGTTGTAAGAAATCTAAAATTTAATAAAATTATTGATTATTTTTGGGTTTTTAAGCAAATATCTTGTAGAAAACATGAAATTTGTATCAAAATTTAAGGTTATGTTTGTAAACGACGCCATTTTGTTGTTTTGGTGTTGAATATTGTTTAAAACTTGTAAAAAACCTAAAATTTAATAAAATTATTGATTATTTTTTGGTTTTTAAGCTAATATCATGTAAAAAACATGAAATTTGTATCAAAATTTAAGGTTATGCTTGTTCTCGACGCCATTTTGTCACTTGAACATTGAATATAGTTTAAAACTTTAGTAAAATTGAAAAACTAATAAAATTATTGATTATTTTGATGATTTTAAGCAAATATATAGTAAAAAACATGAAATTTGTAACAAAATTTAAGGTTATGCTTGTTCACGACGCCATTTTGTCACTTTGGTGTTGAATATAACTTAAAACTTTGGTAAAACTGAAAAATTAATAAAAATATTGATTATTTTGATGTTTTTAAGCAAATATCTGACAAAAAATCATGAAATTTGCAATAAATTGTAAGGTTATGCTTGTTCCCGACTTGTTCCCGACGGGTTAACACTTGTGTAAAACCTAAAAACTAATAAAATTATTGATTATTTCTTAGTTTTTAAGCAAATATCTTGCAGAAAACATGAAATTTGTATCAAAATTTAAGGTTATACTTGATTTTGACATTTTCTTAACCAAAAATGTACTGAATACATTTTATGCGTCTATTTCGAGTATAAAAATTCACAAAACATTTAAAAACAGTATTGCCACAAGAAAAACTAAAGCCATAACCACACAAATACTAAATAACCTCTATAACCTTAAAATAATAAAACAAATGTCAAATAAACCAGTAATTGTTAGTAAATGAACACTTTGGGGTGTTATTCCTTAACTAGTTGTCTTTGAGCCTCATTTGTTTGTACTCTTGTTTACATTTGTCATTTTAAGTCGATTATTTGGACAAAAATTAAAATACTACTGCGTATATCAAACTAACCAATTATTTACTGGTTTTATCTCTACCTGAATTCGAATTCTCGCCCTTATTAGTCGGTACTAACTCATGTACGATGACATAACGTCCAATGCGTGCATCCGACACAAATTCAGTGTTGTAAATGCGATGAATCGGTTTGTACCGACTTAGAATATCAGATAAATGTGGTAATAATGCATCAAACGAAACAATGTGGCTTGGAAGAGGTTTGTTTGGTGGGTAATTATTGCGGATCCATGTACTGGGGTTTTTATAGAAGTAATCTGCCTCGTCTTGATAGTTGTCAACTTTTGAGAGGTTAGGAAGGCAGGTTAGGAAACGCACGGTTACGTTTGTATGCAAATGGCTGTAGAGAGGCGTTGAGTGACATGGCATTAAGAATAAAATGTTGGTATTCTCTGGATCTTTGTTGGCAATCTCACGTAGAGGTGTCATTACTTCCAAGTTACCTTTTTGATGCATTGTGCTGAAGTAAATCGCAGGTAGAGCATTGCCGACGAGAAGCACGACTGCAACCAACCATACTAACCAACTGAAACATAATATAACCTCATATTAAGTCATAACCTTAAATTTTCATGTAAAATTGAACATTTTGTTGTTTTTACGTACTCTGAAGCTTTCCTACTCCAAACTGTTAGGAAATCAGCCGAGATATGCAATGCAATCGGCAGGAGTGGCATCAAGAATCGAAATTCTTTGTGTCCCATAAAACTATCACAAAAATATATCAAAATATATGTCATTTAAAGTCAAAACATTAAAATTTTACCTGTATATAAATATAGCGAAAGTAAAACTCGCCAAAAGTGCAAGTTCATCAATAAAAACATGGCGATGTTTCAATACTCGTACAGTTGCAATCAAAAAAGGCACAACTTGCACACCCAAGACTGCAACTAGTCCTTGGGATAAATACCAATGCCATGGATGTGAGCCGTAGAATTCACCAACGCCGTCTAGAACATTCGAAGCAAAGAACTCCCACCATGTGACGACAAAACTGCCATGTAATATGCTGTCAAACGCTGTTGAACCAATCAAAATCAGCAATCTTGAAAACAAAACATTTTTGAGGTTAAATATAACCTTAAACTTAAAATATTTGGCATTTGATAGTAAAAATATTGTTTTTAATGAAAACTTACGAAACAGGAAGATATAAATTCAACAAATTCTTTGAAACTGCAATCCTGCTGGTGAATAATTGATAAGCACACAAAGGTAGCCACAAAATGGCCGCCGTTGGACGAATGGCAACTGATAAACCCACAACCCACAAAAATGTTGAGTCTACTTCAGCTTTCTCATGTTCTAAAACATTTTTTATTACATTAAAGACAAAAAATGATTGATTTTATAAAAACTTACTCGAATACTTTTGAAATGGGAATGTTGACAGTGCGATTGTTGTTAGACAAGTCTCGAAAGTATTCAAAAGTGTTCGTGAGGCTGTATAGAACCAAAACCATGAAATACCAATGCAGAACATTGACCATTTGGTTCTCCCACACCATTTCCAGAAGCAATAATCAGAGAAAGCACTTAAAGTTGCCTGTAGTAATCGTGGAACATAAATCTGAACAAAAAAGCATTAAAAATCATCAAAATCAACTTAAAAACGTGTATAATTTAATATATACCAGCATTTCTGTTGAATCAACACCAATAAGTTGCAGTATTTTATACACAATAGCAATAATTCCTGGATGTAAATAACTGCGAATGCCTTTCGTCCATTCCCAGCTCAAATATCCATATCCATAGACAAATTTATGCGCAACTTCCAAGCTCTGCCAATACTCATCCGGTACAAACCATGTGCTCACAATAAACACGGATAATATTCTGATTAATAACAATATTCCGAAGGCTGCACGATCTTTCATTGTTGAATTTTCGTGTTTATCCAAGAAGTTTGAATGAAAAACTCGCTGAAAAGTGTGGAATTATACGTGTTCAGGTTAGTAGAACCACGTGAGATGCGTGGAAAATGTCGTGGAGTTATTTTTATCACTGGTTTCCAGTTTAATTTAAGAATACTGATGGGATAATCGAATGTATGGAGTTAAACAAGCTGAAATGTTTTGTGTGGCAAGTTGGAGGCTATGTTTACGCGTCGCTGAGTTGTCAAACAGTTACAGAGTGTTTCAAGAGTGTTTATGGTTGAATAAATATGAATTATGGGATAAATTTGTTGTTTTAAGATAAAATATGTATAATATAACATAGATAACATAATTTTGTAGGTTAAAATATAATTTTGAGTAAAAAACGTACGTTTTGGCTGCAAAAAACGCCATTTTGATGATTTTTTTAGGTTAAAATGCCACCGGGGACCAAAATTTATTAAAATTAGTGGTAAATACTTCTAAAACACTTATACAATGTAGTAATTAATAGTAATTACTTGCTAAAACGTTTAAAAAATGTGGTTTTATGTAAATATTCAATTTTTTGGTTGAATTGGCTCAAAATCAAACCAAAATCCACCAATGGGCATCCGCATAAATGTCCCTGGATCCACCAGCGGCGTTTCAGGCATTTTCGCATTATTTTTCACGTGGAAATTACTCAAAATATGCACAAGTGCCATTTTTACTTGTAAAATACCAAAACGCATTCCTAAAATGTCAAAAAATGTCAAAAAAATGACAACGGTAACATTATTATTAATTCTAAACACATACCAACACAAAATCGTGGTCCTTCACCAAATGGTAAGTAAGTAAAGTTCTTAATATTGCTTTTATTCTCTTTGGCGAATCTTTCCGGTATAAATTTATCAGGTTCAGGAAAATATTCCTCATTTCGATGTAGAGCCTCAACAGGGATACAAATCGGGTCCCCAGGGTTCACAATCACACCAGGAATGTTTCCTTTCGGTGATGGGAACTCATATGTCTTCGTACAAGTCTTAAACAAGACCATCATAGGTGTATCCAAACGCATTGTCTCTAAAAACACACAAAACATAACCTAACATAACCTAAAACACTCGAAAGACATTTTGAAGGGTTTAACTTACCAGTGACAACACAATCAAGATAAGTCATGTCTAAAATAGCTTCGTATGTGATACTATCATTGTGTTTTTGTCTGACAAGTTGAATTTCTTCACGAATTTTGTTTTGTACTTCAGAATGTTTGGCAATTTCGAATAAATTGTAACAAATAACCACAGAACTTGTTTCTATACCGTCTCCAAAAAAGCTGGCAGCCTGCGCAGCGACATCTCTATCATCAAACTTGTATTCTTTGGATTTTTCTTTTAATTGACTAATTAAGTCGAGATAATCATTACGGATGATGTTGTTTTCTTTTCTGTAGCGTATGGTTTGAGTAACGACATCTATGAGGTAATTCTGCACGTATTTACTGAAGAAGCTATAAAAATAGGTTAAAAATTATATTTTTGAGGTTATGTTGTTAAAAATATTTAAAATTAATAAAAATAACCTACCCTACTGATAGATATTTACCAAGTGCAGGCATCATAAACAAAATATTAAGTTTTAGTGATTGTGTGAAAGATGGCGTGCCGAAATCACGCGCAACATCAACAAATTCACTCTTTTCACTGTCGAAAGCCTGCGCAGTGAGTCCAAACGCACAGTTTGCGACGTTTTCCGTTGTGAATTGATGCGCGAGGTATTTACCATCAACACAATGATGGCGGCCATCTTGTACACGTTTATTCAAGTATTTTATGAGTTTCTGTGCGGTGTCATCCATTAACGGAAAGACTAACTTCAACTACAAGTAATAAAATGTAAAATTATCAATAAACAAAAGAATATTAATGAAAAATATTGTTTTTTACTTTTCCAGCTGTAAACATTGGACTTATCAATGCTTTAACGCTTTTCCAATGATGTCCTTTTAGGGAAAACAAATTTTTCGCCATTAGGTAATCAGTATCTGCGGAAACTTCAACGACATTGTCTTCAAAGTGGTTGAAATCTTTCACCATAACCTGTCCGATTAGTTCCAAGTCGTTTATTATCAGAGTTGGTGTTAGACATTTGTAGAATCCAATGTATTTATAATCTTTGAACTTCCTGAAACATAAATTGAGGTTATGTTAGTAAATTGGAGGTTATATTAGTAAATTAGGAGTTAAATAGCTAATAAAGGAGGTTAGGTTAATAAATTTGAGGTTATAATGAAAAAAAATGAAGTAAAATTAATAATATTGAGGGTATGTTAATAAATTTCAGGTTATATTAGTAAAATTGAGGTTATTGTAGATTAATTTATGTGTATTTATTCAAAATTGAGGTTAAAGTACTAAAATTGGTGTTATATTAGTAAATTTGAGGTTAAGTTAATAAAATTGAAGTTATATTAGTAAAATTAAGAGCTATTTAAGCTAAAAAAGGAGGTTAGGTTAATAAAATTGAGGTTATGTTGAGATAAAATGACGTAAAATTAACAATATTAAGGTTATGTTACAAAATTTGAGGTTAAATGCGTAAAATTGAGGTTATTTTAGAAAAATTTAAGTTTATTAGTCAAAAATTGAGGTTAAATGAGAGAAATTAAAAATTTTGAGGTTAATTTTAGTTACCTGCATGATTCAATCACTGGAACCATAAAATTCTTCGTCCCTATCAAAGTTTCCCACAGATTTCCAACCAAAAACGTCGGTTTTAAAGTAGGAATCTGCCTTTTCTTCCAATACGAATGACAGTGTTGCACATACAAGTAAAACGTAACAAAAACAACAAAAACCAACGTTAACAAAATCATTTTTGTCTCTCTATAAGTTAAACTGTCTCTAAACTTGTATAGAGATGAAATGAATGCGTTTAATAAACACGAATGATAATAAATATTATGTAAACTATTGCCGCTCAAGGTCACTCCAATATTGATATGACCTAAGGGTCCGCTCAAATCACGCGCGCCAACAATACGGCAATTATCATCAATAAAATGACCTCAATATTTTCTGATTTTAATTAATTTCGGTGTAAACAAACCGAAAATAATCTCAAATCAGTCAGTCAGATTTTTCATGCTCTTGATAAGCATACATTATGACGATAATATGCGTAAAGGATGTTAAAAATTAATTATTCGATAAATATTCATCGGATGGAAATAAAATTGATTCAGTTTTGCGAGGCATTTAATTTTGACACACTTTATGCCTTCAAGGCGGTGGAAATTAATTTAAATAATTAATTTGCATGTGGATTTTGTGGACTTTTTATGTTTGGTTACACTGTATTACGTGTATTGTGTGTTGCATATGTTATATTTTAGTGTTTGGACGGTTTTATAGGTGGCGCTACATGTAGATATCAATATTAAACTCAAAAGAATGATTTTAACATGTTTTTCGCTAAATATTAAATTAATTATTTATTAATAAACCTTATTTTATACTTAATTAAACTTATAAATCTTCAAATGGCGTGAAATTAATTAAAATAATTACTTAACACGAAATTTTTGGTTTTTAAGTTTGGTTACCTTGTATTACGTGTATTGTGTGTTGCATATGTTATATTTTAGTGTTTGGACGGTTTTATAGGTGGCGCTACATGTAGATATCAATATTAAACTCAAAAGAATGATTTTAACATGTTTTTCGTTAAATATTAAATTAATTATTTATTAATTAACCTTATTTTATGCTTAATTAAATTTATAAATCTTCAAATAGCGTGAAATTAATTAAAATATTTAATTAACACGTAATTTTTGGTTTTATGTTTAGTTACCTTGTATTTCGTGTATTGTGTGTTGCATATGTTATATTAATGCATTTATTACTGATGTAACAAGTAACCCCCAAAAAAGTGTTTCTAACCTAAAATTTACAAAATATTTAATTATTTATTCATTACTTGACCTAATTTCATACTTAATTAAATATATAAAATATAATTAGCATAAATTACAATATTTTCCAATTCTTATTCGCTGGATTATTAAATTTTCATGCTTGAATAACGTTTTTTATGAGTTTATTGACTGAATAAAAGTAATGAAAAGTAATTGCGACTTTTTGTAGCGTGAAATGAAACTTTTTTCGATGCTAAATAAAAATTTAATTGCAGTGCGAAGAGAATTCGGGTAAAAAGGGTTAATCTAAATGTGTGTCATTATGCAGACGAATAATATTATCGTAAATTGTGTGTTGTGCGCGTGAATGCGACAGTGTGAGGTAAGTGAAAACACTTGTCGATTATTGCGCGTTAAAACAGTTTTCCTCTCGTGTTATACTGGCGCGCAAAGTGGAAAATGTGGAAAACCAAATAGAAAAGAGTTTCACTCCTGTTTTTCGTGTTTTCGCTTTGTTTTCATCAGGATTACGGAATACATTTTGTTTTTGTGTTGTTCACAGCAAATAATGCAGTTTTTTTAGTTTTTTGCGGTGTTTTTTGATGAATTTAATGTTTTGAAGGTTATTTGATAGGGATAAATATATTTTGCAGAATTGAGAGTAATATCCGGATCCTTTCAAAACATTATCCTTCGAATTCGAAGTGCTTTCAGCGCAAGTCACCTTCCTCCAACCGGCAAATGCCGGATTGGAAGGATGCAGGATGCGAAAGGCACATCAGTGTGTGCTGGCTCTTCGCGTCGTCCTGTTCGTTTACAACTCAACATCGGAAAACATTTTTTATCGCGTAAAATAAATTAATTTTAATTAAATTACAACAAAAACAAACAAAAAATTAAAAAAAAAATTGAAATGGAAATTCATTCGAATGATTCTTTAATTAAAAAATATCCTATAGAATTTTTTACTTTTGATAGTATTATTGATAACAATCGTAATAATACCGATGTGATTTTTGAAAGGAACAGTTTTTTGAATTCGTCAACGAATACGACGGGGAATGTGTTGATGCAAGTAGAATATCCTCGGTTTGATTCACGTGCGCTGGTCGTGGTGATTGTATATTGTTGTGTATTTGTGGTTGCC
This sequence comes from Dalotia coriaria, assembly GCF_025399875.1. NCBI lineage: Eukaryota > Metazoa > Arthropoda > Insecta > Coleoptera > Staphylinidae > Dalotia > Dalotia coriaria. The sequence goes on from NW_027045446.1 coordinate 1,315,842, forward strand.
TGCATTGGTAATGTCACTGTCTTCGTCAATCTTTTCCGGTCACGTCGCCGGAAGTCTCGCATCAGTTTCCTTATTATTCATCTCACCGTCGCGGATCTTATTGTTACATTTATCATGATACCATTTGAAGTAAGTGAGAAAAACATTCTAACCTCAATTGACCCCTATTCATCTTCCAATTAACTTTTAAACATGGCAACTGATGAATTGGCGTGATTCATCACGTTTCTCTTTCATTTCCGTGTATTTTCCGAATAATTTGGTCAGACTAATGTTGATAGCCTTCACGTGGGGTTAAATTACTCCTTTCAAGTTCATTAATCCTTCCGTTTTAATCCTATTAAAGGATAATGAAACCTCACACGCTTTTTGGTCCTTCAAAGGAGTGTATTATTAAAATGTTTGTGTTTTTGATAAGATTGCATGGCGTATCACTGTGCAATGGTTGGGTGGCAACATCGCCTGCAAGATTCTCCTCTTTTTCCGTGCATTTGGTCTCTACTTGAGCAGCAACGTGTTGATCTGCATCTCCCTGGACCGTTACTTCGCTGTGGTTCATCCGTTAATGATGACCAACAAACGTAGTCGTGGCAAATGGATGCTCTACTGCGCTTGGTTGGCGTCAACTTTCTACGCCTCCCCACAAGTATGAATCAACACAATCACCTTTACTAATTACTCCTTCAGAAGTTGTGATGAATTGTATTCGTATTATATTCCCGACGTAGATTTTAATCTTCCACGTGGAAACTCATCCGCACTTCGCTAACTTCACGCAGTGTGTCTCCTTCGACTCGTTCGCATCGCCACGCCATGAATTCCTCTACAACATTCTCTGTCTGACGATGATGTACTTCCTGCCGTTGACGATCATCATCGCTGCTTATGCGTCTATATTGTATAAAATGTGGCACAAAGCACGCGAATCCTCAAAGGAAGAAGTCAATAATACACAATCAACAAATTCATCAGAAAAAAGAGGTAATTCAACAAACATAACCTACAAACAACTTCAATCAGACACATATAGATGGCGCCACATTACAACAACATAACCATGATATTAATATTAACATCACATATATTTTCAATAGTGTCAAATATCAACGAACCACATCACTCCAAATGTAACTCCAAATATTCAGCACCTTTAGTAAGACACAACAATTCCTCCGAGAGTAAAGACTCCGCAAGCAGACGCAGCCGCAGCACTCTCAAAGGTTAATAAATATTAAACACCGCTCGGAAACAAACAGAATAAACTACAACCCTGCTTTTATCTTTTTTCTCACACAGTTTCCAATATCAACGCGACAACACCCACTCCATCTCATGAAAAAATCCAAGTGCGAAAACACAGAGATCACGTTGTCCTGCGTCGATCTGATGCCAAGTGTATAGAACGAGCACGCCGCAGGACGCTCAAAATGACAGCTGTAATCGTGATTGTTTTTGTGGTTTGTTGGACACCATACGTAGTAATGGCATTGTGGTAAATTCACTCCCCACCAAAAAAAAAAATCAACATATTTTCATTTAATTAACTTTTGATCATAAAAAAATATTTTAATAAAATTTAAATTAATTTTTATCATGGCAGGTACATGTTTGATCGTCAAAGTGCCCAAAAAGTCCCTCTGTGGCTCCAGGATGGATTGTTCATGATGGCGGTGTCAAATAGTTGCATGAATCCTTTGGTCTATGGCAGGTACACGGTGAGAACCGTTGTGGGTGGGAATCGGTGGCCAAACACCACGTCAAAGTGCTGTTTGTTTGGTTGCGCGGCACGCAAACGCAGCGTGATCATAATCGAACCCCGGATCAACAATAGACGAAAAAAATACGGTGAGTATTAAGACTCGCCGAAGAAAAAACAACAGTGTAATAATTCATTATGTTAACCTGATTAATTTCCTCGCTGTGTAATAATTTTTTCCACTTTTGTTGTGTATCTTTGCTGCTCGTTGAGTTAAATTGAACTTTTTGTGTGTTTTTCGTTGTTTGTTTATATTTACACGCCGAGTTTCGGAGTTTTTTCGAGGTTTAAGTTGATTTTACATGTTTATAATGGTAATTAACATTAAATAATCCAAAAACCTTTTTTTCTTAAATTAAATAGAAAATGTTATTTTTAGTTAATCGGCCATTGTTATCAATGGTAAATTTTACATCTGATGATAAGAATGGTAAAGAGGTTGAAAATTCACCAGAAATTAAAAACCAATTTATATCGTCGCGCAAAAGTCATATTGATGCAGTTGGGGTGGAGGCGCTTGGTGGAGGCGCCGGGATGCATATGGATTATAAGCGTTCCACGCTGGCACGTCCCAAGTCGTCTTGGCAACACAAATTATACGGGGATCAGCAGCCGGATCAAGAATATAATTACGTGTGTGAATATGAATGGAGTCGTGGAAATTGTATTCGGAAGAAAACGAAGGAATTAGTTATAAACTGAAATCTGATATAATTAACACTTTAATTAACAGGGTATTTTATGTATGAATAAATATTTTAAAGAAAATATGTGTGATTTTGTTATTTTTAATTATTTTGTCTTCTAGGGAATAAAATAAGTTTTAATATTGAGAATTAATTATTCATAACCTCACTTTTTTTTTCATTTTGAAAAGAGAATTTATTATAATGCGTTTATCATTGATGACTTAATGGAATTCTTGAATAATTCCACAGTTTTACTCTTGACGACGAAGGAAATATTTAAAAGTTTTAAAATTTAAAGGAAATATTAATTATTTATTGATAATTATTATGAATAACTAGATTTATCCCGCGGCTTCGCTCGCGTTGCATCCATCAAATAAATATTAGAAATCAATGAAGTTGCTTCCGTACGCGTCTGTAGCCACAGAAGAAGTAGCAATGAAGTAGAATGGCGGGAAGTTTAAAATGGTTGAAAGTATAGTCTATGGAAGTATAGTGTACAGTCTCCATAGTGTAGTCAATTGGATTTGATGTTGACGTAGCTGTCGGTAATACAGTGTGATAATACAGTGTGATGGTACTACAGAACTTAGGTTTGAGCTTCATTGCTGGAATGCTAGATGGCGTTAAAGAAGTCAAATAGCCAGATGCAGAGGTATTATTGGCTAAACAATTTCTTTATTTTATTTAAAATATAATTTTTTTATTAACTAAAAAGTTGCCTATAACCATTCGGGGACCACTAAGAATATGTGTAGAAATTTTCATGTTCATCTGTTAAGTAGTTTTTGCGTGAAAGTGTAACAAACATCAGGACTTTTGCATTTATAATATTAGTAGGGGTTAATAGTGAAATATTTGTTAAATATTTGTAGTTGAAAGTATTTTGAACTTAATTTTTATGAAAGAAAGCAAATTAATTAATAAAAAAATGAATTTTTTGCTTTTTACTTTCATAACGACAGTTTTTCCACGGTTTTTAAAGACAAAAAGTGGTACTTTAAACACGGGCGTCCAAAACTGTGACTAAAGTACTTTATTCACTGGTTTTAGTCACGGGGTGGAGCTTGCCTCTACGTATTAACCTACGGTACAGCATAAAAAGTAATAGAGTACAATTAAACATGTGGTATCATACTGCGCATGCGTAAAACTGTCCAATGCTATTTAAATACACTCTCCACTAATGGGCGGAGCAAATCGCACGTAAAAACACAAGAAACTCACAAATATCAATCGATTACTGTCGAATAACATGAATGAACTCATTTAATCCATACTAGAATAGACTAGAAGCGAATTCTTTTATTATTCAGCAAAGTCTCACGTTCTGCCAAGTTTCCGATAAAAAAAGAAAAACTTCCACCAATCGTGCGTGAACTGCGTTGAAGTATTAATGGATTACAGCCAGCTTCCAACACTCTATTCCTCCCTGTATTCTTGTAATAATTTTTCTTATTAATTTATTTCTTATTAATTAAAATAATAAATTAGATTTAACCCACATGCATTTTTCATCATGTAAATTGTTATAATTAATATTATATTAAAGCACGATGATTACATTACATTATCCTTCGACTGGCAAGTATGCTAATGTTCGTAATTTTATTTAAGTGCATACATTAAATATTCTTGTCGGTTGAATTAATGAGCATGTTAATTAACTTCATCCAAAATTAATTATAGGCAACCACAACCATAACCACAACTGCAGCAAACTATAGTAAATTGTATGTTTTGTGGTTTTTTATTTAAACCAATCAATCAATTAATTAATTTAATAGTGTCAAAAAGTAAAAAAAAAAAATGAAAAATTGTTGAAAACTTGTCTAATTAGGTTATGTTTTGACATATTTGACAACATAACCTATAATATAGCCTATTTTAATATGTAACAAAGAGAATTATATTATGTTATTAACATGTTTCTTAAATAAATAATAATTTTTACTAAAAACAAAAATATTTAAATTAATTTTAGTAAAATTGCTAATTATTTGTGATATTTATAAGTAAAAGATAAACAATTTTGCACAAACAAATGAATAATTAGATAAGAAATTATTCCTTATCTAAAACATGTTCACCCAAGGAGTCATTATCGTGATTACAATTACCAGCATAGCAAAGCATGAATTTTTAACAATATCGCTTACAATTCCAATTCCATTGTGCGCTTGGCGTTGTGTTGTGGGTTTTACCCGTGACAAAATAATCGCGCATTGACACGTGTATCGAAACCACAGATTGAGGCATTCGCTATCGCTGTGTGCGCGTGTTTAGTGACGCAGAACGCATCGTGAACTTTGATAAATAATCAACAGCCATTACTACCCTAACAATTACATCCACATCCACATTAATCCCTACTAATATTATAAATGCGAAAGTCCTGATGTTTGTTACACTTTCACGCAAAAACTACTTAACCGATCATCATGAAAATTTGTACACATATTCTTAGTGGTCCCCGAATGGTTATAGGCTATTTTTTATTTAATAAAAATAATTATTTTTTAAATAAAATAAAGAAATAGTTTAGCCAATAATACCTCTGCATCTGGCTATTTGACTACTTTAACGCCATCTAGCATTCCAGCAATGAAGCTCAAACCTAAGTACTATAGTATCATCACACTGTATTATCACACTGTATTACCGACAGCTACGTCAACATCAAATCCAATTGACTACACTATGGAGACTGTACACTATACTTCCATAGACTATACTTTCAGCCATTTTAAACTTCCCGCCATTCTACTTCATTGTTACTTCTTCTGTGACTACAAACGCGTGTGGAAGCAACTTCATTATTTTAGATATTCGCGAGCGAAGCCAAAGGTTAAAACTAGTACCTATATAAATGGTAAGCATTCATGCGTTCAAGGTTGCATAATTGCATAACACAAATGATTACCTACAAGTATTTATAAGCAATTAACAGTGTGTATAATGCAGTATTCAACAATAACTTCCACGGAAAACAAAGTTAAAAAATATTAAAATAAAATAAAATAAAATTTAACCAAAAACAAAATGGCGGGTAAATTTATCATATTTGGGTTGTGTTTGATGTTTGGTGTGACACTGGCCCAAAATGAGGGATCTCGTAAGTAGGATCACAGGATATGCGTGAATTTGTAATTCATTGTCATTTTCCAGCCGGTGGGATTAATTGCACTCGCACGAATGAAGAATACGCATGCGGGAGCGCCTGCCAGACGACCTGCGCGAATCTAGGGCAGCCCTGTCCGATTATCAATGTCCGCTGCAATGATGCCTGCTACTGCAAGGAGGGATACGCACGGATCAGTGGTGATCAAAGCAAATGTATTCCGGTAGCCGATTGTCCACCCAGGGGTAATACTTTTCCTCAAAAACATTTTTTTATTCATTTATAATCCTTGAATAAAAATAATAATAATAATAATACTTGTAAAATTACTAATTTCAATTTTCTGGATAAATTTATTCTTCACGCCTTCTTGTTCGAGTGATAGTTTTCCAACTTTTTGAATTAATAGAAAGATAGGAAAACTTTTCATGCAATTTAAACTTTTCCCAGAAACTTAACCTAACTTTATGTATGTGCCATTGACATAACCTAACTTAATTCAATCTAACCTTAAATATGAAGTGCATGTAAGTATTGAACAAGCTGATATTTGATTAACACGACACTAGTCAACTGTAAGAGTCATCGACGCAAGGATAATACGAAGCTGCAAAGGTACATTCCTTGCTGAATAACAGCGAATATCGAGAACGCGGAAAATAAAATTACTCTTCTCTTCCTTTCGCACCAGTAGCAGATGTGTGTGCTTGGAGCGCAAGTCAGCTGCCACAACGACCGCCCAATTCACGAATGGGAGGATGTAGGATGCAAGGATGAGAGGATTCGGGCACAGTGTGTCGTGATCCTTCGCGTCGTCCTGATCGCACACATTTCTACTCCGGAATATTTTTATAATCTACGTAAAATTAAAATAAAATAAAAATAAAAATTTTGATTTGAATTAAATTAAATTATGAAAAACGTAATTGAATTTTCTACGTTTGATAGTATTATTGATAACAATCGTAATAATTCCGATGTGATTTTTGAAAGGAATAGTTTTTTGAATTCGTCAACAAATAAGACGTTGAATGTGTTGATGCAAGTGGAATATCCTCGGTTTGATTCACGTGCGCTGGTCGTGGTGATTGTATATTGTTGTGTATTTGTGGTTGCCTGCATTGGCAATGTCACTGTCTTCGTCAATCTCTTCCGGTCACGTCGCCGGAAGTCGCGCATCAGTTTCCTTATTATTCATCTCACCGTCGCGGATCTTATTGTTACATTTATCATGATACCATTTGAAGTAAGTGCGAAAAACATTCTAACCTCAATTGACCCCTATTCATCTTCCAATTAACTTTTAAACATGGCAACTGATGAATTGACGTGATTCATCTCGTTTCTCTTTCATTTCGGTGTGTTTTCCGAAAATTTTGGTCAGACTAATGTTGATAGCCTTCACGTGGGGTTAAATTACTCCTTTCAGGTTCATTAATCCTTCCGTTTTAATCCTATTAAAGGATAATGAAACCTCACACGCTTTTTGGTCCATCAAAGGAGTGTATTATTAAAATGTTTGTGTTTTTGATAAGATTGCATGGCGTATCACTGTGCAATGGTTGGGTGGCAACATCGCCTGCAAGATTCTCCTCTTTTTCCGTGCATTTGGTCTCTACCTGAGCAGCAACGTGTTGATCTGCATCTCCCTGGACCGTTACTTCGCTGTGGTTCATCCGTTAATGATGACCAACAAACGTAGTCGTGGCAAATGGATGCTCTACTGCGCTTGGTTGGCGTCAACTTTCTACGCCTCCCCACAAGTATGAATCAACACATTCACCTTAACTAATTACACCATCAGAAGTTGTGATGAATTGTATTCGTGTTATATTCCTGACGTAGATTTTAATCTTCCACGTGGAAACTCATCCGCACTTCGCTAACTTCACGCAGTGTGTCTCCTTCGACTCGTTCGCATCGCCGCGCCATGAATTCCTCTACAACATTCTCTGTCTGACGATGATGTACTTCCTGCCGTTGACGATCATCGTCGCTGCCTACGCGTCCATCTTGTGGAAGATGTGGCGCAAGGCACGCGACTCCAAGCGAGACGAAGTTGCCGCCCGCGGCTGTAATTCCTCGTCAACCAAACTCACCCATTCTTTGGAAAGTAAAGGTAAAAGTAATTACAGGGAGTAATTATCCAATACAACAATCTGACATGACAGGTTTTATAAAATCATCAAACAGAAAAAAGAAAGAAAACTGTAATTTGATAGCTGACACATAAAATTTAAACTAAAAAAAGTAGAAAACTGTAATTCGATAGCTATCATATTAAAACTAAACTTAAAAAAAGTAGAAAACTGTAATTCGCTATTCACCACTACAATACCATTAGTAATTAGTATTAAATTACAGTTTCCTATATTATCCACAGGTGCAATAATCAACATAATAACTTTACTCATATTCCACACAGTTTCCAACATGAACGAGACAACATTCTCGCAGGAACGCAGTCAGGTGCGAAAACACCGCGATCACGTCATCCTCCGCCGCTCGGATATGAAATGCATCGAAAGAGCCCGCATACGAACCCTCAAAATGACAGCTGTGATTGTAATTATCTTCCTGGTCTGTTGGACACCCTACGCTGTAATGACGCTGTGGTAAATACTCCAACCACCAAATTAATCCTTATTATTTCCTCTTTAGGTAAACTTTACTTTGTTTAACTTTGATTTTATTTCTCCTCTGCTTCCAAGCACGTAAATTTGATTAACGCTTTGGACTTGTATTATTTTGTAATTATTTCCTGTGTGTTAGGTACATGTTTGATCGCGAGAGCGCCCAAAGAGTTCCCATGTGGCTCCAGGACGGATTGTTTATGATGGCGGTGTCGAATAGTTGTATGAATCCTTTGGTCTACGGCCGCTACAGCGTTCAAACCGCCGCTGGGACGCGAACAACGCGCTGGTGTTTATTTGGTTGCTTCCCTTACGTTCACAAAAAGCACGCACGCAACGTGTCAATAATCGAGCCGAGGATCATCAATAAACGCAGACACTACGGTAAGCCCTACAAATATTATAAATGCGAAAGTCCTGATGTGTGTTACACTTTCACGCAAAAACTACTTAACCGATCATCATGAAAATTTGTATATATATTCTTAGTGGTCCCCGATTGGTTATAGGCTACTTTTTATTTAATAAAAAAATTATTTTTTAAATAAAATAAAGAAATAGTTTAGCCAATAACCTCTGCATCTGGCTATTTGACTACTTTAACGCTATCTAGCATTCCAGCAATGAAGCTCAAACCTAAGTACTATAGTACCATCACACTGTATTATCACACTGTATTACCGACAGCTACGCCAACATCAAATCCAATTGACTACACTATGGAGACTGTACACTATACTTCCATAGACTATACTTTCAGCCATTTTAAACTTCCCGCCATTCTACTACTTATAATCCTATAAGTTTATATAGTAGGCAACTTGTTATACACTATAATGTATATTTGGTTGCAGTTACTGGCGGTGGAGGGATATTACCAATGACAAACTTCATGCCCATTGTTGACGAAAAGCATCTCATCAGAAATTCATCCCAGGGACTTAAGCTACGAGTGGGTGGAGATAACCAAAGTATTAATGAAGTAGCCATGGTTGAAGACAGCGGAGCTGGAGGTGGAGAGATGAGGGATTACAAGCGCAACTCGGTGTCGGTCTCGTCCTGGCAGCGTGCGTGTTTTCATTCAGCAGTATCACAACCACGAGCGGATTTCCACGCGGAACACGAACATGACCATAATTGGCACAGCGGGCGGAGTGACGCAAAGAGTGAAAGTGGAAAAAGTTCGAAAAGTGTGCGCATCGACGAGAAATTCATTTATCACAGATAAAATGTTCTGCCCCAGGGTAATTAAATGTGATATTTATTATAGTATTAATAGAATACGGATTTAAAAAAATTTATGTGAAAAATTCAAACTTTTTGAAATATTTACTGTAAATTAATAAAAGAGAAATGTTTTTTATATTTTATATGTATATTTACTATAATGTGAGCATATTTATCATTTTTATTTGGTGTCATTAATCATCAAACAGGCAACACAAGAAAAAAAGTCGCGAAAATGTGAAAGATATGCGAAAAAAACTTTTATTTTTTTATTTATTTTTTATTCACAAATTGCTTTTTAAAAATATGAAAAATATTCATCGGGTGGAAACCTTTAGTAAACAAGATTATCGACCTCAATAAATATTTTAGAAGGTAAAATATGAATAATAAATTGGTTAATCATCAAATTAATTTGATTTAGAAGAAATTTTTAATGAAACAAGCCTTCCTGGATTTCCTGGAAGACATAATTGATAAACAGGAGTAAAATATCTTTTATTATCCTTGTTATTTACTGTGTTCATCCTTCAACATTGTTATTCTATATTTAATGTTATAAATTTATATTTCTTTGTACTTCAGATATGATTCTTGTAAAATATAATATACTAGCTTTATCCCTTGGCTTCGCTCGCGAATATCTGAAATAATGAAGTTGCTTCCGTACGCGTCTGTAGTCACAGAAGAAGTAACAATGAAGTAGAATGGCGGGAAGTTTAAAATGGCTGAAAGTATAGTCTATGGAAGTATAGTGTACAGTCTCCATAGTGTAGTCAATTGGATTTGATGTTGACGTAGCTGTCGGTAATACAGTGTGATAATACAGTGTGATGGTACTATAGTACTTAGGTTTGAGCTTCATTGCTGGAATGCTAGATGGCGTTAAAGTAGTCAAATAGCCAGATGCAGAGGTATTATTGGCTAAACAATTTCTTTATTATATTTAAAAAATAATTTTTTTTATTAAATAAAAAGTAGCCTATAACTATTCGGGGACCACTAAGAATATGTGTACAATTTTTCATGATGATCGGTTAAGTAGTTTTTGTGTGAAAATGTAACAAACATCAGGACTTTTGCATTTATAATATTAGTAGGGATTTTTATTCCATTTAAACTTGAAATTCCAGTTTAATAATATTTGTGTATTAATTATTTTGATTTTTGCGATTTGATCCCAGTTGCAACCCGGAATTGTTATTATATTTAATAAATAAACATATATTTATATTTATTTCTATTTATTTATTTGGGAATTTCATCTAGTTCAATGTTTTACGTGCTTGAAATATGAATAAAACACAAAATTTGTATTCCATGCAATAAAAGAGAAAAATTAACTTTTCCACTTTAAATCGTCCTTCACATGCGTAAAAAATTCATGTTGAGTACATTGAGTACATTGACACAGCGTTTTTCTTTGTCTTTAATATTTTATTTCAATTTGTGTCACTTGACACTTAATTTTTTGCTATTTCTGTTGCGAATTTAATAATTCATGGAAGAGACGTGTTTATTTCGGAGACACAAAATCATTTTAATACATTTTTAGTTTTTCTTTTCTTTTCTTCTTAAATATTTTATGAAAATAGAATTGTAATGTTTTTATTTTTAAATTTGTAAATATTTGAAAATAAATGTCAAATAAATTTGGTAATATAATTGGTTTGGTGGTAAATAAACTTGTTTATTACATTACTGTAATTTTAATTAATAAATGAAAATTCATCTAAAATTAAAATTGAATTAACTTGAATGACTCGTTCGGAAATTGAAAGCAAAGCATTTCATGTGCAATAAATACGCGCAAGCGGAAATAGAAACGCATTTTGGTTCATTGTTTTGCTTCATTCATGAATATTATCTTTGGTTGTTTATTAGAGTCATTAATATGCTTTATTACTACTTAAACTTGAATTATGTATTGTATTTTAACACGTTAAATACGTTATTATTTAAAAGAAAACAAAAAACGTAAAAAATTAATTTTTTGAAAAGGTGAAGTTTTAAACACTCTGTATTTACTGATTGCGTGGGTTAATTTCTATTCTGTTTTTGGCATTATATACCCGATGGTTCGCTTAAAATAATAGACACATTTTACACTCCGATAAATATCAAGAAATACTTTAAAATTTGGGTCAAAATTAACAATTTTTTGGTAATTTACAAAAAATCGATGTGAAAAACACCCGGTATCTTTTGAACCCGTGCATCAATTTTAATTTTGTTTATTTTATATTAAAGCGGAAGAGTTGCTTAATTAAACTACCGTTTTTCAACTCATTAATATAACCGGAAGTATCAGTAAATCATAGTTGAAATTGAGTATTTTTTAAAAAATTCAAAAAAATCATTTTGAAAAACACCCCGTATCTTTTGACTCCTTATGCTAATATTAATTTTGTGTATTTCAAATTAAAGCAGAAGAGTTGTTTAATTAAACTGAGGTGTTTCCGGTTCTCTCAAGTGTCAGGAAGTGTCCTTAAATCCTTATCAAAATTGAGTATTTTTCATTAATTAAAAAAATGTATATATAAATAAAAAACTCGTTTTTTTTCTTTTTTAACGTATTAATTACCATATTATTATCAATAAACACCAATAAAAATAATAAACCACGCAACAATAATACTCGAATCATAAAACACCCATAGAAATCACAATTACACACGTAAAAGCACTGAATGAGCAAAAAGCGAAGAACGCAGGACTCAAAGCTCGCACAAAGCTCGTCCTGCAGCCCCCCTTCTTGCCGAATCCTAACCAGTTGCTGACGACGCGGCGTCGAGCCAGGACACGCACATCCCACGCTCCTTTCATCTCCCAAAAAAGCGAAATTTCCCACCAAAAACGCGCAAAATTCAAAATTCAAAAGTAAAAACAAAAACAAAATATATTCCGTAATGTATAGTTTGTATGAGCCGAGTGCAAACAATGCGAGTGCGGCACGCATGAGTGAAAGTGGCCAGGCCGTAAACGGAAGTATGTCCTGGGAGAATCGCGAGTTAGTTGAGCGGCTGAATCCGGATGTGGAAATGCAAACGCCGTCGAATGATACGCTATCGGTGCCCGCATTTGACGATCGTGCATTGGTCGGGGTTATTATCTACGCGTGTGTTTTTATTGTTTCTTCGGTGGGCAATCTTACGGTTTTCATCAGTATGTGTCGCTCGAAGCGGAGGAAATCGAGGATCACGATGTTGATTATACATCTAGCTGTTGCGGATCTCATCGTTACTTTTATCATGATTCCGTTGGAAGTAAGTTGGAATTTTTTTATTCGAAAGCAGATAAATTTTTATTTTTAGTTAATTAATGGTAAATTTAACAAAGAAATTGTTTTTTTGGGGTTAAAACATCAAAATTTAATCTTTTTTGTTTTAATTTTGAATTGAAAGGCTAAAATGTGTTTTTACCGCCATAGGGCATTACTTAAATTTATAATAGAGTTGTTTTTCTTTTCTTTTATTCATTATTTATTATGATTTTATGTTTTAATACCAAAAAATAAATAAATTTTGTTTGCTTATTAAGTTTTATACATTTTAATAGATTTTTGACTTATTTTTGTTTTTATTCGACTGCTATAAGCGTACTAATTGCGTTTGAAATGCTGTAATGCTTTTGAATGATTAATTAGTTAATACTTTATTTGTTTATATATAATTTTATGTTATTTTATGAGTAATTAGCTAATAAATTAATAATTAAACAGAAAAAAAACGCATTTTTCTGTGAAAATTTGTATTTTTTTGTTAGTTTGAAGCAAAATTTCAATATTTTTATTATTTAAATAAACATAATCTAATGCAGAATTTTATTATCTATCTATACACAAATTAATTATTTATTATCTCTTTTAGTTTAGAAGTTACACGCGATTTATCAACATTTTCTATTTTTACATTTCATCAACTTCAAAACTCAATTTTTTGTTTAAAAAATTCCTACAAGAGTACTAATTACGTTATAAAAGTTGTAATACTAATAAATTATTCATTACTTAATACTTTAGGTGTTAATATATAGTCTTTCTCAATTTTATTACTTTTTAACCTTTAAATTAATCTTTAAACAACAAAAAACATTTTTTTGGGGAAAATTTATACTTTTTTTGAATTTTCATATTTTTATTATTTAAATGAACATAATCTAATGCAGAATTTTATTATATATCTATATAAAAAAGAATCAATTATTTATCTCTTATAGTTTAAAAATTACGCGCAATTTATCAACATTTTCCATTTTTACATTTCATCAACTTCAAAACTCAATTTTTTGTTTGTAAAATTCCTACTAGAGTACTAATTACGTTATAAAAGTTGTAATACTAATAAATAATTAATTAGTTAATACTTTAGGTGTTAGTATTTAGTCTTGCTATATTTTATTACTTTTTAACCTTTAAATTAATGTTTAAACAACAAAAAACATGTTTTTTGTGAAAATTTTAACTTTTAATTCGAATTTCCTCCCAAATTTTAATACTTTCATTATTTAAATAAACATAATCTAATGCAGAATTTTATTATATATCTATATAAAAAAGAATCAATTATTTATCTCTTATAGTCTAAAAGTTACGCGCAATTTATCAACATTTTCCATTTTTTCAGTTCATTAATTTCAAAACTCAATTTTTTGTTTAATAAATTCCTACAAGAGTACTAATTACGTTATAAAAGTTGTAGTACTAATGAATTATTCATTAGTTAATACTTTAGGTGTTCATTTATAGTCTTGCTCAATTTTATTACTTTTTAACTTTTAAATTAATGTTTAAACAGCAAAAAACATTTTGAAATAAAAATTTACAATTTTTTGTATTTCCACCCGAATTTTAATACTTTTAATATTCAAATAAATAAAATTTAATACAGAATTTTATGCTGTATCTACACAAAAAAATTAATTGTTTATCTCTTTGTATTAAAAAGTTATACGCAATTTTGCAACAAAACATAAAATGGATAATCATTTCAAAACAATGTTTCCCTTCAATATTTATTAATTAAAAATATTCCAAGCAAAATAATATTTACTCTAGTTTAAAAAATAAAATCCTCAAGTTCCAATTCGATTTGCATCCAACCTTTAACCTTAAAGACGAAAAGACTAAAGACTAAGTTTAATTTGATTTGTGATTACTTCCTCCAAACCGGATATCTCACAAATCTAATTTTAAATTTATTGGATACACTTTAGAAATATTTTTTCCTCTTTCGAAAGTAATTACCTGAGATACGAGTACATTAACAATACGCAAACAAAAGAAGCACAGATGTTCCGGCTGTGCTTTTTCCGATCACGAAAATAGCACGAGTTTGCAATCTAATCGCACTGCGTGCGTGTCCTTGTCCTCGTCGTCCACTCCTAGCTGAATAGAGTCTGAAAGGATGCGCCATGCACCCACTTGTCGAGGACGAGGCCACACTGCTTGTGGGTGTTTACACTTGTAGATAGCTTTCAAGGAACGGAAGGGTTTTGATCAGCGATAAAAATGTTAAAAAGAATTACGGCCTTTGATGTTTAAATCAACATGAAAGCTCATTAGCCAAGGTGTTTTAGTTATCTTTTAATGTGAATTGTAATGATAAGTAAGCATTAACCTAATTTTTTTTGTGTGGTAATGCGCTACCTACGCAACCCAACACACACGCAGTGAATAAATCATATTTTTCTGTGTAAATTTGTAGTTTTTTGTTTATTTCAAGCTAAATTTCAATAATATTATTGTTTAAATAAATATAATCTAATGCAGAATTTAATAATCTATCTATACAAGAAAGAATCAATTGATTATCTCTTTTAGTTTAAAAGTTATGCGCAATTTATCAAAGATTTGCACTTTTAGCATTACTTCAACTTCAAAATTCAATTTTTTGTTTAAAAAATTCCTAGAAGAGTACTATTAACGTTAGAACTGTTGTAATGCTGTTAACGGATTAACTACTTAATACTTTATTAGCTTATATATAAGTTTGTGTTATTTTGATATGATTCAGGTAATAAATTAATACTTAAACAGAAAAAAACGCAACTTTTGGTGAAAATTTGCACTATTTTGATTATTTCACTCAAAATTTAAATATTTTCATTATTTAAATAAACATAGTCTAATGCAGAATTTAATAATCTACCAATAAAAGAAAGAATCAATTGATTATCTCTTTTAGTTTAAAAGTTATGCGCTATTTATCAAAGAATTTCTCTTTTTCCATTTCTTCAACTTCAAAACTCAATTTTTCGTTTAAAAAATTCCTACAAGAGTACTAATAACGTTAGAACTATTGTAATACTGTTAAATGATTAATTTGTTAATACTTTATTAGTTTATATATAATTTTGTGCTATTTTGTTATATTTAGCTAATAAATTAATACTTAAACAGAAAAAACAATTTTTCTGTAAAATTTGCACTTTTTGTTTATTTCAACCAAAATTTTAAAATATTCTTTATTTAAATAAACATAATCTAATGCAGAATTTAATAATCTATCAATACAAGAAAGAATCAATTGATTATCTCTTTTAGTTTAAAAATTATGCGCCATTTATCAAAAATTTGCACTTTTAGCATTTCTTCAACTTCAAAACTCAATTTTTTGTTTAAAAAATTCCTACAAGAGTACTAATTACATTCGAACAGTTGTAATACTGTTAAGTGATTACTTAGTTAATACTTTATTAGCTTATATATAAGTTTGTGTTATTTTGTTATTAATCAACTAATAAATTAATGTTTAAACAAATTAAAACACAATTTTCAGTAAAAATTTTAACTTTTTTGTTAATTTGAAGCTAAATTTAAACATTTTTATGATATAAATAAACCTAATCTAATGCAGAATTTAATTATCTATCAATATAAAAAAGTACCAATTGATTATCTCATTCAGTTAAAAAATTACACGCAATTTACCAAAATTTTCCCCTTTTCATTTCTTCAACAACAAAACACGAATGCTACGAGTATTTCTATTAAAGCCACGAAAAGCCCCCAAAAGCTCTTAATAGACGGATATCGAAGAAAAGAGAAGTGCCAAATGTGTGCTACCCTCATGAATACAAATTAAACATGTGATTTATACCTCAATCATTACCTGTCACAAAAGTGTGTCAAACAAAGTTGCCTAACTCACGAATTACATTCATCAAAACATTAAAATATTAATCATACATACAAATTAGAAATAAAGATTCCAAGAAATAAATTTACATATACTCAGTTCCCAGTGCACATGTGTATATTAAGTAGCATATATTACTGCAACCAACATCACACAGGGTTGCCTAGGGTAATATGCAAATACACAACCTGGAATAATGATAGAAAAATAAAAAAAAGACCAAAAGCTAATGTAAGCAAGCACGACGGGCAAAAAATAGCACCGTCAACGTATTTTTCATTGCAGGCAAAGCCGAATCGATAATAATACGTGCGTTCCGTAGATAATGAAAAATTGGTCGGTTGACGCACCTATTCGCATTCAAAAGGATTGCGTTCGCTTTATTGAACCAACAAACGACACAAAAAAGAAATTGAAAGTGAATTAAACACATTTACATTAACATGTACAACAATGAAAAACACCCAAAAAAAAAAAAACAATAAAAATTAGTACGTTATAGATTTCACTGTGAATTTGTATTAAGTGCCTAAATATTATTCAAATATTGACGGATAATTACAAATTCATCTATTGTTTGCACACGGATTTAGCTTTATGTGAGCTTTGGTCAATGCAAACACATTTCGAATATTTGCCGTTGGGAAATTCAAATTTCCACGAATTAAATGCTTAAAAATAGACGCGCAGCGTTAGAAAACGCATTCAAATATTAGTTTTAATCGTACGAGAGGATTTTTCGCCGACGTGGTGCACTCATGAAATATTCATCAAAAAACGCGATTTTTATTTGCCGCGCACGTGTCACGTCAGGTAATCAAGCGAATTGAATTTCGATTGGCCTTGAAACAATAATTTTATGTAAATCGATTGATTTAAAGCTTTAGGGCAGCTTAAAACGTGCCAAATTTATTATTACGACTACGCATGACTAAAACTTTACAAATTACATTCGAATTAATACGAAAACGTGAATAAAATATAAAAATTTTGAGGTTATGTTGAAATTCCGCGAATATTTCTGATTTTTGGAATGTGCGCTAAGAAATCCTAAATATGCGAAACATGTAAAACATCCAGAGCTTATATTTTACCTTCTGGACGTTTTAAATACAAAATAAATTTATTTTAAACAAAAAAATAAATAAAAATTTTGTGTTGCGCATGCGCAGTAGTGTAAATATAACTAAATATATTCAGGTTATGTTATTATCTAATGTGACGTGTAAGCACTTAATGTATTTCTGACAGAATAACCTTCGGCGAGTTATTTCCTCCTTCCGGCTTGGCCATTAGCGATGGCAGCAGCCAGACACCCGGAATAATATCGTTCCGGCATTAATGCACTAGACACGCAAGCTTTAAAGCTTCAAACTCTCCAGATGACACACAAGTAATAGTTCTATGTGTGTATTGCAATACATCCCTACTAATATTATAAATGCGAAAGTCCTGATGTTTGTTACACTTTCACGCAAAAACTACTTAACTGATCATCATGAAAATTTGTACACATATTCTTAGTGGTCCCCGAATGGTTATAGGCTACTTTTTATTTAATAAAAATAATTATTTTTTAAATAAAATAATGAAATTGTTTAGCCAATAATACCTCTGCATCTGGCTATTTGACTACTTTAACGCCATCTAGCATTCCAGCAATGAAGCTCAAACCTAAGTTCTATAGTACCATCACAGTGTATTATCACACTGTATTACCGACAGCTACGTCAACATCAAATCCAATTGACTACACTATGGAGACTGTACACTATACTTCCATAGACTATACTTTCAGCCATTTTAAACTTCCCGCCATTCTATTTCATTGTTACTTCTTCTGTGACTACAGACGCGTACGGAAGCAACTTCATTATTTTAGATATTGGCGAGCGAAGCCGCGGGTTAAAGCTAGTAACCTATAAATCATGTAAGAGTAATTTTTGTTTATATGTTTGTATGACTGGTTGCGGGCTGGTTTCGCCAACCGTAAAACAATTTGCTCGCTTCTTACGTGTTGTGCGCCGGAATGTAACAATATTTATTCAGTGCGTAAACATTGCGCTGAAATGAAATTCATTGCATTTCATTCGGCACGCGCAATAAATATTATGAGCTTTGAATACGCGCTGTACTCGACACAACAAACACGAATCGCGCAACGGTGCATCGGTAAATATATCAATGGCCGCCCACACCCTTTGCCGCCCTCGCATGCCCGAGTCTATTTGTTCATGCGAACGTGATGCAATACTTGGTAGACAATATTTGGTTTAAATGCATGTTGCCCACAATTTAATTTGTCTTTAGCTGGAAATTATTAGTGTTTTATTTTTAGTTGAGGTTATGCTGTTTGATTATTTGCCATGGTGACTGATGTCAGAGTAATGGAGGGAAATTGAGGTTAAGTTCGGTGTGTTGCATATTTGTATGCAGAAAATTCATGGGTAAATTAAGCGGATTTAATTGGTTATTTGAATCGGGGCTTCAGTAAAACGCAAATTAAATCAGCATTACCGCTAATTACGCGCATTCATTGCGTGGTATTCAGGATTAATGCAGAATTGGGATATACTCGTATTTATGTGTCAAAGCTTGTCGTATGAAATCTGTTTAAATCTGTTTTGGTGGATTTTAATTGCTTTTTGTTTGGTTTTTGATTAAAATGCTCTTATAAACAGTTTAATTTGGTTAGGAATGTTATAATACTTTTAACTAGTTTACTAGGTAATAGTTAATTTAATTGTATATAGTTTTGTGTTTTTTGTTATTATTTATTCAGTAAATTAATGTTTAAATAAAGAAAAAAAGTTTTTTTGGTTTTTTCTTTTACTTTTTTGTAATTTTCAGCCAAATTTTAATAGTTTGTTTATTTAAACAAATATAATATAATGCAGAATTTTTTCATCTATCTATATGCAAAAACATCAATTATTTATCTCTTTTAGTTAAAAAGTTATGCGCAATTTATCAACATTTTCACTTTTTCTCATTTTTCCAACTTCAAAACTCAATTAATACAATTAATACAAGAGTATTAATTTCGCTAGAAATATTGCAATACTGTTAATTGATTAATTAGTTAATACTTTATTTAATTATTTATAGTTTTGTATTATTTTATTATTATTTACCAACTAAATTATTATTTAAACCATCAAAAAACACATTTTTTGTGAAAATTCATACTTTTTTCAATTTTTCGCCTAAATTTTATCATTTTTTTAATTTAATTAAACATAATTTAATGAAGAATTTTATACTCTATCAATATATAAAAGAATTAACAATTTATCTCTTTTAGTTAAAAAGTTATGTGCAATTTATCAACATTTTCGTTTCTTTTTTCATTTCTCGAACTTTAAAACTCACTTTTTTGTTTAAAAAATTCCTACAACAGTATTAATTGCGTTAAAAATATTATAATCTTGTTATGTGATTAATTATTTAATACTTTCTTTAAATATATATAGTTATGTATTATTTAATTATTATTTAACATCTAAATTATTATTTAAACAACAAAAAACACATTTTTTCATAAAAATTCATACTTTTTTTTCCGGCTAAATATAGCATTTTACAAAAAGTTTTAAACATAATTTGATAAAGAATTTTATACTCCATGCACACAAAAAAAATCAACAACGTATCTCTTTTACTTTAAAAGTTACACGCAATTTTCCCGCCTCTTGCATTTCTCCAACTCCAAAACTCCCAACACCTCAACTCTTCTCAAGTGTCTCAGTTTGATAAACCGATATAACCTGTCCGCCCAAAAAGCCTGAAAGTTAATTCACTTAATTTGCAACTTTTCCGAACGCGAAAGTCAATGTATAAATTAATAGCCTTCAGTTTCCTGATGTATGGATTAATGAATGCTAAGAGGGTGGAAATTAAAGTGCTCTCGGCGCATGGCAACCGCACAAAAGCTCGCAGGCTGTCGGCGGTGTGATTATCGACATGTTGCAAGCAATTAAACTACATATAGGTCTACCTAAGTCATTACGCACGCAAGATCTTACAACGCGCAAAAAATTGATTAAGTTTTTTGTTTCACAACGTTTAGACACGAGATTTTTGTATTTAAACTTTTTATTTTAAATCTTTGATATTTGCTTTGATATTACTAAAAAATGAAAAGTTATTAATTGTTAAAATGCTTAATGCGCAGGCGCAAGCTCCAACCCGTGACTAAAGTACTTTAATCACTACTTTACCTTTTCGTGTTTAAAATACGAATATTTGTGTCTTAAAACAGTGGAAAATAAAAAACATTTTTGTCTGCCAACAAGCTCCACCTCGTGACTAAAACCCATGACTAAAGTACTTTACTCACGCCCTGTGTCGCCCGTGTTAAAAATACGACTCTTTGTGTCTTAAAACCGAGGAAAACAAAAAAAAACATGTTCTGTCTGTCAACAAGCTCCACCTCGTGACTAAAACCCGTGATTAAAGTACTTTAGTCACTACTTTACCTTTTCGTGTTTAAAATGCGAATCTTTGTGTCTTAAAACCAAGAAAAACAAAAAAAACATTTTTTGTCGGTCAACAAGCTCTAACCCGTGACTAAAACCCGTGACTAAAGTACTTTAGTCACAACTTTACCCACCCGTGCTAAAAATACCACTTTCTGTGTCTTAAAAAAGCAAAAAACAAAAGAAAACATTTTTTGTCTGCCAAGTGTCACAGACATTGAGATATTTCAATCCCTGATTAAATTTCATCATAAAATGAACTCCTTTCATATCTTGCAAGATAATTATTCATAGAAAAACCAGGCTAGCCGTGAATATTAATTTTAATATTCATTTATATTAATGTTTTTTCTTTTTCATTGGAAGTGCTATGTTCGATACTTATATCTCATCTCAAATTTCTAGATTTTCTGGAGGATAACAGTGCAATGGTTGGCTGGAAATATCGCGTGTAAAATATTACTATTCCTGCGAGCTTTCGGCCTCTACCTGAGCAGTAACGTCCTGATGTGCATCTCACTGGATCGCTACTTTGCCATTTTGCACCCGCTGACAGTGACGAATGCCCGGAGCCGTGGCAAGACCATGTTGACATGTGCTTGGTTCGCATCCTTCGTCTACGCTATACCCCAGGTGAGCAATTGTTAATTTCCAGGTTTTATAAAGCACAGGATTTTATTTTTAGCCTTTTGTGAATAAAAAGTTTCATTTCAAAGGAATATATTAATTTTTTCTGTGTTTATGCTCCGCCTATGAGAGTTATGCGCATGCGCAGATGTTTTATAGGTTATGCTTGGATATAGCTTGGTAATCTGATATGAATTTATCCCAAGTTAATTAATTTCGTTGAGTGTTGGAAATCCATTCGTTCATCTTCGCACCGGAGGGTCGGTGCTTCGAGTGATGATGATATTATATCACGACCATCTAATTAGTCGCGAATTATCGCCGTGACACGTCTGCAACGCATTGTGCGCATTGTTCGTATTTGATCTTTGCTAATTGCGCAATTATTGCCATTGTGATCATTCATGCATATTAA
Source organism: Dalotia coriaria (assembly GCF_025399875.1). Lineage (NCBI taxonomy): Eukaryota > Metazoa > Arthropoda > Insecta > Coleoptera > Staphylinidae > Dalotia > Dalotia coriaria. The sequence continues at coordinate 1,337,927 of NW_027045446.1, forward strand.
TTTTTAATCATTTTAATCGTATAAGTGTAAAATTATATGATTAATTATTTGTTTTGTTAAATTAACATAGTTTACAAGTTGTTTCGAGTTTGGCGGGTGTGACACAAAGTCTAAAGTGTCAAATTGTCAGAATTGTTGATGTTTTAAGATTATGATGTGTGAGAATTTTGGGATTTGTATAGTATAGAATCAGTTTGTATAGTACCAGGAAGGGAATAAACTAAGTTTTGGGAAAAGGGTTCCGCCGAAACAATATCAATCTTGATTAACTACATTAGTTGGGTATTTTCTTATAGAGAATTTCCTGTAGATTAAACATTTTCGAGTTGCTTATCTCTATCGTTTTTAGTTTAAAAGATATTACCTATAAAAAAAAACCTCGAAAAAACATAACGCAGCACACCCCTGTGCCCATTTTTCCTTATAAAGTATTTTTCATCTTTTAGAATTCCAATTTAACCAAGCAATATTATAGAAAATAGTCCGTAGATTAAAACGCTGCGATCAGATCTTAATTATCTCTTTTAGTTTACGAAATAATCGCGATTGAATAAAATCGTCAAAAATTGATAAATGTCACTTTTTAGCACTTTCAGTCGCATTTTTCGACCTGTTACTGTAGGAAATATAATTATTTTACATTTTTATCTGGTAGAGAATTTCTCAATCTTTCAGAATCAGCAATTCGTTGGTCGCTAGCGCTTTTAGTTTAATAGATATTAATTATCAAAAATCGTCGATAAAAAGTATCAAGGACCCCCCCTTAGCAATTTTTTTCTTAAGAATGAAAATTTCATCTAACAGATTTCCGTTTTAACTATTCTATCTTATAGAAAATAGTCCGTAGATTAAGACGCTGCGATCAGAACTTAATTATCTCTTTTAGTTTACGAGATATTCGCGATTGAATAAAATCGTCAAAAATTGATAAATGTCACTTTTTAGCACTTTCAGTCGCATTTTTCGACCTCTTCCTGTAGGAAATATAATTATTTTACATTTTTATCTGGTAGAGAATTTCTCAATCTTTCAGAATCAGCAATTCGTTGGTCGCTAGCGCTTTTAGTTTAATAGATATTAATTATCAAAAATCGTCGATAAAAAGTATCAAGCACCCCCCCTTAGCAATTTTTTTCTTAAGAATGAAAATTTCATCTCACAGATTTCCGTTTTAACTATTCTATCTTATAGAAAATAGTCCGTAGATTAAGACGCTGCGATCAGAACTTAATTATCTCTTTTAGTTTACGAGATATTCGCGATTGAATAAAATCGTCAAAAATTGATAAATGTCACTTTTTAGCACTTTCAGTCGCATTTTTCGACCTCTTCCTGTAGGAAATATAATTATTTTACATTTTTATCTGGTAGAGAATTTCTCAATCTTTCAGAATCAGTAATTCGTTGGTCGCTAGCGCTTTTAGTTTAAGAGATATGAATTTTCAAAAATCGTCGAAAAAAAGTATCAAGCACCCCCCCTTAGCAATTTTTTTCTTAAGAATGAAAATTTCATCTCACAGATTTCCGTTTTAACTATCCTATCTTATAGAAAATAGTCCGTAGATTCAGACGCTGCGATCAGAACTTAATTATCTCTTTTAGTTTACGAGATATTCGCGATTGAATAAAATCGTCAAAAATTGTTAAATGTCACTTTTTAGCACTTTCCGTCGCATTTTTCGACCTGTTCCTGTAGGAAATATAATTATTTTATATTTTTATCTGGTAGAGAATTTCTCAATCTTTCAGAATCAGCAATTCGTTGGTCGCTAGCGCTTTTAGTTTAATAGATATTAATTATCAAAAATCGTCGATAAAAAGTATCAAGGACCCCCCCTTAGCAATTTTTTTCTTAAGAATGAAAATTTCATCTAACAGATTTCCGTTTTAACTCTTCTATCTTATAGAAAATAGTCCGTAGATTAAGACGCTGCGATCAGAACTTAATTATCTCTTTTAGTTTACGAGATATTCGCGATTGAATAAAATCGTCAAAAATTGATAAATGTCACTTTTTAGCACTTTCAGTCGCATTTTTCGACCTCTTCCTGTAGGAAATATAATTATTTTACATTTTTATCTGGTAGAGAATTTCTCAATCTTTCAGAATCAGTAATTCGTTGGTCGCTAGCGCTTTTAGTTTAAGAGATATGAATTTTCAAAAATCGTCGAAAAAAAGTATCAAGCACCCCCCCTTAGCAATTTTTTTCTTAAGAATGAAAATTTCATCTCACAGATTTCCGTTTTAACTATCCTATCTTATAGAAAATAGTCCGTAGATTCAGACGCTGCGATCAGAACTTAATTATCTCTTTTAGTTTACGAGATATTCGCGATTGAATAAAATCGTCAAAAATTGTTAAATGTCACTTTTTAGCACTTTCCGTCGCATTTTTCGACCTGTTCCTGTAGGAAATATAATTATTTTATATTTTTATCTGGTAGAGAATTTCTCAATCTTTCAGAATCAGCAATTCGTTGGTCGCTAGCGCTTTTAGTTTAATAGATATTAATTATCAAAAATCGTCGATAAAAAGTATCAAGCACCCCCCCTTAGCAATTTTTTTCTTAAGAATGAAAATTTCATCTCACAGATTTCCGTTTTAACTACTCTATCTTATAGAAAATAGTCCGTAGATTCAGACGCTGCGATCAGAACTTAATTATCTCTTTTAGTTTACGAGATATTCGCGATTGAATAAAATCGTCAAAAATTGAAAAATGTCACTTTTTAGCACTTTCAGTCGCATTTTTCGACCTGTTACTGTAGGAAATATAATTATTTTATATTTTTATCTGATAGAGAATTTCTCAATCTTTCAGAATCAGCAATTCGTTGGTCGCTAGCGCTTTTATTTCAAGAGATATTAATTATCAAAAATCGTCGAAAAAAAGTATCAAGCACCCCCCCTTAGCAATTTTTTTCTTAAGAATGAAAATTTCATCTCACAGATTTCCGTTTTAACTACTCTATCTTATAGAAAATAGTCCGTAGATTCAGACGCTGCGATCAGAACTTAATTATCTCTTTTAGTTTACGAGATATTCGCGATTGAATAAAATGGGCAAAAATTGATAAATGTCACTTTTTAGCACTTTCAGTCGCATTTATCGACCTGTTACTGCAGGAAATATAATTATTTTATATTTTTATCTGATAGAGAATTTCTCAATCTTTCAGAATCAGCAATTCGTTGGTCGCTATCTCTTTTAGTTTAAGAGATATGAATTATCAAAAATCGTCGAAAAAAAGTATCAAGCACCCCCCCTTAGCAATTTTTTTCTTAAGAATGAAAATTTCATTTCTTAGATTTCCGTTTTAACTATTCTATCTTATAGAAAATAGTCCGTAGATTCAGACGCTGCGATCAGATCTTAATTATCTCTTTTAGTTTACGAGATATACACAATCTAAATATCAAAAAAAATAGAAAAATTACATTTTTGCTCTCGTTTTTATCGATTTTCCGTATGCTAGTCACACAAATTGTGACGAAAAATAATAAACAATTTGAGTACTCACAATTTGATCAAACCCGACTGTCCTTTGACGTTGCGTTCGCTGACTAGACACAAAACCCACAAAGAGTCACAAAATTGCATTTCTGCGAATTTAACGCGTTGTTTATTTTTTATTCCGGTTCAAAATGGAATTAAATAAATATGCAGAGCAACAAATGAACACCCACTAAATTGGTAGTCGCTAACATTTCACACGCGATAAATAATTAGCAAAACACCCAACACGTCTGTTAACCGAGAAACATTTGCAATGGTGAAGCCAATAAAACACGTTTTACACGTACACGCGGAGCTGTAATAGCACAGAATAGCCGGAATAGCACAGCGAAGTGCATCAGTGAACATGCCGTAGCATGAAATCAAAAATGCGTGCCGTTCTCGCAGATAAAATGTTGTTTACAAACATTCGACTATTCATTTATGTTTAAAAATACATTACTGTGCCATCTAACGAGTAATCTAACAAATTGGATTACTAATTCACCTTTGCATTTATTTTTGCATTTTTTGCTTATGATTTATTCTTCAAATTTAATTTTTCTCTTTTTATATTCTTTTCAAATAGAGAATTTCTAGTTGATTAATAATCTTCGATCCGTTCCTCTCTATTTCTTTTACTTTCCGAGATAATCGCAATTGAAAAATCGAAAAAACAAAGGCTGCACTCTCATTATGCAATTTTTCTTTATGAATCATTTCTTGACTTCTTAAATTTCCATTTTCCTAGCTTATATAATAGAGAATTTTCCGTAGATTAATAATCTTCAATCCGTTCCTCTCTATCTCTTTTACTTCCCATATTCACCATCCAAATATAGATAGAAAACTCATCACTCTAAATTATTCATATCTCTATAATATTTTATAAAACTATAGTAATAAACTAAAAACTAAACATGAAACACGATTATCTAGTGCATACAACTTTGCGCGTGCGAAAAGTTTGATGTAGTTTCACGTGCGATAATAATATAAAGTTTCTCAAGGTGGAAAAGTAAAGTTAAAACAGTGTTTTAATATCTAATGTGTAAATATACTCTCGCGGAGATAATTTGATGCAGTTTTCGACCTGTTGAGTAGTGCTGCTAGTAAACATCTCTTTGTCGTTGTGTTTTTCCTGTCGTTCACACGTCTATTCAGACTAAAATATTGAATTTTTGCATTTTTAAGCAGAATTTTATATTTTCCACAAGAAAAATGCTCAAAGTTCATTTTTTGTTTAAAAAATTGCTACAACAGTATTAATTACGCTAGAAATATTGCAATACTATCAAATTATTAATTAGTTAATACTTTGTTTAATTATATATAGTTCTGCATTGTTTTATTGGTATTTAACCACCAAATTATTGTTTAAACAAGCAAAAAACACATTTTTTGTGAAAATTTGCACGTTTTTTTTTAATTTTCCAGCGAAATTTTAAAATTTTTCGAATTTAATTAAACAAAATTTTATGAAGAACTTTTTACTCTATCTATATAAAAAAGAATTAATAATTTATCTCTTTTAGTTTAAAAGTTATCCGCAATTTATGAACATTTTACCTTTTTTCATTCCACCAACTTCCAAACTCATTTTTTTGTTTAAAAAAATCCTAGAAGAGTATTAATTACGCTAGAAATATTGCAAATCTGTTAAATAATTAATTAGTTAACACTTTATTTAATTATTTATAGTTCGGTATTATATTATTATTATTTAACCAGTAAATTATTGTTTAAACAAACAAAAAGCTATTTTTTTGTGAAAATTTGCACGATTTTTAATTTTCCAGCTAAATTTTAGAATTTTTTAAATCTAATTAAGCATAATTTGATGAAGAACTTTATACTCTATCTATATAAAAAAGAATTAATAATTTATCTCTTTTAGTTTAAAAGTTATCCGCAATTTATGAACATGTTACCTTTTTTCATTTCATCAACTTCAAAACTATTTTTTTTTGTTTAAAAAATTCCTACGGCAGTATTAATTACGCTAGAAATGTTGTAATTGCGTTAAATGATTAACAAGTCAATACTTTATTTAATTATATAAACTTCTCTATTATTTTAATAATATTTCACCACTAAATTATTGTTTAAACAAAAAAAAAAACACATTTCTTCGTAAAAATTCGTTTTTTTCAAATTTCCAGCAAAATATTAACTGTTTTCATTAAATTCTTTCTGTTTTAATTTGTCTAATTCCTATTTAATGCAAATTTATATTGTTTCAAATAATTTTCAATTTTTCCTAAGAAAAATACTTAAAAACAAAAGAAACTAACAAAAAAGTAACCAATTTAAAACTTTTAACTTAATCGTTCATTTAATGAAAGACTAAAACGCGCAATAAGTTGCCTATAGTCTCCCAAAACTTCCCGGCATTCTTAACCAAACTTTTCGGCTTCCAAACAAGCAGCAACTCAAAAAACTTTCTGTTTCGCAGCTCTTCGAATGTAATTCTCTAAAAAACACGAAAATACCTTCGAAATACGACACTTATACATTTTAATGATGACAATAATAATAATAACCCATATAAAAACGCTTAACCTTGTATATGCGTGCCTTTGATGTTTGTTTGTTCTGTTTTTGCGTTCTTACAGAGCTTCATCTTCCACACGGACGTTCATCCGCACTTCGCCAACTTTACGCAATGCGTTTCGTTCGGCTTCTTCCGGTCGCAGGGGCACGAGATGCTCTACAACTTCCTGTGCGTCGTGTGCATGTACTTCCTGCCGCTGTCGGTCATCGCCGTCACCTACCCTGCAATCTGGTGGGAGATACGCAAGAAGTCAGCTGAACGCGCTGGAGGTGACGCATTCATTCTTTAAACAGACGTTTTTTTTTTGATTTTTCCTTTGTGTGGGTTGCCTACGGCCTCATTTTTTGTGGAATATTTTATTGTGATGTGTGAAGGACGATTTTTTTATGAGACGCACGCAAATATTGATTCATTTTTTGTGGATTTAAGCCGGAAATAATTAGGTTTTCAGATATACAAAGCAAAAAGTGTAAAAATTTAAATATTTTGACATTTTAACGTCAAAAAATGAGAATTTTAGTGTTTATTTAGTCCTAGGGACAAAATAAACTAATTTTTAGGCTTGGATATTGCCTAAATCCACATTAGGTTATGTTTTGACACTTATAAAACCTTAAAACTTTACAGTTTCATGTATTACCGACTTATCTTGCTCCCAACTCAAAAATCTCATATAAAACTTAAATATTTAAAGTTAATATGATTCCTAACCTTAAAATTTTTCATTATTTCTCAGGTCGAGCATCAAAAAACACAGGATTACGTCGTTCTGATGACAAAGCGATCGAAAGAGCAAAAATACGCACCCTACGCATGACAATCATGATTGTAGTTGTTTTTGTCGTCTGTTGGACCCCCTACGTCGTCCTGACACTATGGTATGCAACCAATAACACAATATATTAATTATTATTGCATAGTGGGTTGCCTATATTTATTAAAAATCTATTTAGGTATATGTTCAGTCGAGATAGCGCCGAACGTATTACACCTTGGCTCCAAGAGGGCTTATTCATGATGGCCGCCTCGAATAGCTGCATGAATCCGATCGTCTACGGATCGTATGCAATTGATTGTCGCGCGATGTGCTGTCATCCAATATCAAGACGATCACATGCAGCACATTCACAGCAGATAAATCATTGTAAGAATAATCATTTTTCCAGCAGGGAAAAATCACATTTCCGGTTGTTAGTTTCTGTTGGTGACATTATAGAAATATTTTTCCTCTCATAGCGAATGGTTCGCGGAATATTTCCGCTGCAAAATTGAATACGTTACCCCTGAGAAATCACCTGACAACTAAACAAAGTGAAACTACATCGGTGCCTCCTAAGGTGATGCAACCTAACCTATTTTCTGTGCTTTAGTGAGTGTAGAGGTTAACTTTGTGGTTTTAGACACGAGATGGCAACGCGCAACACTTCGTCAAGAATCACTTGCTTTGCATCGACTACATTCCCATGATGACGCTTGCAGGGGGTATGGACCAGCCGCCGCCACAGCCGCAGCCGCCGTCGCCAATCGATTGCCAATCACAGCTTAAATTAACTTTTTGATGAGGCGATTCGGTTGTGACACGTTATGTTGTTGATACTCAATAAAATTCGAGGCATTGATTGATCCAACGACTTTCATTTGTATATGTGATAAATAAATATGTGATATATAAACAACTCAAATATTTTTTACCTTTATACCACATTTAAACAATAAACACAAGATATTGATAAATATTCTGTCAAATGATACACACAGCGACATCTAGTGGATTTTTTATGAAGTAAAAAATCAATACCAGTGCATAGGTTACCATCTAGAGTCTATTTCACGTAATATATTCTTGGTTATATTTATATTTTGTGTTTTGAGTGATTCCTGTGCAATACACAATTAAAATCTCCACAAAAATGAATTCATCTAACAAGCCACGTACAAGTATACTCGATAAACCTTTAAGTAAAGGAAAAGGCGATGTTTCTCTGAGTTGTTTCGCGTTACTCTTCTCTGAAGTGGTGCAATACTCACAAAACAAGTCTAGCACTGTTGTCGAACTACAAAACAGGTGTGTAATTCTTTAAAGAATCATTCTATACATAATATTAATCAATTTACTTGTAGATTACACAGTCTGGGATATAATGTTGGTAGTAAAATCATTGATCTGTACTTTGTGAGAGAAAGAAATGCAAAAAGAGAAATCAAACTGTTGAATATTCTGCTTTTTGTAAAATCAACATTATGGAAGGTAATGATAATAAATCCAAGTGTTTTTTACCAAGTTATGTTAATGTTTTGCTTCTAGGCTTTGTTTGGAAAGGAAGCTGATAAACTTGAACATTCTAATGATGATGAAAACACTTACTATCTGATGGAGAAGGAGCCAATAGTCAATAAGTTTATTTCTGTACCAAGAGACAAAGGCAGCTTGAATTGTGCTGTGTTTGTTGCTGGAATTGTGGAGTCTGTGCTAGTTGGTACAGGTTTTGTAAGTATCCGCCATGTTGTTGATTTCGTTGTCATGGATACACGCCAATAGGTATTATCTGATTGGCTATAGATTTGATTTTTGACATTTTGACATCTCAAATGTCATTTTTTACAATTTTGCATATAACTTTTAAACTATTGACTCAATTTTAATTATTTCTTCAGTTTTAAACAACTAGTGAGTTTCTCCTTCTACTCACATATAATATAAACAATAAAATATTGTTTTTAGTGGTTTTTACGTAGAATTTCTTGTTTTTCTGTCCGCAGGCCGCAAAAGTAACTGCGCATTGGCACAAAGGCACAACATACATGGTGAAATTCGATGATGCGGTCGTGGCGCGTGATAAGCAGCTGGAAGACAGATAAGTAATGATTAATACATGTTCAAAGCATCAACAATTCCACAATTATTCAACAATTGTTAATATAATACCATTCAACTCTATTTACACGAATTGCATTTAATTTATTATGATTTTCGCTAGTATTACTATGTTAGCAATATAAGATTGATGAATTTAGATGAATTTGAATCGACGGTCCTTGTAGGCGACTTGTCCGGTGCGGTACTTCTCTTCGTCTCGTTCTCTCTGCGTTTTAAAGATGTACATGGTCGCAGCCAGCGGTATAACGACGCAGAATAATCCAGTGCGGACGTTTTTAGCGTTTGCTTTGAAATGTTCAAAGGAACTCAGACGCATGGCACCGAAACGTTGAATTGCTGGATCAAACTACAAAAAAGCAAAAATATTGAAAATTTCTTAAGATTTTGATTAATTTTATTCAAATTTCACGTGATTTTGTGTTGTGGCGACTGATAAAAGTATTATTTGTGTGTAGAAACAAGAATTATGTTTAAAACAAGCTTAAAAAGGTAGAAATAACCTAAAATCAACAAAAGTTGGGTTAAAAACATCAAAATACATAAAATTAGTGTAAAATTCGCGTCAAATTCACGAAAACCTAAAATATTTATAAATTTTCATTGTTAAAACACGCGTTAATGAAGGTTTATTCATTTTTGATCAAAATAACCTCAAAAAGGTATAAATAACCTGAAAATCAACAAAACTTAGGTTAAAACATCAAAACTCATAACAATCTAAGAAAAATTGGGTTAAATCCGAAATATTCATTAATAAAACACGAGTTAATGAAGATTTATTCATTTTTTGACCAAAATAACCTCAAAAATTCAAAAATAACCTCAAAACAAACAAAAATGACGTTAAAATCGTTAAAATTCATCAAAATGCAAGAAAATTGACAAAAAACTAATATTTTTATAAATTTTCATTAATAAAACACGCGGTAATGAAGATTTATTTATTTTTTGATCAAAATAATCTCAAAAACACAAAATTAACCTCAAAACAAACAAAAATAACTTTAAAATCATCAAAATTCCCTAAAAAATTAATCAATTTCGTAACATTTAGATTAATTTAATTTAAATCTGATGATTTGTACATGAATTCAATTACGCAATGATTTATTTGTTCAACGAGGAAGCATGACGGACAATACACGGTGAATGTTAAAGTTGAGTTGAATTTCGTCGATCAATGACGCAGCTCAATTACGAACGCTAATGAAGCGTCCATCACGCGCTCGCACAGCATAATCACCCGTGGAATACATGAATTATACAACGACAAAACATAATCGCGCGCTAAATACTCGTCAATTCGTCAAAACGCCAAAAACAATATCACCACCTTACGCAAGTCATTTGTTGCATATTTCTGTGAAGCAGATAGAAAGTGTCGAGAAGAGACGTGCCACGTGTTTTTCCCCATGGCAAGCAATCTAAATCGTTGTATTTATTTTTTGTCTTGTTGTCTCGTTGAGTTGACAGCAAACATTTCACTTTTTTCAGTGTGCTTGATTGGATTGATTGTCAATCGGTCAAATGTTAGTGGGTCATCGAATTATAACATTAAATAAACATTACAAACGATTTTAAGGATGCGGTGCGCGCGAAATGATGAATTTGAATAAACATTGTTGTAATCTTTGTGAAAGCGCAAGTCTGGTGGAATTTCTCAAGCGGTAATCAATCGCTTATCATGGAATTAATGTTTTTTAGCTTTTTTGCTGATAGATACAAGTGGTACTTGTGCTTGGAAACAGAAATTATGAATAAAACATGCGTCAATGAAGGATTTTTAGTTGTTTTTTGTACAAAATGTGTCAAAATGACAAAAATCACGTTAAAAAATTGAAAATCAGGTTAAAAACGTAGAAATTCATGAAAATTAAAGTAAATTACACGATAATTTGACCATAAATTAAAATATTTATAATTTTCATTAATAAAATACGCGTTTATGAAGATTTTTGCTGTTTTTTTGTTGAAAATTGTGTCAAAAAACTTCAAAATAACAAAAATTAGGTTAAAATTTACAAAATCTAAGTAAAATTCACGCTAAATTAACAAAAATTTAATATTTTTACTATTTTTCATTAATAAAACATGCGTCAATGAAGGTTTTTTACTCGTTTTTTGTACAAAATGCGTCAAAATGACAAAAATCACGTTAAAAAATTGAAGATTAGGTTAAAAACGTTGACATTCATAAAAATTTAAATGAATATCACGATAATTTGACCTTAATTTCAAATGTTTCTAATTTTCTTTGATGAAACATGCGCTTATGAAGATTTTTGATGTTTTTTTATGAAAATTGCGTCAAAAAGTCAAAATAATTTCAAAACAACAAAATTTTGGTCAAAAATCGTAAAATCAAAATAAAATTTACGATAAATTGACTGAAATTTAATAGTTGCATAATTTTCATTAATAAAATACGCGTTTATGAAGATTTTTGCTGTTTTTTTGTTGAAAAATGTGTCAAAAAACTTCAAAACAACAAAAATTAGGTTAAAATTTACAAAATCTAAGTAAAATCCACGATAAATTGACTAAAATTTAATACTTTTACTATTTTTCATTAATAAATCATGCGTTAATTAAGTTTTCTTTAATTTTTTAAGGAAAATTACTTTAAAACAAGCAAAAATTACGTTAAAACCATAAAAATGTATAAAAATCCACGTAAAATTCTCTCTAACTCCAATCAAATCTAAAATATTTGTAAATTTTCTTTTAAATGTCACGCAAATATCGTAACCGCGTAGGAAGACACTGAAGACCTATGCAAATGCGTACTTTGTGCCTGATTGCACCTCTCGTAAACTCTCGGCGCGCATCATCCTCTCTGCGGAAAGAATAAATGAAGGAAAAGACTTTCGCGAGTTTCAATATTCATCTAACTCGCAACGCGCGCGTACCTAACAAAAAACTCACAAGTGATTAATCATCAACTAATATTACAAGTTTCCAAGAAAGAAAAAAATCAAATAACAATCAATAGTTACATTTAAACCATCAAAAACACAATGAAATTCCGCGTAAAGTTGTTAATATTAACAACGTGTGCGGTTTTTACCACTGCACAACGATATAATCACCAACGGCGGCAGATTCTGCCTGTAGCGCCACAATTCCCAACCGGAAATATAAACGCGGGAGTTTCCGGTGGCGGGCAAGCAAATTTTGATGTGAATATCATCGGTCCACGACAAAGAAATGAACAGACAATTGAAGAAGCATGGAATAACTTCAAGGTAACAAAAAAAAACAAAAAAAATTTAAAAAAATAAAAATCCTACGTTTTGAGTTGCGGTATAAGTCCCGAACATACATTTTTCCTGTATATATTAATTTTAGATAACCTTCAATAAAATATACAGCTCCCAAATGGAAGAAAACTACCGCCGTGAAGTATTCATCGAAAACACCGCGAAAATCTTCCGTTTGAACGACGATTACGCAAAGGGTTACATCAGTCACGCGCAGAAAATCAACGGATACGCTGATATGCTCCACCATGAGTTTGACAACGCTCTGAACGGATTTAACAGATCACGGATAGGTTTGGATATGAATATTATCCCAACGCAAAGATCCAGCGCGTTTATCGCGAGCGCAAACGTCCCGATTCCGGATTCCATCGATTGGCGTAAACTGGGCGCTGTTACGCCTGTGAGGAGTCAAGGATTATGCGCGGGGTGTTATGCATTCAGTGCAGTAAGTCAAAAAAAGTAAAATTAAATAATTTTTAGCCTAAAAATTTAAAATCGCTTATCATGGAATTAATGTTTTTTAGTTGTTTTGCTGATAGTTACAAGTGTTGCTTGTGCTTGGAAACCGAAATTATGAATAGAACATGCGTCAATGAAGGTTTTTTACTCGTTTTTTGTACAAAATGCGTCAAAATGACAAAAATCACGTTAAAAAATTGAAAATTAGGTTAAAAACGTAGAAATTCATGAAAATTAAAGTAAATTACACGATAATTTGACCAAAATATAAAATATTTATAATTTTCATTAATAAAATACGCGTTTATAAAGATTTTTGCTGTTTTTTTGTTGAAAATTGTGTCAAAAAACTTCAAAATAACAAAAATTAGGTTAAAATTCACAAAATCTAAGTAAAATCCACGATAAATTGACTAAAATTTAATATTTTTTTAATTTTTCATTAATAAAACATGCGTCAATGAAGGTTTTTTACTAGTTTTTGTTTTGTAAAAATGCGTCAAAATGACAAAAATCACGTTAAAAAATTGAAAATCAGGTTAAAAACGTAGAAATTCATCAAAAACTAAGTAAATTTCACGATAATTTGACCTTAATTTCAAATATTTATAATTTTCTTTCATGAAACATGCGCTTAGGAAGATTTTTGCTGTTTTTTTGTTGAAAATTGTCTCAAAAAACTTCAAAATAACAAAAATTAGGTTAAAATTCACAAAATCTAAGTAAAATCCACGATAAATTGACTAAAATTTAATATTTTTTTCATTTTTCATTAATAAAACATGCGTCAATGAAGGTTTTTTACTAGTTTTTTTGTACAAAATGCGTCAAAATGACAAAAAACACGTTAAAAAATTGAAAATTAAGTTTAAAACGAAGATATTCATGAAAAACTAAGTAAATTTCACGATAATTTGACCTTAATTTCAAATATTTATAATTTTCTTTCATGAAACATGCGCTTATGAAGATTTTTGCTGTTTTTTTGTTGAAAATTGTCTCAAAAAACTTCAAAATAACAAAAATTAGGTTAAAATTCACAAAATCTAAGTAAAATCCACGATAAATTGACTAAAATTTAATATTTTTTTCATTTTTCATTAATAAAACATGCGTCAATGATGGTTTTTTACTAGTTTTTTTGTAAAAATGCGTCAAAATGACAAAAATCACGTTAAAAAAATTGAAAATTAGGTTAAAAACGTAGAAATTCATGCAAAACTAAGTAAATTTCACGATAATTTGACCTTAATTTCAAATATTTATAATTTTCTTTCATGAAACATGCGCTTATGAAGATTTTTGCTGTTTTTTTGTTGAAAATTGTGTCAAAAAACTTCAAATTTTTGTAGGCTGGAGCACTCGAAGGACAATATTACCGTAAAACTGGAGTCCTCACTGACTTAAGCCCACAGAATTTAATCGACTGTACAAAGGATTATGGTAATAATGGCTGTAATGGAGGATTAATGAATCCAGCCTTTCAATATGTCAAGGATAACATAGGAATTGACACAGAGAATTATTACCCGTACGAAGCAGCCGATAATCAATGTAGATACAAACCGGAAGGTTTTGGCACGGATAGTACAGGTTATGTCACCATACCGGAAGGTGATGAAGAAGCTTTGCGGGTTGCCGTTAGTACGATAGGTCCGATTTCCGCCGCCATTGATGCGAGTCGTGATTCATTGCAGTTTTATTCCGATGGGGTTTATTTTGATGCGGCGTGTAAGAATGCGACGAATGATATGAACCATGCGATTTTAGTAGTTGGATATGATACGGATCCGGATGGGAAACAGTTTTGGTGGGTGAAGAACTCATATGGGCAACAGTGGGGAATTGGAGGTTATGTCAAGATGGCAAGGAATGCGGGGAATCACTGTGGGATTGCTTCACTTGCGAGTTATCCTTTGGTTTGATATCTTTTGAGGATGTAATATGATAAATGTTGATACATAAAGCGAGAATGTGTTGTTTTGTGTTGTGTTATGTCATCAATTAGGAGGTTAAATGATATTTAGATGTAGAAGTACTCACGACATGTCCGCCTTCGCCAGATGCATGTCGAAATGGGTCGGATTGTTGTTTGAGGAATTCATTGCGTAGTTCCAGGCGTCTTTTGGCGTTGGCTTTTAGTCTTTCGATGTCTTTCGCGGCCAAATCGTATTGTTCAGCCATTTTTTACTCACTATAGGTAGATACAAATACAGCTGACAGTGTTAGGGATTTTGACTGATTGTGTTACCAACGTTTAGGGAACTTTAGTTTGTTACTAAAACAATTTTTGAAGTTTATTTTTTGTTTAAGTACGTTTAAACAATTGATTAAACAATAACAACGCATTATATTATTAAATATAAATATAATACAATTTATAAATTAATAATATATAAGTTTTGTTAGTGTTTTATGCATTTTACAAACAAAAAATTACAAATTGCGCACTAAACAGTTTGAATGTTAGGGTTCTTAGGGTGCTTTCACTACCAACTTCTAGTTTGTTACTAAAACATCACTACTTTTATTTTTTTGAATTTATTTTTTGTTTATTAGTTTAAAAACAATTTATTTAACAATAACAATGCATTTTATAATTAAATTTAAATATAATACAATTTATTGATGCTTTTGGTTAGTGTTTAATATATTTTAAGAACAAAAAAACTACAAATTTTAAACTAAACAGTTTGAAAGTTAGGGTTATTAGGATGTTTCCACTACCAACTTTTAGTTTGTTACTAAAACATCACTACTTTTATTTTTTTTGAATTTATTTTTTGTTTATACGTTTAAAAACAATTTATTAAACAATAATAACACATTTTATCACATAAAACGTATAAAATACAACCTATTGACCTATAATTTACGTCTTTTGTAAATATTCAACACATTTTAAGATAAGATAAAGACGTTTTTCTGTATAATCCATAATTAATTATTTATATTTAACCAATAAACATTTACCATCACTATGTATCAATTATTTAACTACATTAATCACTAATAATCATTATAATTCATTTACTTTACATATAATCACTAAAAAACTAACAAAAATCACAAAATTCTCCGAAATAATTAATTCTTTTGTTTTACCATTGAAGGACGCCATTTTGAATCACTATTATTGATAGTATAAACTATTTAAACCACAGAATGTGATTGGGCCGCTTCGGATCAATGCGCAAGACATTTTATCACCGTGCATGGAGGGGAAAGACTGAATCAGCCAGTCCGGAGGTCGATGATTCAACAGACAGCAAAACGCAAAACGGACCATCTGATGATCTGACCTAAACAAAAACAGGGAAGTTACTTGCTGGCGGCATTCGACGGTCGAAATCAGTTGGATTCCGTGCTCTGCTGAGTGAACAACTTGTAATACAACACCAAAAAACGCAATAGAAACCAGTAAGTGAACAATGAACATAAAATTTCAATGTTTTTGCTTTAATTCAACATTAAACTATTATTTAAACAATAATTATGCAATAAATTAATTATTTACAAGTATTTAAATCATATTCACGTATTTTTAGTTAATTTTAATGTTTATTTTGTGATGAAATAGTGATTTTTACAAAATGGCGAAATTTTTATGATTTTTTCTTTGTTTTGATTGATTTCAAAATGGTGGTACACATGCACAACGTGATTTTCTAATGTTTTCTTTGTGTTCTTCGCAGGTATGAAGGGATTACTGGTTCTGGCCGCCCTTGTAGGGATCGCTCAGTGCGTGTCCTTCTTTGACCTTGTCTCGGAACAATGGGCATCTTTTAAGGTATTTTTCTGTACATAATCACGTGTTTCCCTTCACACACACACACACAACCATAACATTTGTGTGTGTTTTTACGATCTGTGACTTCACAACATGCGAATTTGGAAGTTGAGTTCGCAGAATGCCACTAATCCAATTAGCAACTTGTTTTTTTGCTTCTAATTGGATTATTTTCATGCTGGATATTCAGATATGATGAATAATGATCACGCGCGACATTTTAATCGCTGGCCGTTGTGACTTTCGATGACCTCAGGGCACAAATACGCTTCAATTCGGTCCTGTTATCAAAATAGTTTGTTTTTGTTCATACGATTGTGCATTGTTTACAATTTACAATATTATCCATATCAAATTGCATGTTTTATATTTACATGAATACAAAATGGCGACTGATTATTTATTTTGATCAATTTTTATTGCTTTTAGCTGCAACACAAGAAAGAATATGACAGCGAAACAGAAGAGAAGTTCAGAATGAAGATTTTCATGGAGAACGCACATAAAGTAGCCAAACACAACCAGATGTACGAGATGGGACTGGTTAACTACAAATTAGGAGTGAATAAATGGGCGGACATGTTGCATCATGAGTTTGTGCACACCGTCAACGGATACAATCGCAGCCTGGGTAGATCCAGTGGATTATTCCAGGATGAGAATGATAAGGGTGTTACTTTTATTTCTCCTGCTCATGTTACCGTCCCCAAGGAAGTGGATTGGCGTAAAGAGGGCGCTGTCACCGTTGTGAAGAACCAGGGACATTGTGGATCCTGCTGGAGTTTCAGTGCGGTAAATATTTCTTCTTTTCATACAGAAAACATGAATAAAATCATTACTAACCTAATTTTTTCTGTAGACTGGAGCTCTTGAAGGTCAACACTTCCGTAAAACTGGTAAACTCATCTCCTTGAGTGAACAGAACTTGATTGACTGCTCTGGTAAATACGGTAACAATGGTTGCAATGGCGGCCTCATGGACAACGCCTTCCGTTACATCAAAGACAACCATGGTCTGGACACAGAGAAAACCTACCCATATGAAGCCGAAGATGACAAATGCAGATACAACCCGAAGAACTCCGGTGCCACTGATAAGGGCTTCGTTGACATTCCCTCTGGTGATGAGGAAGCCCTCATGAAAGCCATTGCAACCATTGGACCAGTGTCTGTTGCCATCGATGCCAGCCAGGAGACCTTTCAATTATACTCCGAAGGAGTTTATTATGATCCCAAATGCAGCAGTGAGGAATTGGATCATGGTGTCTTGGCTGTTGGTTATGGCACCACTGAAAAGGGCGAAGATTATTGGTTGGTGAAGAACTCCTGGGGTGACAGCTGGGGTGATGGTGGATACATCAAAATGGCGAGGAACAGGGACAATCATTGTGGCATTGCTACCCAATCCAGCTATCCTTTGGTTTAGTGTGAATTCAGTGAAGATTCTTTTGTATTGTAATCATTTTTAGAGTTAAGTTGCTCAAAATGCCAAAAACGAATAAATAGAGTTATTTTAAGCCGTGTTTGTTGGTAAAACACAGACAATAACCCGCAATCTTTTATTGAATGATTAAATAAAAGCAAAAAACACTTTTCTTCAAGCATTTATACATGAAAAAAAAACACTTTCAGTTGATGTTTTGCTCTGAATGTGAACAGAAATGAAAAGTTTGGTTATCCTGGTCGCCATTTTGAGACATACCCTTTGTGGGTCTTATTATGATGAGGTAACACGACAATGGGGAGCTTACCTGGTAGGTACCAGCCTAAAACCATGTATATCTTGTTAATAAACACAATTTTAAGGCTCAGGAAGATAAACAATATGATAGTGAGACTGAAGAGAAGTTCCGGATGAAAGTGTTCATGGAAAACGCTCATAAAGTCATCAAACACAACCAATTATACGATATAGGCTTGGTGAATTATAAATTATCCCTCAATACATGGTCTGATATGCTGCACCATGAGTTTATCCACATTGTAAATGGTTACAACAGAACTCTGGACCCTTTTGATGACACAAAAGAAGGTCCTGTTGCTTTTATCCCTCCTGCACATGTCTGCATGCCTAAGGAAGTGGATTGGCGCACAGAGGGAGCTGTTACACATGTCAAGGACCAGAAACAATGTGGGTCCTGTTGGAGTTTCAGTGCTGTAAGTGAAAAACACCAAAACACTTCAAATTTTAATGTTTTTGTACCAGACTGGTGCCCTGGAAGGACAACACTTTCGTAAAACATCTAAACTTGTCTCCTTGAGTGAACAGAACCTGGTTGATTGCTCTACCAAGTATGGTAACCATGGTTGTAATGGCGGAAACATGGATAATGCATTTCGTTATATAAAAGACAATAAAGGTATTGATACTGAAGAGGCTTATCCCTATGAAGCTAAGGATCAGAAGTGTGCGTACAATGCGAAGAAATCCGGCGCCATTACCAATGGTTTTGTTGATTTACCAAAGGGTAATGAGGAAGCATTGATGCAAGCTGTTGCTACTATTGGTCCCATTGCAATTGCAATCGATGCAAGTCAAGAAACATTCCAACATTACTCCAAAGGTGTTTATTATGAGCCTAAGTGTAAAACAGAAGATTTGGATCATGCTGTTTTAGCAGTTGGGTACGGTACCACTGAAAATGGTGAAGATTTTGGTTGGTGAAAACTCCTGGGGACTAGTTGGGGTGATCAGGGTTATATTAAAGTGGCTAGGAATAGGGGTAATCATTGTGGTGTCGCAACAGAAGGCATTTATCCATTAGTTTAGTTTATTTATTAATTAAATTATTTTTATTTATAAAGCAAAATTACAGTTTTCTTTTTTTAGTTTATTAGGTTGCGATAGATGGCGTTGGTGGTTGTTTTGTGCAATATTTTTCTGTTTAGTTTATTTGTGTGCCGTGCAGATGGCGGTTGAGTTAATGTAGCAGCCGAAGTAAGTTCGTGCGTGTACGGTGAACGGGCCTAGCCGAGCGCGCCGCGCGTTGCCGTTCGTTCGATGCGCCGTTTCAGGTGCGCCGTGACCGTTGCGTTGTCTAGATTCTTTGTACCATTCCTGGCATACCAATAACAAGAGTGGCGTTCTCGTATTTACGGGCCGATATCCGTCCCGATTTGTGCGGCAGCCGGCGGCGAGCGTCTCCGACACGATTTTCGGTAAGTACTGCATCGATATCGGCGGCGGCGGCGCCTCCACGCCGCGTCGGCGTCGTCCGCACGGCGTCGGGAATGCGAGCAATGCGTCCGCAATTCCTACAATAGTTTACATACTTGTCATGCCTGTGTGTGCGCGTCGATGCCGTCGGTGCGTCGAGCGCGCCGTGAGCGCGCACACGGCTCTCCGAAACCGCGCGGCGTCGTCGACGAGCCGCCTCTCGCAATCAACTCGCGACAAACGAAACAAAAACGCATCGCGCGATTAATACACGCAGCGGATCAACGCGGAGCGGTGCGAATATTGTGCGCTGGAAGAAAAATGTGCTTGCGGCGGGCGGCGGCCGCCGGTGGTGTGAGCCGCGATCGTCAACTGTTTCCGTCGTTGTCACGGCAACTGTCAACAAATTAATCGCGACCATCTTTTCACGCACACGATTTCCATTTGTTTCGGTTCAAACAAGTGCAGCAATCGCTTGGATTACACACATTTAACCAACAAAACAAGAGTTTTAAGTTGTATCATAAGTTTCTAATAAGTTCCAATTGTTGTTAATGTGATTTTCCGCGACCAACCAGCTTAAATGAACGCTTGGTTCAGCTCAGGTTAGTAAAACTTAAAAAACGCGTCAATTCCAATAGGAATTCGCGTATATTTCAAGTGATTTTGTTGTTAATTTACAAGTTATTGACGTAAGCTGAAGTAAATTAACAAATACCACTGGTTTACTGCTTGATCATCATCGTAAACGGAATGTTTTGGTTTTCTTCCGCTTGAAATCCACATTTTTTGAGTGTTTGCGGTGTCGTTTGATGTAAAAATATCAATTTTTTTTTCAAAAAATAGTTTTTTACTTAATTACGCCTGGAAAAATGAATATTTGTGAATTATTTTAATTACCAACCGGGGAAAACGGCTGGAAATTTCGTAATGCATATTTTGCATTCTCTATGCAAAGTAAATAAGTAATTAAATATGATTAGCGAGTTTTTTCCCGAAAAAAATCGTGTTTTTCGGTTGATTTTTGTCATTTTTTGCGTTGCAACTCTCGAAAAAATTGAACCTTGTCGGGGTACACTTGTTGATATCTCGTAAAATTTACCGAAATACTCGTAAAATCAAAAGTGTAGCGTAAAATTTTATTGGGTATTGTTCACGTGATCGATCTGATTATGTTTTCAATCGCGCGTCATTATTTGACGCAAATCATCGATTAATTAAGAAATTTCTTAGAAATTCAGCCACAATAAATTCATAATTATGCAAGAATATGTGGATTTATAACTTCCTTTTGCTGTGCGCGCCTCGAAATTCATACTATAATCGAATAACGCATAGAAATGTGTTATAAAACGGTTCCACTAGAGTAGTTTTCTATTTGTGAGCTGAAAAAAAAAACGCAAAGAAAGACGATTCAAGTTTACTTTTTCTTACCCAATTGCTCAACCGTGCGTTATGTTATGTTATGTTATGTTATTTAGTTTTGCATGTTTGGTTTTTGCCGCTTTTGTTGCGTTATTATTACTTATTACGTTATCGCTTGCAGTTATTACGTAGAAAATAAAATTTTATTTTTTTGCAAATGTAAAAATATATCGTAGGTGTTGAAAAAACCGGTATATCAATATTTTTATTTAAAAAAAATACCGAATACCGGTATATTGAACTTAAAATTCAGGGTTTGGAGATTTTATTATGTTGTAGGGAACAAAAAACTAACAAATATTGAGATTTTACGTGTTTTGCATCTGTTTAATCATTTGTAAGCTGATTTTAAATTTAATTACTTAAGTAAAAATGCCGGTAAATATTTCCTGAAGTCTAAAAATGAATTCCGCGTCGCTCAGTTGTATTCACTTGTGTTTTGTTTAAATAATTTTGTTGTAACTGTTTGTGCACCTCAAGAAATACGCAGAAAAATCATGTTTAACTTATAAAAATTTACATTAAAATTTGTAGGGATGTGTAGATCATAATTACAACAATATTTCAAATGTTACCATCGATATCATGTCTTAAGAAAAATATTCTAAGTCATAATTTTGCAAGAAATAAAAATATTTTTCGTTGTTACACCGAAAATTTTATATAAACTTATCAAGTTTTACTGATTTCATTGTTCTTTGGAGTTTTCATGGTAATTTTTGATATTTTGCGGGTTTTGACTGGAAGTAGAACAAAGAAATGGAAATATAGAGCTAGACAAATAAATTAAGAGCGACGCGGCGCGTTTTTAATCGTTTTGCAGGCAATGCAGAGTGCAATTTAGGTGCGAAACTGTATAAGTGTACACTCTGGGTACACTTGTACACACACGTGGTCGAGAAATTGAAATCGGCGTCGACGACATTTACGACGGCGCGCGACGCTCGCAGAGCAAAACGACGACACACGCACTAATTTTAGACGATGGACATCGAGTCTCCCAAGTCGCTTCTAGACTCCTGTGACTTTACAAAGAGAAATTATATTCTCATTCAAAAAATTTTAAAATTTTTATCTGTTTTATCTAAAATTAATATTATTACATGTTATGTTTATTATTATGATTATTTTTAATCTATGGTCAAGGTGTACACAATTAGAGATGAGCGCGTATCTCCAATTCGCTTCGATTCGAACGAATGCGGCGATTAGTTGGCTGCCGCCGCGTTGTCGATGTGTTTATAGATGACATTTGATTTCCGTTATTTATAGAAATAGAGTTTGACTGCTGTGTGGCGACCACTGAAGCTGTTGGCTTCTCAAAGTATCACAAAACTCAACACGAGTAACAAAATCCCAGCGTATAAATATTATAGATGGCGCTATGTGTCATGTGTGTCATGTAACTATTCTAACCTCAAATCTACACTCTCCCCGAAACTGATTATTTTCATTTCCGAAGACGCGTTACATAAAATCACTCACAACATTAAATAAACACACTAGAAATCAAAAAAGCAGTCTGCGGTTGGTTAATGTTTGCGAGGAAATAACTTAAGTAAGTAGGTAACCTGAGACTTAACGTATTTAAACTATAAAATCGTCGATGAACAGTTTTTTTTCCTTCTCGTGGTCTTTCCTGCGATGTAAAATAATCTCCGAGAGGATTTAATTGATATTTTACGATCGATTAAATTCATATTACTTGCTATCACTTATCTATCAGCAAGAAGCATGAATTAAACCACAAAGAAGACGAGAAACAGTTAGAAATCAATTTGGATTTATTTTTCTCAAAAAAATAAAGTTTTTACATTGTTTTTCTCAAGTTTAACTTAAAACTAATTTATTTATGTACTTGCGACTTGTTTTTTTCTTCTTTCGATGTCTGTGTCTGTTGACCGTCTTGGCGTCTTCTTCGACGCACACTCGACACACCGTTAACTCATTAGCATAGTCATAGGCTGCGAGCGACGCCCATTGCGGGTTCCAAGTCGAAGTTTACGGTGTTTTCTCAATACCTTCCGCGAGTGAAAGGTAATAAATAATCCTAAGTACGGTCCTGTGAGATTTTAAAAACGCTAAAAATAATTGTTGCCGCTTTATAAACGTAAACGTAGACAAAAGGGTGGTTTGTGTGGGCTGAAAGGTTTCGACTTGCGCTCCGCGCGCGCGGGAGGATGTGGAATAACATCAAAGGCGCTTTTGATAAAACACACGATATCAAACGAGCAACAATGCTGCGTGTCTGCATAAAGGCAACTTTGTGACATTCAACACGTTTACTCGCGTCCTGGTTTGATGTATCGCTCCGCGGCGGTCGAGATAATGAAATAAACCCTTTGATAACAAAATACTACCTACGGGTGTATTTTTGACATTGGATCAACTCTAGAGTTGGTACCAAACAGGTGTGTTTTGCTGTAAAATTTGTTTTTTTTTTCTTTTTTGCGTTGTACAAGAGTTTATAGCTTCTTTAACGTTTAACATTAAATGTTTTAAGCTTTGTATGCGCGCGCTGATGATAGTTAAGTGCGCTGCGTTTCCGCTTGAAAGCCGCGAGCGCATGCGCACTTAAACCTTTTATAGTATTCCTCGATTGTTTGGTTTATATTAATTTCTTTGTGTAACGACGTAAAATATTTTTATTTTGAGCAAATTATTAGCGGAAATATATATTTTCAACCGGTATTTCGGTATTTTATTTAAAATTATTTAAAAAATACTTTTATTTAGTTCAAAACATTTTTTTAAATTTTTCTAAATCCGGTCCTGTTATCACCACTACTTAATTCCCAATAAAATTAAATTTCTTGTAAGCTAAAAACATAAAATCAACACAAAAAAAAATGGAGGCTTTTGTCTCTTCTCGTGTGCGATGTGCGACTAAAATACTTCTCTTCGTTTGGCGCGCTTCGAATTTCTCGTCCGCCGGCCGCCATTCCGCTCGGCGTGCCGGCTTCGCTTTCGATGTTTATCTCTGGAATTAAGCGTTCCATATATCTGTAACAAGTGTCCGGGATTCCTAGACATTTTTAGCGTTCTACCCGATGAGAAAAACGCGCGCGTCCGATGATGTGTTTCAGTCTCCTCGGCTTTTTCTTTATTTGTTTTGAGCGCGCAAGCGCAAGCGCGATTCTCGGTAATATAAGCGATGAGACTGTCGTCTTCGGTTGGCCGTAGGCCCGGTGTGTTTGTTTTAATTGAATCCTTTTGATTTTGACCGACGTTGTGCGACAAAGCACAACTTCACTCTCTTCTTCTCTGCGCCAGCAGGTAGATTAATAATGTTGGGTCCATCCACTTCCACCACTTCTGCGCGCTTCGTGGGCTTATGGGTGGAGAGTGGTGGGGGTGGTGGAAGCGAAGAAACTAAGCGAAACGATTACCTCGTTGACCTTTTATGCGATGGATGTGAGGAAGCCGAGTGTGTCGCTGATCAAATAGGCCTGTTCATTTATCATTACCTACAAAACTTTGACATCGTGTGAAAAAAGTTAGGTTTATATGGGATACCGGTTTGATATTGGAGCCATTTTTATTTGTTTTTGGGTTTATTTATCATCGTCAATATAATTTTTTAATTTTTTAGTTAAAAATTGTTAATACGGATCTGGAATTGGGGCAGTTTTGAGTTTTTTAGTTTTATTTGATATTATTTTGCTTGAAAATTATTAATACGGATCTGGAATTGATGTAATATTTTTTAGTGTTTATTTATCATCGCTAATGTAAATTTTGATTTTTTACTTAAAAGTCATTAATACGTGCCTGGAATCAATGTTTTCTTAATTTTTAAGTTTATTTATCATAAATAATCTAATTTTTGATATTTTTACTTAAAACTACTTAATGCGGATCTGGAATTCACCAAATTTTGAGTTTTTAGTTTTATTTGCTATTTTCTTACTTGAAAATTATTAATGCAGATCTGGAATTGACGTAATTTTTAGTTATGTAGTGTTTATTTATCATTGCTAATGTAAATTTTGATTTTATTGACTTAAAAATCATTAATACGGACCTGGAATCTAACGTTTTCTTAATTTTTATGCTTATTTATCATAAATAACCTAATTTTTGACATTTTAAACATAAAATTACTTAATGCGGGCCTGGAATTACTCACATTTGGAGTTTTACCTCAATTTTAGAAGTTTTTGATTAAAAATCATAATTCCGGTCCTGATATTACGTTTCTAACCTTATTTAAACCCTATTTTGTGTTATTTAACACAAAAATGATAATTACGTGCCTGATAGTGACGCCATTTTGATTTTATTTTTAACTATTTGTGTTTATACTGTATGCAATCGCGAATATTTCGCGTTGCGATGCTTTTGTCGTCGGCGATAACAACTTGCGCGATGCGTAATTAGAGGCATAATCGCTGTTGACCTTTTCGATATGCAAATTTAATTTTTCCACAACTATACTCACAAACTCACAAACACCTACGACGACGACGACGTGTGCCGACTCTCACCAACTCTTCGGCAATTACTAAACTTAAATATATCATTTTTCTCGCGCAATTAATCGCCAATTTATTTATCGATTACGGTGAAAATTAAAGGAAGTCCTGTTTTTTAATCAGTTTTTAATCAGTACAGTTAATCGTAAATTGAACTCAATTAGTTTCAATTAGATTTACAGTAATTCGAAATTCGCTGGCGAATATAAAGATATTATATTTTCGTGCTTGAATGAATGTTATTACGGCTATGAATATATTAATACTTGCAATGTGACTGTGTGACTCTGGCGAATTGCAACTGCAACTGCAACTTTCCCTTCACTTTGCGCGCGCATGTCTGTCTCTGTCTTCTTTGTCGATGCATTTATATTTTGCATTTTCTATAGTTATATTTATATTCGCGGGTAATGCACAATTGCCCAGCGGAAAGGAAGTGTTGTAGGCAAAAACCAAACAAAGCGTGATTAAATTTTTATCTTTAAAATCACAAATTAATTAATTTTAAGTAATAATTAGATATTTACACGTAACCATTACGAATTGTTGGTATTAGTCTTTGTTGTGTCAATATTTCCGCCGGTTATTTATTTATTTTGTTGTTTATTTTTCAATAGTAATAAAATGTTAGGTTTTTTTAAGTTAAAAATTATTAATACGGGTCTGGAATTGACGCCATTTTGATATTTTTAACTAAAATAATATTTCTACCGTTTTTATCTTCATTAATTTTATTTTTTACTAAAAATCATTAATACAGCCCTGATTTTGACAAAATTTTCATTTCTTTATGTTTATTTATCATCATTAATCAAAATTTCTCTGTTTTTCACTTAAAACTCACTAATACGGGTCTGGAATTGACGCCATTTTGATATTTTTAACTAAAATAATATTTCTACCGTTTTTATCTTCATTAATTAAAATTTTTTTTACTAAAAAATCATTAATACAGCCCTGATATTGACACAATTTTTATTTCTTTATGTTTATTTATCATCATTAATCAAAATTTCTCTGTTTTTTCACATAAAATTCATTAATACGGGTCTGGAATTGACGCCATTTTGATATTTTTAACTAAAATAATATTTCTACCGTTTTTATCTTCATTAATTAAAATTTTTTTTACTAAAAAATCATTAATTCGAGCCTGATATTGTGTTTTTAGACTTTTTTAGTATATTTTCATTTAAAAATCATTAATACAGCCCTGATATTGACACAATTTTTATTTCTTTATGTTTATTTATCATCATTAATCAAAATTTCTCTGTTTTCTCACATAAAATTCATTAATACGGTTCTGTAATTGACGCCGTTTTGATATTTTTAACGTAAATAATATTTGTACTGTTTTTATCTTCATTAATTTTAATTTTTTTTTTTACTAAAAAATCATTAATACGAGCCTGATATGGTGTTTTTAGACTTTTTTAGTATTTTTTTCATTTAAAAATCATTAATACAGCCCTGATATTGACACAGTTTTAATTTTTTTATGTTTATTTATCATCATTAATCAAAATTTCTCTGTTTTTTCACATAAAATTCATTAATACGGTTCTGGAATTGAAAACAAACATTTATAACACTAATTAATATTTTTTACTGTTTGAATTAACAAATTAATTATTTTGAAGCAATATCAAACATTTACACATAACGATTACGAAGAAATTGCGAATTGTAGTGATTATTCTTCGTTGTGCCAATATTTCCGGCGCACGAATCATAACATTCGCGTGAATTGTGTTTATAATCGTTGCTAGTGTTGTTAATAATGCAATTTACAGCGCTTTTTTGTTTGGTGTTTTTTATGTGTTTTATGTTTGTCTTGCTACACTTTTATACGCTTCTGTAGAAATGTGGAATTACGCAAAACGCGACTAATTTGCAATCTTGTGATATTTTTATTTCAATTCCTGCTTGTCTGGTAAATTAAATTTAATTAAATCCAGGGAATAAAAATACAAATATGATTTTAAATTGTATATGTAAATAAATCGTATTTGATTGTATTTCGGTGAAGCTAATGGTCATTGAATTATTGATTGAATAACACACTAGTAAGCGATGTAAACTGTTAAATAATTCCGATGTGCATAGTTAAAATTGACGGATTACTGTCGATAAACCTATCAATATATGTGTGTGTTTGTGTTAATGTTGATGATGAGAGAGGTTTAGTTCATTTCTCGTCCAATAAATTGTTTGGCAAATATCTAATGTATCTCTGCCGATATTCATATTCATCGAAAATTGTTCAACATTCCAAAAATTTATACAATTTACATCCGTACATAACTCAACTCACTGATCGGACTCAATAGTTGCGTACGAATAGTTTAAATTTTCGCTTATTTTCCGCGCGCGATTTTTATTCAATTGAAATAATTTCATGGAAATAAAATGAGTGCGCGCGCGTGAGCTGGTGAAGGTTGTGCGGGGGAATATGGGCAACTTGTTGCGTTTTCCGGAGGCGGCTCGCAGGCCCCAAGAGGGAGGCTGAAAGGGAAGCGATTTGAGGCAATTTTCATCATCAAGTTGTTGCTTTTCCCTCGACGCATTTCCATTCTAATTCACAAACACTCAATCAGGCTTGAAAAGCAAAGAACGAGCAACGAAGTAAAATCATTTAGAGGGGTGAGAAATACCGGTATTTTTTTATTTTCAAATTATATAATTTTGAATATTATATTAAAACCGGTATACCGATATTTCGATTTTAAAAAATACCGGTATACCGAACTATCGGGATGAAAACCGGTATACCGGTATTTTTATTTTCGAACACAGATATTTTTCTGTACGATGTAGAAAACCGGTATTACGGTATTTGGATTAAAAATTACGGTCACCCTCGAAAATACCGGTATTAAACTCATAATTCACCGATTTTTCCTCGTATTAAATCATTTGGTGTTTATGTCCAGTTCGTGACATATTGTATGAAGTAGTATTTTGTAACATCGTGTCCTGCCCTAGTACGTGACTATGAATTGTGATGTTGGTTTACTATACCATTACTACCCTTGAAAGCAAAGGGAAAAAAAAGCAACTGAAAAAGAAAGATTTGTATGTTGGAGTAGCTTTTAAGCACGATATGATAATGATAATCATAAATTCATGCGTTTCGTGGGCAGAAACGTGGACTAAAAGCCCACGTTGTATGCACGTGCGAGAACAATGAATTTGTGCCTGGTTTTGTTTTCATTTTCGTGTCCAGCCCTTTTTTTAATTTCATTGTATTCAATCTCAATGTGATATAAATTCGAGTGAAATGTATTTTGTATGTTTGTGACGCTTTGGAGCAAAAACCATTGGAACAATTTTTATAAATTTTGGGATAGAGATAGTTTAAATATTGGAAAATAACATAGGTTAGTTTTTATTGCAAAAAAAATAACTTACAGGGTGTTAAAAATAGTTTAGAAGTTATTCAACAAAAAAGTTATATAACATAGACCCATTCAAAAAAATATGATGAAAAATAAATGTAATATGAGTATAAATACATAGTACACATTTTAAAACCTGCTAACTTGTCACTAGTAAGTAGTAATTGCGAATTATTCGACAATTAAACAGTAATGAGAGTCTTAATCGATTACTGGCGAGCATAACGCACCGGACTTTCCATTTTCTTTTTCTTTTTCATTTCCACATAACACAAACTCGTTTCGGATGCGCACACACACACACCAACTCACTCTTCGAGGAAGTCATAACATACAGGGTGTTTAAAAAAACATTACCAACTAATGTTTGACTGTGCAACATTTGTTACATACATTGCGTCACAGCTTTTATGGTTTTGGCATCTGTGTAGATGTCTGTATGGATGTCTAAATGATGCTTTGATTCCACGAAAAATTCGCGCTATTATTATACCAGTAGTAGTTGAAAAACTGCTTGGAACCTTGAAGATGGATTTAGATTTATATTGAAATTTCAACTACAGAATACACTAATTGGGTTTTAACATGATGGAGATTTAGTTATCCATCTAAATAAAAATCGTTTGCGAGCTGCTTTTGCACTAATTTCGTGAATAATTCCATACAATTTCTATACGACGAGTACAGCATAACATAATGAATGTCAGAAACCGGAAAGTGGGAATAGTTGACTGCTAATATAATATTGAAGTAGTTAAAGTTGTCGAACTATGTTGTGTGTTGTATGTTGTGTGTGCTTTCATCTCCTGGAGTTACGTTTTGTTGTTGTGTAGGAAGCGCTAACGAGTTCGTTAAATTATACTCGTATACGCTATCGAGTTGGCGCGCTTTGCATTCGCAAATTGAATTAAAACCTCGGCCACATGCACTTGCAACATGTTAATTATTACGCGCAACAAATATTCAATTCACTCTTCCCGGGCGCGAAAAGTGTTTATCATTCACTGTATTAACAATATCCGGTATTATCAGATGATTGAGCTGATGATAATCGTAACAATAGTGTGTTTTTTTCTCTACTTGATTGTGTGACTAAGCTGTTATCACCGCGGCGAAAATAGATAAAACTCGAAATTCGCACTCCACTCGATTATTAATTATTGCGAATTCGTTTGTGTAATTGTGTGAGTCATGTTCATTTTCGATGACACTCGCTAATATATCTGCTTGAGTGTGTTTGAGTGTGTTTGGATTTTGTTTGACTTGCAAATGAGTCACTGGTTTATTCACTCTAAAATTAAGTTTAACGCGTGATTAGTGTTGTGCGAGCGTGTATCTAACATTTTACCTACCTTTCGGATGCACACGCAAGAATACACATGGTAAGACATCATGGTATGGTAGAGGTAAGGCGTGCGCGCGCGTTGCCGACCCATAGAAAACGAGTTTTTGAATGAGTCATCTCGTCATGCGCGGTTGCAAGCCCGTTGCAAGTGTTGGTACACTCACCAAATGTTACCTCACCTTCTCTTTTCTTCGTGCTAGACCAGGTACTCTGGTAAAAACGGTAAAAAATCATCAAAATCGCATAAATTTTTAAAAATTAGATCAAAATTTCTTCAAAATTTTGTTGATTTTATTATTTTTTGCAACATTAGGTGTAAGTATAGATTGTGCACATGTGCACACATGTTGACATGGTGGGGCACCCAGGGTACCCTTTCATTTCTCTCCGCGGCCAGTCTCCGGAGACTAGTTCTTCTCGTTGGTAAGGTTTTCTAGGCACTCGCCTTTGATCTCAACCTAGGCGCTACGGCAACGTCGCCTCGCCAACCGATGACCATCAACTTTACCGCACAATAACGTCAACAATAAAATAATAAAGCTTTCAACGCTGCTGCGAGCGCGCGAGCGCAAAGAGCACAAAAACTCTTGTATGCTTCCATTCTACACTTGTAGAACAACCGGGACAAGTACTTTTACAAATCGGAAATAGAGATGTTGGGAGTTTTTATTTCAATACCGGTATACCGATATCGAAAAATTATTTTTTTCTTCAATCGAATGAAAATAAATTTTTAAGTTTTTGACTTTTGTATTGAAAATTATCGGTGTATGAAAAAAATACCGGTTAACCGGTATTAATACCGGTATTTTTATATTTAGGCTATAAATTAATCAATTTATTTATGATATTTAATTAAAAATATTTACATTTGAATTTAAAATAACCGGTATACCGATATCGAAAAATTAATTTTTTTCTTCAATTGTAAGAAAATTTATTCGTTTTTCATTTTTGTTTTGAAAATTTTTTGTGTTTTTGGAAAAATACCGGTATACCGGTATTAATACCGGTATTTTTCAATTTAGGCTATAAATAAATTATTTTATTTATGATATTTAATGAAAAATATTGACATTTGAATTTAAAAATAACCGGTATACCGGTATTTCACTCCCCCTAACTTTTTTCAAACCAAAATTTTTATAATTTACGCTATTAATCTTTGGTCCCGTTATAATTAGGCAATAAATATCCACGACGTGCGAAACTGATAATGACGACAATGGGGCTGTCCTCCTGCATCCCCCTGTGCCTTGCGACTTTCCTATCTTGGGCAAATGCGGGATAGTAGCGTGGAAAACTGCGCAATTGAGTGTGGAAGTGGAAGGCGGCGGTGGAGGCCGGGGTTGTATTGTCCGTGTCCCATTGCCGGCGCGCTCGACGTGCGGGGTGATATACCGACGGCGGTTATTAACGGTCCCCAGTTATTAAACGCGCTCGACCGGACCGTCTCTTTGTTGTCTCCTGTTGTCTGCGCGTGGTAACAATTCCACACCCGACCGCACGCATTACCGAAGAGGGTAGTTTAGGCCTCGGGAAATTATAACAAAATTTAAACATTTTCGATTTTAACTGATCGAATTATTATCGAATTTTGTGAGATTTTTTTTCTGGAGGTAGTTGTGTAGCAGTTGAACACACGGGGTGATATTTTAATTAAAAAGGGGCCGTGCGGAATTAATTAAACGACCACTGCGCCCTCGTTTCGCGCACTTTATTTGAGCATACCAAAACAACCCCCACCCCCGCCGGACGTCATTGATGTGTTGATGTGTTATTTTCGGCCTGATTGGTCAAATGTTTCGTTTAATTAATTTCGCAATTAAATACCTATCGATTTGTGAATCAAAGCGTAGTTTTTTTTCTGTTGTTGTTGTTGAGGAAATTCACTAGTTGAAAATAAATTTCAACATTGTCCTTGCTTGTAAGTACACATCGAATAAACGCAGATGCGTGGTGGTTGTACGTAACCCACCCTCGGAATTGTTGTGTGCGCCGACCCGAAACGGCCGAGCGCGCGCGTTTATATTGCCGCCGCCGCCGCGCCGCCGACGTGTGCATGTGTATGATATTAAGGGCCGCATTCCATACCGTCAGGCGCCCGTCATTACGAGGTGAATTTACAGCCCGTGCGCCCGCTGCTCGGCGGCGGCTACCGCAGCGCAAACATACACTGTGTCCACATAATAAAAAAATATTTACTCACATGAATAAAAATAATATTTACACTCAATAAATGTTTTAATTTTTTTGTGGAAATATTTTGTTTATTTTTTATTACTGCGCGGACATATTGTATGTAATTGAAAGCGTACCTACTCGTAGAAGCGTAATATACGTAACAAACACGGCGCATTTATAAAGACAATAAGCGCCGGGACGAGCCGGAAAATTCGAGGTGAAAAGCCACCACCCCTCCAAACGCTCACTCGTGCGCTGGTGCTCAGGTTGCACTTTATTTGCGAACGCTTTTGTATTTTGTAATCACATTTTTCCCTCGGTGTTTTTTCCGCCCGCGCTCTAAACACAGCATTCGCGAAAATGCCGAATTCCGGCGAAATTACTTTCGATACGATATCGCGCGCAACTAGTAATAGCTAAAAACTGAAAAGTCATAATATTATTTATTCGCGCAATAATAAATACTTGCTCGAGCCGAAATTGGTCGACAACACGCTATATTAAATAGTGGATGAAAACATTACCGCGTTTTATTGTTCTTGGTACGAATACCAAGGGCTAGAATATTACATAAATATTACATACAATGTGTATAAATTTTTCTGTTTTTTTATTGTTTCAGGTGGTACGTTATTAAGTGCAGGCACGATTTCGTCACCGTGGACAGCGGTCACAGGACCCGCGGCCGATGCGAATGGCCCGGGTCCGGACACGAAAAACCTCGATGTCGGGGACATGAGCGATGTAAGTGCGATTATTTTATTTATAAACCAGAGAAGTGATTTTCCGCGCGCATGAAACGCGCGTTTGATGATATATTATTCGATTTGGTTAAAATAAACATCAGAAGGTTCCAATATGACTCTTTCTAGTCTTACTAATTTTATGTTTACTAAAATCTAAAAACATTGATAACATTTTTATTGAGTTTTGTGGACGTAATCACACTCGGAACACACAGCATCATAGTGGGATTGAATTGACGCGACCGCAAACGTCATCGGGTCCGGCACGTCATCGACTTGAAACTAATTAAATCGGACTAATCGCCGATTTGGAACAATACGATGTTTACGCTAAATCCCGGCCGTTTTATTTATTTTCATGTTTATTGACATGTTTTTGAGCGCATTTTCTAATATAAATGCGGGAAATGTTTTAATTGAGTTTTAGTGAATGTTTGTGCATCATGTGCGTTTGTTATTCGCAGGACGAAAAAGATATGGCGGCGGCCGACGCCGAAGGTGTCTGGAGTCCGGACATCGAGCAGTCCTTCCAGGAGGCGTTGGCCATATACCCGCCATGCGGCCGACGGAAAATCATTCTCTCCGATGAAGGGAAAATGTATGGTAAGTACCCGAGAAGAAATATATAGCACGCACGCGGGGAAACTTTATTGCTTTCCACTTGACCGAAACTCAAGACACGCCCCATTTTTTTTTCTTTTCGCCATGTATGTGTGAGTATTGAATGTTTGGAGGCTGTTTTCGGAGAATGTGATTCTGGACGTTGTCATGTGTGTGCGAATCATATTATAACACTCGATCGCTTTCGATTTTCCACGCTGCCACCTCGCACACACCCTCTTGTCCCGGGAAACTTGTGAGAGTCCTGCGACTCGTATTCTTGTAGACAATTGCATTCTGTTTTGCATGACATGACGTGACGAGACATGGCAATGGAAAGAGATTTCGTGAAATGCAGAAATTGCAGTTCGGGTCCGGTTTTTCCACCTCCAGTTGCTTAGTGCCCGGACACTAGACTCGAGAGTGGAGAGTGGAGAGTGGAGTGGTGACTTGGGTCAATAGTGTGCGCGCTGCGTCTTCTCGGAAGTCCGGAAAGTGGGATGAGGTGGATAGCCATGGGTGGTTCATGTCCACCGTCTCCACTCACACGTGTGTTGGTTTTTATTTCTGTTTTGTAGAATCGGCAATTTTTCCTTTTTCGCATTCAATTCTCCTTCTTGCTGGATTTTTATTACTTATTCCGTTTCATAGATGTATAAAGGCTGGTGCCTTCGGTTGGCGGTGGTTGTTTTCTGCATCTGCGTCGTCTTGAGCTTCCGATTCCATTGTCCGCATACCAACCCTTGATGTCCACTTCGGAATAGGAGCGCTATCGTCGTCGTTTTTGGTTTTTCTCAGCCGGCGCATAGTCACGAATGTCCAAGGAAACCCACCCACTGGTTTTTATTGGACTCTGTCTTTGTCTGTTTCTGGTGTTGGAATTGTCGTTTATAAACGACCAAGCAACTATTGTTCCGCGTTTTATTTCCATTTCGGTCGTTTTTCACCGGCCACTAAAACCAAATGAACTAAAACGTCGAGTGGCTCTTTGTTGCCGGCTTGATTATGTTTCATTTCGCCCTTTGTGCGGTGAAAAATTACATACCGCGCGCGCGCACGCCGGAAAACTCCGAGAGTTGGGAAAACACTCAAACATTGTTTCTGCTAGTTCTACAGGTGGTACTCTCCAGGCAGCGAAAAGTGTAGTTTTTTCTATACGAAATAAAAGTAAAAATGAAAACATTGTCATGCCGGTTATTGTAATCGTGTAATGCATTTATTGCGTGAGTAATCGAAAGAAAGGCAGGCGAGCAGAAGGTAAGCGAACGCAATGAACCTGCAAAACGCTCGGTTTCCCTTTGTCGTCGACGTTTCGCATTTAAAATATATAGGAAAAAAATAAAATAAAAATAGCGCATAAGTGCAAGGGGAATCGGGCAATTATATCGGTAGTTCTCTGACATCATTAGACTTGCAAATGCGTAACGTATGAAGGCATATTTACCGGGTGTTGGGCGCATATCATTCAGCGCACGCGAATGATTTAAAGCGTTGTGTGCATGACGCCGCACTTTGTATGACGGCGCGGCTAAACAGCCGCAGCAGATAAGACAGAAGTTATAATTGCGAACCGTTTAGCTGTTTATGCGCGCAAATACGAGTAGCAGTAAAATTCGCCGCACATACACACACAACGGTGTTGAGTCACATTCGCAGCGCAATGCTGCGCTGATAATCGTAAAAACATATTTGTGTCACTAATTTATCGCCATTCGAACGACTTGAACTATTCGCCATTAAATGTCTGACTTAGATTTTGTTTCTATTTTGTGTTTTTTCTTTTTTTTTGAAAAGTTCCACTTTGCGCAAACCCTGATGTTCTGGTTTATGTAGATGGGAGCGGGCGAGGATAGAGCTCTGATGGCGGCAGCCGTCCTTCTTTATATTTTCTTCTCTCTGGGCCTGGCCCACCCTTCGATGCGAAGCCGGCAGCAGCGCTTACTTGCTCGCTCACTAATTGCACATTCTTGACATAGTTTCGTGCCCTTTCCGGGCGCTTCCACCCTCGGTCGCGCTCCCCCGCACACATTCTCACATGCGTGCGTCGGCGTCCAACAGGAAGCGCGCGGAATATCCTCTGATATACAAAGTGTTAACATTTATTTCTTTAAAAAATATTTTTATGATTTTATATCGTATTTGTTTTTGTTTTGATAGGTTTTGATGTTTGCTGGTTTCTATTTTATTGTTTTTGTTTGGTTTTCGTGTACACTTTGTATTTGGGGGTTGTCTTCGCTTGGCTTTTCGCTACAAACCTCGCAGCGCGCAGTTTCCACCCTGACCCTCTTTCCCAACCATCTCGCTCTCCTGATCGCTCGCACTCGAAACTTCTCCGCGCCCGGACGAGTTTACTACCACAATAAGCGAGCATCGCTAACATCAACCCCTTCGCCGCCGCTTCCTTCGTTTGTCTCGGTCGGACGCGCTTGCCGAACAAACTCCGCGCATAAATAAAGACGTGTCTTTGCTGCCGCTGCCGGGCACTGTTGCTGCGGGTGGAAATGTTGAAAATGCTTCGAAAATCCCGCTCACTCTCACCCCCCTCTTTCCTCCTGGAAAGTCTCGGGTTTTCGCAGCGTACTGTTTCTTCTCGCATTCTTCCCGATTCTTATTTATATTAAACTGGTAAAATATTGTTTTGTAATTGTTTCGGCGTTGTGTACCTGTGCAATTTTAATTTTGATTCGAATCGCATTCCACAGGACGCAACGAGCTCATCGCGAGGTACATCAAACTGCGGACGGGGAAGACGCGCACGCGGAAACAAGTCAGCAGTCACATACAGGTTCTTGCCCGCCGGAAATTACGGGAGATTCAAGCCAAACTAAAAGTGGTAGGTATTTTTTTTGTTTTGAAAATTGAGGAATAATATTGATGACTAGCAGGATCATACGGTAAAGAGAAGACGCTGCATACGATGTCAACGATGTCCAGCGCGCAGATAGTGTCGGCGACGGCGGCGATGCACGGCAAGCAGCTGCAGCTCTATCCGCCCACACCTGTCGCCCCGCCGGTAAGTGGGTTTGCTGTCGCTGCCGTTTGCCGCCCGCCGCCATCGCCGCCATCGCTGCTCACTGCTTAGCTGTTTCTATGTGTTTGTTTGTTTATCGGATGAATTAATTCGTATTTAATTTGTAGCAATTTTGGCAACCTGGACTTCAGCCGGGCACGTCTCAAGAGTAAGTATTAATCCTGTTTCTTAAAAATGTTGTGTAAATAATGTAAAATTATCAAAAGGGAACATTTTAGTGTGAAACCCTTCTCTCAAAGTACCTATCCTGGTGGGAAACCGGCAACGGCGGTATCCAGCGGGGAGGTGGGCGCGTTACAAGCGCCGCCCCCGCCGCCGTGGGAAGGCCGCGCGATTGCCACGCACAAATTGCGGTTGGTTGAGTTTTCCGCCTTTATGGAGTCTACCAATCGGGAGGAATCAGTGGGCAGCAAAGACGAGGTACATACCTGTAACCATTCCTTCAACGTTTTCTTTAATTGTTTATTTTTGTGTTGCAGTACCAGAGGCATCTCTTTGTTCACATTGGCGGGCCCGCCATTACCTATTCGGATCCACTGCTGGAGGCCGTTGATGTGCGACAAATCTACGACAAATTCCCGGAGAAGAAGGGCGGTCTCAAGGAGCTCTACGACAAGGGCCCGCAGAACGCCTTCTTCCTTGTCAAATTCTGGGCGGATCTCAATACGAACGTGCAGGACGAGGCCGGTGCTTTCTACGGTGTTACAAGCTCGTAAGTTTTTCAATAATTTCATGTTTTACACGCGCATTTTAAATGCTTGTGAATTAACATTTTTTTCGGCGAATGTTTTAGGTATGAAAGTAATGAAAATATGACAATAACGTGTAGCACAAAGGTGTGCTCGTTCGGCAAGCAGGTCGTAGAGAAGGTTGAGACGGAATACGCGCGATATGAAAACGGACGGTTTGTTTATCGCATTCACCGGTCACCGATGTGTGAATACATGATTAATTTCATCCACAAGTTGAAGCATCTGCCTGAAAAGTACATGATGAACAGCGTGCTGGAAAACTTTACGATATTACAAGTAAGATATAATCTTAAAATCAAATAAAACTTAATAATATTAATTTTTGTTTGGTTTTCTGCAGGTGGTGAGTAATCGTGACACGCAGGAGACGTTGCTCTGCACGGCGTACGTGTTTGAGGTGTCGACATCCGAACACGGCGCCCAGCATCACATCTATCGACTAGTGAAAGATTAGTAGTGTAAGCGCCGAATTCCACCCACCACCTCCCCCGAAACACGTACAACGGCGAAGTCCTACTAACGCACCTCTCCGCCCGTTCGATGTATGTACTCTATTTATGGATACGATGTAAGGAATCAAATAACAAATAAGGATAAACTTTAACAAAAAGAAGAAATCAAGACGATGGCGATCCAGGATGCCAATCGCCGTCGCTCGACAGCCTGACACGCAGTGCCTAATTACACACACCTTTATTATAAAAGAATGATAGTATTAATGAATTAGTTTACTGATGTGCGCCATATGGAAAACTATGATCCATGGAGACGAATTGATATCTTATATAGAGAGAGAGAAAAAAACGCGTGAAATTATGAATGGTAATCTCAGTCGCCAACAATCGGCATCGTACTTTTTATTAGTTTATTGTGAATTTTATTTATTTTACACAACCGGAACCGATATTTTTTTACGACGAGAGAACACATATCTGTACTTACAAATATCAGCAAGTTTTGTGCAATTTTTACACACACTTTTTGTTTGTATCGAGAGAAACAAATTACGATGATGAATGTGAATGTGAGGTAGCTCGAATACGGAAACACTTGGCCGAACCAATGAAATTGGTTGTGAGGGAAATTGCAGCTGAAATTGTCCTGGATGTAGACGTAGCAGATAAACAGAATTTACACGGTTGGGGAGAGAGAACTTTTCTAAATTTAAATGTATTATTAAGAATTTATTGCAATCGCCGGAGTAGAAGACAATGATACTGAAACGGATTGCAGATGACAATAATTCGATCAATAACAATTAAACAATAAACCAAGCGACGGAGCACAGGTTGTAAGGTGTAAATTGTAATGTTGCCGCCGGAATAAGCGCAAATATCCAAACACACACGCTACAAAAGATACGATACAGAAAGAGAAAAACAAGGATACTGACAAAAATTACAACAAAATTAAACATTTCGCTATTAATACATATTTATGTGATGATTTTATATACATAGATTTATATATAAATTATATAAAATAGATATATTACGATTATAATTAATGAAATGATGATTGAAGCGAATGCGCAACTGAAAAATGAGAACATGACCAAGACGTATATCAACACTTTTGGAGCGAACAGTATTGGCGGTTTAATTAATTGTTTAATGCGATTCCTGGCTTTGTGTTCATCAAATCTTGGTTTTAATTTTGCCGAGCAGCGAAAGTGTACTTTAAATAATTTTTTGCTAAAGTTTATTTGATAAATGTTACGCGAGTACCTTTTTTAGCGGATAATGTAAGCGACTAGCAGCAATTCTAGATGATGATGATGATGCGGAG
Organism: Dalotia coriaria; assembly: GCF_025399875.1. NCBI lineage: Eukaryota > Metazoa > Arthropoda > Insecta > Coleoptera > Staphylinidae > Dalotia > Dalotia coriaria. Next base: position 1,377,273 of record NW_027045446.1, read on the forward strand.
GAGAAGATGATTACATGATGATAATCGTATTAGACTTTTGCTATTAATTTTAGATTCAGCGCAGAATAATATATCGTACTGAGAGTTTCGTTGCAATAGTATTTTTTACACGCAAATTTGGTGCAATCTTCCGTGGTCTAATCGAAATTGAGATGTTAATCAACGTGAAGATGATAGATAAACTGAGATTGAAGTTTTGATTATTGATTGGTACTCAGATTTTATCGATATGTATAACATATGATTTTATTGCGATCAATCTCGTAACGTTTTGTGGCAATGATTTTTTTGTTTTCTTTTTTTCTTTGATTTTTATTTAATTTTATTTTCTACATATTCAGTTCGTTTACACAATGAATTAATAAGATATCGATTTATTATTTTTGATCTCTAATTGTAGTCGGATTAATGTTTAATTATATTTTTCGGCAGTGCATAATTTAGTTTGTAAGCGAGCGAACGAGAAAAAGTACTTTTATACGATGTGTATTTTTAAAAAATCGGCCATTTTATTATTATTACAGACTTAGCGTTAGTATCTAAGTTCGATTACAGATTTACGTTTATCGATTATGTAAGCAATTGATTATGTCCTAGGTTAATTAAAGAGCGCATCAACTACTATATAGCAGCAGCACCGAATCAACGACTACATGCTAGATCTTTTGTGTAAATACCGATTTTTGTAAAATTCGTAAAACACACACACACACACACGCAAACAAACCAACAATTTTCGTGGCGGCTTAAATGATAATGAGGGACGATTTTTAAAACGATTCGATGATTCGTTACGATGTTGAGCTACCATATCACCGGTTGCCATATCATGTAATTACATAAAAATGTAGATGAATTGGACGAAAACAAAATACGATTATTATATTATTACGAAAGAAATTAATACAAGAAGCGATTGAAGAATTATTCTATACTTCTCGATCTTTTATCTGTATGTGTACAGTATTTTAAATGAAATTGATATAAAAAATAAGAAATTTATGGCGTTTTTATATTCATTCCGAATCTTCATGTCCCGACAGTTTATTTTCAGGTTTATTTACAGCTTCTTTCGGTTATATTGTGGTTTGAAAGACTCTTTATACAATGCATACCCTTCCAATCCTCTAAATTCGTTGGATGTGCCCTAAAATGTCCTTCAAAACCTTCCATCTATAAAATAAATTTGAAAACATGGTGTGGAAAACACCCTGTATCTCCTGAAATAATAACTTTTCTCCAAGTTTCTCAGCGCCATACTATAGTCAAAGAGACCCTTTCTACGATGCATATTATTTCAGCCCTCTAAACCCTTTGGAAGTGCCCTAAAATGCCCATCAAAAGTTGGCAATTTTATAAAAATTTGAAAACATTGTGTACAAAATACCCTGTATCTCCTGAACTAATTGACTTTCCCGAAGTTTTTCAGCGTCATATTAAAGTTCAATAGATTCTCTCTTCGATACATTTTATTTCAGCCCTCTAAACCTTTTAGAAATGCCCTAAAATGCCCTTCAAAAGTTGGCAATTTTATGAAAATTTAAAAACATGGTGTGGAAAACACCCTGTATCTCCTAAACTAGTATACCTTTTCCAAGTTTTTTTGACGCCATTTTTTAGTTCAAGAGACGCTCTTTATGATGTACTTTATTTCAATCCTCTAAACCTATTAGAAGCTCCCTAAAATGCCCTTCAAAAGTTGGCAATTTTATGAAAATTTGAAAACATGCCGTGGAAAACGCCCTGTATCTCCTGAACTAAACGATTATCTTAAAGTTTTTCGACGTCATGTTAACGTTTAAGAAACCCTCTACATTATGCATACCTTTTTTAACCCTGTAAACCCTGTGAAAATGTCTTAAAATGCCCTTTAAATATTGCTATTTTTGACCAATACATTTCATTTTTTGGCTGAATAACAGGGTCGAACTTTTTTATTAAAACTTTTTTGGTCGAAGAACAGAGTCGAATTTATTTTCCTAAAAATGTTTTGGTCGAACAGCAGGGTCGAACTTTTTTGTTAAAAATTTTTCGGTCGAAGGACAGGGTCGAACTAATATTCTTAAAAAAAATTTCGGTCGAACAACAGGGTCCAACTTTTAGTTAAAATTTTTCGGGCGAAGAACAGGGTCTAACTTATTTTCCTAAAAAAATTTCGGTCGAACAACAGAGTCGAACTTTATTGTTAAAAATTTTTTCGGTCGAACAACAGGGTCGAATTTTTTTCTTAAATTTTTCCCGTGAAACCGTCGAGATTAAATTGCGAATATCTCGAGAACTAAAAGGGCTACGAAAAAAAGGACTACATATTCTTGATCCTTAAAGAATTCCCTACAAGATGGCACCCTTTGTGAAAATCGACAAAAATGCATAAAAAAATTTAACGAAAAGATTTTGTTATAAAAAAGGCAAAAGATTTCTCTTTTTTATGTTCGAAATTAAAAGTTCGAATTTTTAAATTCTGTTTTCGGATTCTGATTGATAATTTAATTTTACATCGATTACTTTAGTAACTTTTTTTGCTAACATTTACCGTTTAGGCCCTATTTACAATTTTAATAAAAAAAATAATATAATTTGAATAGCAACATTGCATGACTTTATTAGGGTGATTATTAACAAAACACTTAATTTTAGAACAAAATTTTATTAAGATAAAGTACATAGAATTACATGTTCTTCAATATTCTGTAATAAAAAAGTCAAATTTCCAATATTTATTTTTTACCCAGGAAATTATGGAGAAAACGAATAAACCAGTTTTTCTTACTTATCTTGAAAACCATTAGAGATAAAGAAAAACGGTTTTCATATTCTTATGTAGAAATAAATTTCACATTATATAGCTTTTTAAAATGTACAGTTATCAACACTTATGTAATAATTAAAAACGGTCAATAATTTGAAAACTAATTAAGATAGCGCAACCAAACCTGGATTAGTGGATTCCAGGCCTTGTTTTACATCAGTTTGGAAAGTTTGGGGAAAATTGGAGAGGTGGTTTTATTTGATCAGTTTTTAATTTACCACTAATTTTCCGAAATAATGATTTTATCGGAAAATTGACTTGATATCTTTCATCCCCTTGGAAAACTCAATCGAATAGCGTTTTCCATTTTCTTCTAGCTTAAAATAAATTTTTTGAGTCCTCAAAGAGTCAAGTGTAACCTCTTAGGTATTTTCAGGTGGTGTTTGATCAACTTTGGAAAATGGAAAAACTAAATCTGCCATTTTTAAGATCTTTATCACGGCATGAACAAAATGAAGAAAGTTTTTTTCTCACTTTATTACTTTCGGAGAAAATCGTGTCGGAAAATGTTGTAGGCACATGTTATATTTTAAAATTTTTAAATGTTGTCTTATCTAGGATGTCATACTGAGCATAATAGTGTTTTCGGTTTTCGTTTATCTCTTTTAGTTCCCGAGATAATTGATTCTTAGGTCTCTATGCGAGTGCACATTTCACTTAATAACATATACAGAAAAAACCCTTACTGCTATTAAGTGAAAAGTTGTTTGAATTGGATAATTCAGAGGGGTTCTACACAAAGGGGAAGTTTGTTTTCAATAATTAATTAAACTACTCTTTAAAATGTCAGGCGCCTCCGCCATTTTTTTCATAATTAATAACTTTTTTCAAAAAATTTAAATAATGTCCTCTTTTATCACTAATTATCAAAGAGGACAATATTATGTTGCAATTATTTTAATACCTAATTTTATTTTAGACAATAATTTAAAAATTATACGACAATAATTGTTTAAATGTATTTTGCCTATATGTGATCTTTACAAAGCAATAAGATCTAAACCAAGCTTGCTAAGAAAAAAATTAATAAGATTAATTACTTAAATTTAGTTGTTTGTTAAAAATCCATAATCAAAAATACAAAATTTCAAATTTTAATTTCGAACAAAAAAATCTTTTGTTTTTTTTTGTGACGAAATTTTTTATTTCACCAAATGCAGGTTTTGAAATAAATGGAATTTTTAACTTTTGTTTTCTGATTTTGAAAGTAGATTAAATTCAACTAAATTGGAAATGCAAATATTATTTTAACAATATTTTTTGCTGAAATACAGGGCCGAACTTTTTTTTAATAAAATTTTTTCAACCAAAACTCAGAGTTGAAATAATGTATTCAAATAATTTTTGCTTGAAGAGCAGGGTCAAACTTTTTGCGTTAAAATATTTTTAGTTGAAGAACAGGGCCGAATTTTTCGGTAAATTTTTTATCCAATTTTAAAAATTGCGACGGAAATTTTCAGATTTTAATGAAAAAATTGCCTACTTTTGAAGGGCATTTTAGGGCACTTCTAGAAGGTTTAGAAGATTGAAATAAAGTACATCGTAAAGAGCGTCTCTTTAACTATAAAATGGCGTCAAAAAACCTAGAGAAAGTATATTAGTTTAGGAGATACAGGGTGTTTTCCACACCATGTTTTTAAATTTTCATGAAATTGATAACTTTTGAAGGGCATTTTAGGGCATTTCTAATAGGTCTAGAGGATTGAAATAAAGTACATCGTAAAGAGCGTCTCTTGAGCTATAAAATGGCGTCAAAAAACCTGGAGAAAGTATATTAGTTTAGGAAATACAGGGTGTTTTCCACACCATGTTTTTGATTTTTCATAAAATTGCCAACTTTTGAAGGGCATTTTAGGGCACTTCTAATAGGTCTAGAGGATTGAAATAAAGTACATCGTAAAGAGCGTCTCTTGAGCTATAAAATGGCGTCAAAAACCCTGGAGAAAGTATATTAGTTTAGGAGATACAGGGTGTTTTCCACACCATGTTTTTGAATTTTCATAAAATTGCCAACTTTTGAAGGGCATTTTAGGGCACTTCTAATAGGTCTAGAGGATTGAAATAAAGTACATCGTAAAGAGCGTCTCTTGAGCTTTAAAATGGCGTCAAAAAACTTGGAAAAGGGGTATTAGTTTAGAAGACACAGGTTGTGTTCAACACCTTGTTTTTAAATTTTCATAAAATTGCCAACTTTTGAAGGACATTTTAGTGTATTTCTAAAAGGTTTAGAGGATTAAATAGATTAAATAAAGGATTAAATAAAGGATTAATAGGAGATACAGGGTGTTTTCCACACCATGTTTATAAATTTTCATAAAATTGCCAACTTCTAAAAGGTTGAAGGGATTGAAATAAAACACATCGTAAAAAGGGTCTCTTGGACTATAGTATGGCGCCAAGAAACTTGGAGAAAGTATATTAGGTTAGGAAATACAAGGTGTTCTGGGCACAAAGTTGTGAAAAAATTTGGTGGGAATAATTACGATATAAAAATACTAGTGAACGTACCTTTTGTAGCATTCTTGTTGCAAAATGACGTTGATAAGTTCCCGTCTGGAAAAAGTCCATCTAAATAATTGATATTCCTGGGGCGGCACCTACAAAAACCGGCAATGTTTTCTGTTTTCGCTTCTTTGCACCGCAGGGTCAGTCGGCAAACAGGGTCAGGGATATTATTCCACGCATTCGCCCGTACAAACGTTCGCGCCGGTCAAACCAACAAATGGTCCGTTTTGGTTTGAGTTAGGTAATAATCGGTATAAATGGCCGGTCAAATTAGGCCGCGCCGAGATAATGTAGGCACAGTTCGTCACTGTCATGCCGCCCACCGCGACGAGGCCCTCAGATTTAACCGCTCACGCGGTGCACCGGCCCCGTTTTATATTAGTTTGTAACAACCGCCCACACAATGACCAAAAAAAGCGGAAATTAAATATTTTCACGTCCCACTTTTGACCCACGGCACTTTGCAATGTTGAAATCACAACGGAAAGTATTGCCGTATGCCTCGGGGAGACACAAAATCGCACATGAATTTTTGATCGCTGGCGGAATTATTATATGCCCTACCTTGTAATGGGCGCACTCGGCGCACAAATGCTTCCCTTCACAAGTCATCGTCATGAAAGTTTGATCGTCGCCGTCGTGGTCAAGAGAAAAAGCATGTTTCAATACATGATTCCACTCCAGCTGCTCGTTCTCGCTTTGTTTGCCAATGTGCGTGTGTTGATGTGATTCGGCAGTTATCCTTTTCTCTCGTCGCGTATAAATTCCACGGCGATTTCCAGCAGCTTCCTTCCACGACGACGACGACGACGTTAAGAAAGCGTGCTCTCGCGAGACCGCGCATTAGGAAGTTGAACGTGCGGGCTACGCTCCGGCGATTCGTCCTGCTGGTTTTTAACAAACTATTTCGCCGACGTGTCAATTTGGTGTCGAACCCGCTGGGGAATTCGGACGTTTTTCACCAATAATTGTTTTCCAATTGCATCGAATTCCCGCGTAGCACCTACGGGCAACTTTGATTAACCACCACCGAAGCTTTGGCAATGATTTAAAGTGGCTTTTAAGGTTTAATTCAAAACTTTTGAGCGGCGCGTTGGCGAAGAAAAGCGAAAAAAGTTTTTTGTTACGTGTGTGACACTAATTGATTATGTTTAGTGGTAGCTATCAATTTTTGCAAACTCGAATAAATGTTTGCTCAAAAGTAATGACATGTGTTGCATCCTCTACGGACCAAATTGCATTGGTCGTGGGTTTTTTTGCTCGCGCGCGCGCCAACTCGGAGGCAGTCGTAGTCTCGTTGATATGCGAGCGAGCAAGTCCCAGGGCGCTCGTGTTTACATAAATCTCGAGCGTGGAAAATGTGAAATAATTTCACATTTCTTGGGGATTTGCCCCGAAAATTTACGATCCATTTTTCTCCATGCGCTCGCATCTCGGAGACTCCATACGTCGAATAAACCTACTTATGCATCTCGCGCACCTCCTCATCTTTTGCACGGTGTTACGAGCCGCAGCGATAATGAGGTAATGAATGTTTATTTTCATTTTGTATACTCTACGGCGGCGCGCATTTTTCTACACCGGATATAAACTCGGCGGGTTAAAGATAAACACTTTGTTTTAATTTCCCATGAGGAGTACCGTGAGAAATTATTCGCTACTGTAATCCCCAAGTAGGCAAAGTTGAACTCCCGGCTGTTTTACGCGTGCGTGTGGAAAAATTACCTGTCCGGCTCTTCCTTCACGGAGAGAACTGTGCAGGAATGTCGTCTTCGATCCCCGGCTCACAAACGATACAAAGCAAGCAGTACTTCTCCTTCTTCTCCTCCGCCCCCGCGCCCCGGCCGCCTTAAATGCGAGACTTTCGAATAAACTTTGGATTCTGTTTGTCGGATCCAGGATTCCGGAACGGGAAGGAGGCGAGCGCACCTAGAAAGAAACGGAATTTGCATTTAATGTTTCCAAAGTTAAACTGTGTATGAAAAAAGCAAATAAAAATTGTACGACGACGCAATGAAAAGAGAAAATAATGGAAGTCGTTCTTGTGTTGAACTGTTTGAGGATAGCCGAGTTTAAAATATGTGCACGGCGAAAAGGTTAATCTATGAAGAAATTAAGCAGGAGCATAAAAGACTCAGAGGCAACAGATCCTGACGTCATTTACATAATTCCCCCGGCCCCGACTGCTCGACGGCGGCATTGTCTCGATTCCGCGCGCCTCCGAGCAGAAAGTCGCCCAAACCAAAGAGGGGTGGCTTGTTTGAGCAATTTGTTAGCGCTCAATGTAATTCCGATCTCAATTACATTCATCCCCAAAGCGCCACAGACGCCACACAACGCCACGAGTACATCATTATCGCATAAGAACATCAAATAATCTGGTTACGAGCTGAGACGAGGAAATTTAAGAAGGATGAACATGAATATGGTTCACAAGGTCAACATTTAGAATCGGGGGCGTGAGTGGCGCGCGTTAATGTGACACGGTGGCAGCGCATGAAGGAAAGCGAGACGCGCGCGGACCCGGCGAGAGAGCTTCTAAAGTAATTGGAGAAATATAATTTCATTAGGGGGCGACCTCTCGATGCGGCGCTCCATACGTCTTGGCTGCTGGTGGCACACACGCGCATTATTTCTGCTTTAGCACTATACATTACCCTAAAAACCTTTGGCCTCCACGTCGCGCACGTAATGGAATTCATCGATCAATTCCGCGACGAAATGCATCAACCTGGGGCTCGAGCGGGCGCGCACACGACGACGACGACGACGACATTATTATTTCCAGCACATTTCCAGGCGTTTCTTCTTCATTTTTTTGCCGCCCGCGCACTGCTCCGCAGAAAAATTGAAACTCGACGGCGACGTACATACGTCAAATTGTAACCATACGACTGCGTGCTCTATAGTGCCCGGGGTGTGAGGGCGGCCGGGGTGGTTTTGCACGAAATGGTGCGCGTCTCGAGATCGGTTATGATGAAAGGCGTCATCCGTCGGCGTCGGCGTCGCTCGCAATAATTCAAGCACGCTTCCAATAAGTCGCTTCAACTTAACCATCACAACTCGCACCACCACCACCCCCAATGCCCACCCCATGGAATGTCTCTCGGCGTGGTGCGTGTGGCGTCGAGTAATTTTTATTTCGGTTCGTTCGTTTTCGTTTAAGTTTCTTATTAAAAGTTCCAAGATGTATGGGACAACTTCGGGGCGCGACTGTAATCGTCTCGGTTTTTTTTGCTTCTTTTTGCTTTGCCGCTAATACTTTCCCGTTCGCGCGCAGTTACAACTCGGGCCCGTCCGTTCATAATCGTTTTATTACATTTATGCCCCCTAATAACGTGCCAAAAACATGAACATTGTTATTTACGATCGAACTCCTTTGCTTTATGAAAACGCGTGGAAAACTTTTGACCCAACAAATCAAACGTTGCAATACAAAAAAAAAATCATCATCAACAACACAACACAATTGCAAGAAACAAAAGCAATAAAACTAACAATTGTATGTGGGTAATTACAATGAGTTGGTTAATGTTGTGAAAATGTTTGAAAGTCGGAAAGTAGGTAGCATCTGGACGTGAGCAAAACAATTTCGACGAGCGCCATTCCGATGGAAGCCAAACGAGCATCGAATTGCGCCCACATCGCAAATATATCCGCCCAGATGGGCAGATGTAGCCCGGTAGAAATTGTAGTTAAGACCTAATCGAATCCGAACAAAAACCCGGAAGTCCGAATGACTGACTAGGCGCGCGCGCTGACAAGGGTCCAATTTTATGATCATTTGATTGGGAGGCACATCGAAAGCAATAAACGAAATGGAATTTATTTTCCGCCGGACGCCGAGGTACACACATATTTTCCAAGTTGCCGGTGCCAAAAATTTGATCCGAATATTCGAATGCTGCCGACTGTGAAATGGACGAGACTCGCATTAGCTCCTCGGGGATCATATATTGGATTTGGGCTGATCGACGAAAAGATTGCTTCCGCCGCCGCCCGACTGATAACTGCAGAATTTCATTACGTGTTGATATTTGCGCCGCGCGATGGCACACTGATTTCAAAACGCAAACATACGATGTCACTGTGTCCACCACCACTAGAACCGCAAATTGTTTATGCACTCGCACCCGCACAAACACAACCAGCGCGCCGAGTTGTTTGTCTAAAACTCGGTTAACAAGACCGAATTAGTTAGACGTTGATTTTGTCAACCGTTATCAAGCAGTTTTGCGAGCAAACTCGACTCGTGCTCGACTCCTGGTCGAGGTTGGCTGCCATTCAAAACGAGACGATGTGTCTCCGACGTTAGTTTCGCTCCGAGTGGCTGCTGCCTGCCTAACCTGACCGCGAGAATGTTCGGTGATGTATCTAGTTAGTGTGTCGCCGCGAGGAGCCCGTAGAAAGCACGCTTGATGCTGCGCCACCGGAGCTTTCGGTCCCTCTGGGGAGCAATGCGATGCCGTAACGTCGGCACTAAAATATAACCGAACTCACCTGTAATTAGCCCGCTTAACAGCCGAAACGAGGCGGGCAATAAAAATTAAGCAGCTAGTATATCTTCCGCGCTCGGTCCCGAAAAGATCATCATTGTAATGATGCATAAAACAAAAATCAAATGTGCGCAACGATTTCAGCGTGACAGTTTGAAATGGTAGAAATGGTGAAAATTGCATCCGGGGCTCGTAAATCTGTTGGATTTTGAAGATATAATAGTCGGGCGATTTTTGCGCTGTTTGATTTTTATTCCTAGGCACCTAGACGTAAAATCGTGCGCCTGCCGATAACGGAAAAACAAAAAAAACGCAGACAACCCTCTTTCTGCCTCTCGAGCGTTTTCCATCGACGGCGATGCGAAGGAATCACCGTCGTCTGTCACGTCTAAGATAAGCCGCCGCCGCCGCCTGCCTGGCTTTCATTATTCGGCGTCGTCTGCCGAACGCGCGTGGTGAAAAGTGTATTTCATCAGCGGGCGCAAGAGAGGAATGTGTACACAATGCCGATTCGCATCTGCATTCAAATTTAATTTCACGCGAAATCGATTCGCATTATACGAGGGCTGAGCTGAGCGATGGCTAAATCAACAAGTGCGTGCCGAAACTTTTCGATTTTAATTTATTTATTTTTAATTTCGACTCGCGGCGCACTTGTAGATTCCGCGCCGGTAAACACTTTGCAAATCAAACACAAACACGCGCGCGCCGAATCTCAAGACATCTGACAGCGAAATTTGTTACTAGTTTTGTTTTTCGAGGACGCACACACGCAAATTGGGCGTAGAATTCAAATCGTATCTTGTTGTTATTCGCGCGCAGTTTGACACCAACCACATCATGAGCCGGCACGTGGTTTTATTTTTACTGTCGGTTTTACTTCCAGCCACTTTGCGAGGAGGTGACGTACTGAATTTGCATTACAATGGCGAGTACAAGCAGCTACCGGATCATCCCAGTGTTCAGGAGATACAAGCAAAGTCATGTGTTTGTGTACCGCCTCATATGTGCGTGGATCATGACAAAACTTCCAATGGGGAAGGGTTTTTAGATATTAGGTAAGAAGGTCACACGAGGGAATCTACATTTTGCTTTATTTTTGACTTTGAAGGTTTGATCCTGGTCATGACTGCAAAAACTACTTTGAAATATGTTGTGAGACCCCTGTGGATCATCAACAACCTGATACTGCAAACTCAATTGGACCATCAGAAGATGTTTTAAAAGGATGTGGATTAGAACAACCTTTAGGGTTATCATTTAGAATCACAGGTAATGGTGTAAAGGCCCAATTTGGTGAGGCTCCATGGACAGTGGTCCTACTTTTACAAGCAAATGACAAATCCATGTATAAATGTGGAGGATCCTTGATAAGTTATCAAGTGGTATTGACAGCAGCCCATTGTGTGGCTGGAATGTTGGATGAAGAATGGACAATCCGCGTTGGGGAGTGGAATACCCGCAGTCAAGACGAACCTTTACCACATCAAGACCACCGCGTGAAAGAAATCCTCATACATCCACAATTTCAAACCGGGTCACTTAAAAATGACATAGCTCTACTTTTTCTTGAAGAAACCATCACACTAGCAAAAAATATCAACTTCATTTGTCTACCTCCAATGGGTTACCGCGCTGATGATACCCTCTGCGTCGCTAGCGGATGGGGTAAAGACGCATTCAAAAAAGGCAAACATTCATCAATATTAAAAAAAGTCGAGCTGCCCATCGTGTCAAGAAGCAGTTGCCTGGAAGCATTACGGTCAACGCGACTAGGAAAGTTCTATCACTTAGACAAGAGCTTTATCTGCGCCGGCGGCGAAGCCAACAAGGATACGTGCAAAGGCGACGGCGGCAGCCCGTTAGTATGCCCGCTCCCGGGGCATCCGGGCAAGTGGGTGCAGGTGGGCATCGTTTCGTGGGGCATCGGCTGCGGCGAGAGCAACACGCCAGGTGTTTACGCCAACGTGGCGCTCTACCGGGATTGGGTGGATAAGCAGTTGGAAGCGCGCGGTCTGGACGTCGCTGTATATAAGTACGAATAAATATTTGCCGAAGGGTTCAGCAACTCTCAGCAAACTGCAGTAAATCTTTCTTAGACGCGCAAATTCCGTGGTTAAAACTTTAAACCTCTTGCTTGCACAACTTGCATGGGGAAAAACCGAAGGCAAACGGAAACTATCACTTAGAGATAAAATTTCATAACGAAAACTAGCGAAACTAATTGATTTTAAATCAGTGCTAATAGTGTGTTTATCAGTCAAGAATAAATTGTATAAGTACATGGCAAATATTTGTTATCTTATCATTTACCTTTAAAAATATAGAAATACTCATCAAACGATAGAAAGTGAATTAGTTTTGATTTATTTCTTATAGAAAACGATTCAAAATGATTTTATTTTGGGTAATTTCATTAAGTTTCCTTTCGGTTAATTTAATTTCTGCCGAGGAATGCCCAACAGGTAAGTTTTAACCTTTTAAAAATCAAAAAATCATAAAAAACTAAACAAATTTTACATCAGGACCAAAAATCGTGTGTTACTACTCAAGCTGGGCTTATTACCGTCAAGATATCGGCTTTTTTGACACTACCAACATAGACACTTCATTATGCACCCACGTTGTCTACTCCTTCGTCGGAATGAATCTAAACCTAGCAGTTGATTACATTGATCAGAACGTAGACGTTTCTCATGGTAAAAAAAAATTAAAACCCAAAAACAAATTCGTTATTAATATTAAACTTCCTTCTGAAAAATAAGGCGGCCTGAGAAACTTTACAGACCTCAAAGTGCAGAACCCATGTCTGAAGACCATCCTCGCGATTGGCGGTTGGAACGAAGGCTCACGAAAGTATTCAGTGGCAAGTCTTAGAATATTTTATTCCGTGTTTTGAATATGAATATTTAATACGCGCGAATATTTCCAGATGGCATCTACCGATAAGTCGCGCGAGGATTTCGTCGAAAGCGCGTTGCGTTTCCTTGTCGCTTTTAACTTTGACGGATTGGACGTAGATTGGGAATATCCAGGTCAGCGCGGAGGTATAGCCGAAGACAAGCAGAATTTTGTTTTGCTATTGAAGCAAATGCATTCACGATTTAGCAAATGGGACTTGGAAATCTCCATCGCTGCTCCAATCGTATCTTCACTTTTGGAAGAAGGATATGATGTGCCAGAAATTAGCAAGTAAACAAACTATATCTATCTATCAATATATATAAAAATGAATTGCTGTTCGTTAGTCTCGCTAAAACTCGAGAACGGCTGAACGGATTTATCTTATCTTGGTCTTGAATTATTCGTGGAGGTCTAGGGAAGGTTTAAAAGGTGAGAAAAATTCGAATAATTGCCGGGAAAATCCTCAAAACAGCTCTTTTCTATAGAATAAAATTTGACATTGAGATTCAATCATAGTTATAGTTAAATAGTTGAATTCGAGATGGCGCGCTGAAGTGCATTATTGACAAAACTTTATATAATTAATTTCTTTAATTTAAAATTGCTAATCTTATTGATAGAATTGACTCATACTACGAGTATGTCTAGAACAAGAGAGTAAAAACGAATTACATTTTTATTAAACACTGCCGGAACGAAGTCGCGGGCAACAGCTAGTTAAGAATAAAATTATTTTCTATAACTTAATTTGATATTTTTAGATATGTTAATCATGTGTCCCTAATGGCCTATGATTACACCGCTACTACTTCAGAAACAGTGGGATTGATGGCTCCAATTAGCGAAATTGTAAGTCAAGATTTAAAAAAATAAAATTTTACCCAAGAAATATAAATAATCATGATTTTAATAGGAAAAAGTGTTGACCTATGGTTAGGAAAAGGTTTTTCCCAAGAAAAATTAATTCTAGGCCTTCCCAGCTATGCCAGAAGCTACAATTTGAAGGATCCTGAAGAACATGACATCGGAGCATTGACTGACGGTATGGGTAAAGCTGGTCTTTATACTGGGGAGCAAGGATTCTTAAGTTACTACGAGGTATTGCAAACAACACTAAATTTTTAAATATTTTCGTAAAAAATAATTTTTAGCTCCAAAGATATCTCCAAACTGGATCATATGAAACCGACTGCTCAAATGATGGTAACTGTTACGCTTATTACAAAAACGACTGGTTTAGTTATGATGACACAGATACCTACAACGCCAAGGTAAATATTTCCTATGTTATTTAAAAAATTTGTTAAAAAAAATATTTTTTTAGATTGATTACGCGGTAAACAAAGGTCTGGGAGGAATTATGCTGTGGACTTTGGACACGGATGACTTTGGCGGCATATACGGCAAAAAATACCCTCTTCTGAACTCTATCAAAGACAAGCTGGAGACTGCTTACCGTCTTAAGCACTCTGTTTAAATCTATAATTTTAATATTTTAACACTCTCCGAGTGGTGGAAAAGTAAAAAAGTTAATCCGCGCATTCTTTGAGTTTCGAGTAAATTCCTGCCTTAATTTTCCCGCACCAGGTTTTTCACTTTATGCGCTCCGGCGTTTTCTTTTTTCCGGCTTTTATTTGCGCTGGCTTTCGGCGTAATAAAGTGATAAAGAGCAGGCTCTGCAGCGTCCGACCGGAGTTCGTCTTAAGCCTCGGCTTGATTAACTCGCCGATTTTAAAAAGCACTTTATCCCGATTTTCAACGCGATTGAAACAAAAAAAAATAATAACGCCTCAATAAGAATATGATTTTTTTCGGCAAGTTTCCTAAAGGTGCTATCGATTGGATGCTTTTGTGAGTGACTGCGTTGCAGGACGTTAAGTTGAAAAGTTGTTCTCTAATCGCATTAAATGGAAGAGACGAAAGCTCGCTGGCGCGCACTTTGGGGTCGCTTGTACACACTTCTATAAAACAATATAATCAGATTGTACGCAGATTACACGCCGGGTGGGAAACTTTTTTAATTCAAGTTTGTTAACGGCGACTTTATAAGCCATTCGCAGATTACAGCCAGCAAGCCGGCGGGGGTTGCATACATCTGATTAACAGCGCAGTTAACGAGTGGCCAGCGTCGGCGTTCTTTTAACGCGTTTTAATGCTAACGTCCGGGTTTTTGGCGGCGGCGAAGAGAAAAAAAGGTGCTCACATTAAAGATACGCGCCGCGATAACCGTGCCGGGAGGGAGGGAGGGGAATGCGAGAATGCGGAATGGTGAGAAGTCAAATCGTTCGACGACTCCAGACGGTCGGGGTGTAAATGTAAAGGGATGGGATATTGAAGCGAGGAAACGAAAATATACTAGCGCACATATCGCTCCCGGTGAACAAATGGATCCGAAGGTGATTCCATTTTCCGCATCATTAGTTTCCACTTTTAACGCCTGCTCCTTTGAGCAAAAATAATAAAAAAGAACGCCCGAAGAGAAGAAAAACTCTTTTGCTCACAACGCGAGGAATTCGCGCGCGGGATGTGGTAGTGGTGGACGATTACGAATGCCGGCGGCAAATCGAGCGGGCGGCGGCGGCGGCGGCTGCAAATGCAAATCTGAAAACGCGTCGGCGAAAACATTACTTTGATTACAAGCGGCGTGCCGAATTGAATTCGCGACGTGCGGCGCACATCGACATTGAACACAACGCGTTGTGCGCTGCTAATCGTTTGCCGGGCGACAGTCGATTTTACGCGCGGCAATTATTCGAATTGAAATAAAGTTTACACTTTTACAAGTGTTCAAATATTTCCCTTTCATTAAATCTATTCGCCTGCGTCATAAAAAGTAATACTAAGTAATAAATTTACGCAAACCGGAAACGTGCACAACTGATGGTAGTCTTCGAGGCTTTCTTTCATAATTTTATGATTTACATAATCGTCGAAAAGTTGGTGGTGGCTTATGGGCTTTTGATTTTTATTATGCCGAAAAATGTTAGTCATAAAAAGCCTCCTTTACTGCTTCCGGTTACGCTTAGTATCTTCAAAATTGTTTGAACAGAAAAAAACTTATAATTTGAAAAAATTTCGATTAAAAATTATAAAAAACATTTTTTCTGTTTTTTTTTGTAAAGAAAAAAATGACAATGCGACAAACAAACAAACCAGCCCTGAGGGGTAGTTATTTCGATTTCGTTTAATCAATTGCGGATTGTATTAGTGCGCATTATTCCGCGCACGTGCGCAAACCTGTAGCCGTGTAGCGAATGCACGAAGAACGCCGCTGTGTTCTTTTCGCATCCTTGCCTTTTCTGTACTCTTAAAATGCGCTTTTCCTTGCGAAAACTTCGCATCGACTGGAAGCAATAATTCGCAAGAAATTACTTTGAAGTTTAAACATTTTCCACAACCCGCAAAAACACGCAAAATATACGATTGATGTACACCGAATAAAAACACGCAAAAAAAATCTTATAAATAAAATATTTTCTACTTTTAACCATCAAGATTTTACTTTTGAAAAGCTTTTTTCATCAAAAACAAAACCAAACAAAACAAGGATTGAGCTTTTATAGGAGCTTTCTGCTGTCGTCTTAAAATTTATACACATTTTAATAAAGAGGCGTTAATATTTTCGCCGATAAAATCAATACTTGCGATGACAAGCCAAACACAAAATGCCAAAAACATTTATGACGCACGCAAACATGACGTATGCGCTTTATGACCAACCACGCACCCTTTCACCCGCTTGTAGTTTATTGGGCCGCAACTTCCGCGCCGATAATTTACCGTTGCGATCCAGCGCCGAAAACTGTCGTGTACACCTTATTGAGGTCCTGCGGATTCCGCTGGATTTCCGGTTTGAAGTTGTCCGAGCGAAAAGGTCACTTTCGGGAGTTTCTCGCGACCGCGCGCGGCTGATATTTCGTTACCGGCTTTTCGATAATTTATAATATCGTGTAATTAGATAGTGGCATAACTTTACAAAACTCCCCCGCAATGCAAAACGGGGAAAGGGTAAAGTTGCAAACACGTGATGAAACTTTCAAATGCAGAAACACGCATTGAATATGATTTTATTTTCGCAAAAAAAAGTTTCGCTGATTGCCGCGTTGGGATGTAAATCAACACCTCAAAAAATTCAAAACTTTGTAATCGAATCGAACCCACTACAACAAATAGAAAAGCTACAAGCTGCGCAACACACAAGTGAAATGAAGTGGCTCATGATGAATGGGCGTCCGGCTGCGGTATTGCTTAGGTCAACTCATATATTCTTAACTTGTCGAACTTTGTTATTGGTTCGGCTTGGGAAAGCCCCGTAATTCGGCGCCTAATACGCGTGTGTAAACTTTGAAAACAAATTACCGGCATCCCTAATTACACCCGCCACCAGAACGCAAAAAAATCGCGCTCCGAACATTAATTTTATTTTCGTTTCAATATAGAATGCGCGCGCGCGGGTAAAACTTGAACGTCATTAAAAAGTTGCCGGAAAGCAGAGTCGAAATCGGTGTCGGTGTCGAGAGTTTTTAATTCTATTCGTCGATAATCGGCAACATGGTGAGCCTCAGGTGAGCGCATGTGGCGAAAGTAGTTGCACACGCCGGAAAGCCGCAAAACTTTCTTAATCAGGTGTTGAGCGCGTTGCTCTGCGCCGGAATATTTTTACGAATCCAACGCCAGCCAAGTTTCCGAAACTGGCGAACACGGATTCATTTACGCCCCCAGCCGACTTGTGTATTTGCGCATTAAACGGGCGAGCGGAAACTTTTTTTCTTGCCGAGGCAAACCGGAAAAGTTTGCATAACGAGCCGCGACAAGATTTTCATCATTGCGCGAATAAATCATTTCAAGTGACAATCCATTATTGCAAATCCCATACCTTAACGACTTAAAGTACAAAACTTTTACATAAATAAATAATTATAATCTAAATCCACCCAAAAATAAAATTTGTAATTGTATTTTTTCCTCTTTTGAAAAATACAAGAGGAAAAAATTCACTTTGCTTTTATTTTTTCCATGTCGTTGCGCTTGAAATTTGCATCCGAATAAGTTCCGCTCGGCGACTCGCGTCCGACTAGGCTTTGGAAAATTATGCCGAAACCAGCAACCTGCCTCAATATAATTCAACATGTATGGGGTTTGCGTACGCCGCAGGATACAATCCTTCGGACGCATAAACTACAAATTCATTTCAATCCCTGGTTGCCCTTTTTCCTTAGCTGCACTCGCGGGACACCGAATACAAATTCAAGCAAAACAAATTTTAATAAATTCTAGTTTGGATTCCTGTCTTAGAAAATGAGATAAGATAACGCCGGCGATGCTGTCGTCGTCTTGTTGTGTTCTTGTTTACTACGTTGACGGCGTAGTTAATCTCAAGTTGACGACGAGCACGAGCTACTTTGAAATTATTCAACGATTAAGTGCCGGTATGCGTTGACTAAGCGCGCAATTATATCCTTAATTAATGAGCATCTTGTTACACTTTCAACGCCTACTAATAAACAACTTGTTTAGGTATAATGATATTATTTAAAAAAATTCAATTCAAGTAATTCAGATAATTATACAGGGTGTTCATGGGGTTGTTTTGTAAAATTCAGTTGAAACTCATTTACCGATCGAAAGTTTCTTGCTAAATTTAAGTTTAAAGTGATTCTCATAATTATACAGGGTGTATACAGAGTAATTTTGTTGAATTCAGTCGAAATTAATTTACCGATTGCGTTTTGATCAAATTGGACGGTTGATAAATTGATAAAATCAAAACAACGTCGCTATAATGACATTATATAGAAAAATAAATATACAGGGTGTTGGAAATGTAGTTTCGTTGCCTTCACTCAAAATTGATTTGCAGATAGAATATTTCTTGCTAAATTTAAGTCCTAAATGATTCCCATAGTTATACAGGGTGTTCAAAGGGATGTTTTGCAAAAAATAGTCGGAAATAATTTACCGATTGAATGTTTTTGTCTAAATTTAAGGTTCAGGTGATTCCCGTAATTATACAGGGTGTATACGGGGTAGTTTTGTTGAATTTTGCCTAAGTTAAGTAACTGATCGAGTTTTGATCAAATTGGACGGTTGATAAATTCATAACAACGTAGCTATAATGACATTATATAGAAAAATAATTATACAGGGTGTTCTTAATGTAGATTTGTTGAATTTAGTCAAAATTGATTCCCAGATTAAATGTTTCTTGCTAAATTTTAGCTTGAAATAATTCCCATAATTATACAGGGTGTCTGAGATGTATTTTTGTTGATTTGAATCAAAATTAAGTGTTGCACGTGGGTTGAGCTGTTGACAAATTCAAAACAGCGTAAAATGACATGTATCTCATGTCGTGTGTACCCAATTTTTCTGCAGACGATTCCACCTGTCCAGTTTAACTCCCCGGGAGCTGCCTTTGGCCCCGAAGAAAATTGAATAACAAACATTCATCATCTACAATTTTCGCTCACTATTTTCGCAGCAGCGCGCGCGCGAATGCAAATAGCATCGCGTTTCCGGCTACACTTTCTTGCTGCCGTCCTCCTGCCCCCGCCTGCTCGCCCCCGCGCTCGCCAAATAAGCAATTCGCCCAGGCAGACATAAAATATTAAGACTCTCTCGTCGGGAAATCTGCACGTTCGATAAATTCGCTCGGGCGGCCGCGCTCGCACGCGCGCATTGTGCAAATATACAATACAATGGCGCGGATCGCGCTCATGAATAGTGGATAAGTTATAACAAGATCGGCATAATGCCGAGCGCCGTAAGAAAACGTAATCGGAAATGCATTTCAGTTTCCTGCTACACTTACGCCTTACATCCAGCGGCAAGTAATACGTAAGTAGGAAGCGAAACTCAATTCACGAACAAATTTTATTAATCAAAATGATGCTTGTTTCTGACGTCCGCCGCGCGCGAGTGTGTTTTATATTGCGACCACGTCTCTTCGACAACGACGGCGACGAGAAGATGAAGACGATTTATAAATCGAACGTCATCGAATCGGTGACTGCGCGCGCGCGCCCGCCAAAATTTATACATTTCCGAATGAAAAATGACCGGAAATTGGCCATGAATCTCCGCGCACTTCGGCGAGACGCATTTTCACACATTCATCTCCAGAGCGAAATAAATGTCTTTTTGAGATGGGTGAAAAATATAAATAAGCACCACGCGACGTGAAACATTATTGAACATTATAGAAGACGTTATAGATCATATACACGCGACTTGATATATACTTCAGTATTAATTTCAAAGCAAATATTTTATGATACTCATCAAACATGTCCGACTTCCGGAATAATATTTCCACAGCATTTAAAAGTAAAATTCCGAAAACAAATTGCACAAACGCAACATCGAGAAATAGCGTGTTTTTGTTTTTATTTTTCCGAAGCACTTCGCCTGCTCACACATTGTAGCCGTAGCACAGTCGATATGATTGTTTTTATAAGGCGAGCGCGAAACGAAAAGTCCATTGTGGAGAGCAACAATGCCGTCTGCAAACATCCGCACATGCTTCGCATCCTTTTTGTTTCGTCCTTTTTCGCCACGCGGTATTGCTATCCGCATTGTATCACAACGATGCGCGTCTTCGTGAGATTTATCGATTTCTAAACGTTTCCTTAAATCCAAACCAAACCACCGACCGCGACGCAGTGAAAAACTCCGAGCGTATCAAACATCCTTTGTTTTTTTTTGTGGTTTATTTCCCAAGACCGGCTTCTTATTATTACACCACGACAATAAATTTCGTGTCGAATTAATTGTGCAACATTTAATAATTGAATAAATAAATCATCAAATGTTTCTTTCAACAAAATAATTCAAAAGTGAACAATCGCAATATGCGTGCGGGGTTCAAAGTGATGCCAAAGTCACGCTAATTATAAACCACGCATTCAAACGAAAATAACCCACAAAGCGACGCGGAATTATTTGCAATTTTAAGGTCAGTGTCGAGCATGTCGCCAAAGCTAGAAGTCCTACCATTAAGCTACCTCTGTCTAAAATGTGTCTCCAATCTACTCGTCCACTGCCTGGGCAGCGAGGAGCCCTGCGACGATCAGACCCTCACAAATTACCTCTCCGAAGCCACCGGGGAAGTCCTACAGGACATCATTAAACGTGTACTGAGTTCGGAGAACTTGGACGCTTCCACACGCTTCAGTTGTCTGCGGGTATCCCTGCGTGAAGATGTCCGCAGATTGGACACTGGGATGTTCCCACAATTTTACTACGAAGCCATTTTGGAGGTTATCCGAACCAAGGCGCCAGGTTTACAACATTTGAACCTGCATGGAGTGTGGTTGAGAGAATACCCGACGCTTTTGATCAGTGTTATAGAAAAACTGAAGAATTTGAAGGTGTTGATCATTCCGCACATGGCGGATGATCTAGTGCTACAAACCGCGATCAAATGTGACCAGTTGACTGTGTTGGACATTTCGGGAGAGTGTAATTTCACGCGGGAAGGTCTAATGACCTTGAAAAGTGATACTTTGAAAGTTTTAAGTATTGGTATGTTCGGGAAAGCGAATGTATGTGATATTTCCTATGTGGATCGTGATGATGCCGAAGAAGAAAAGGTGATAGTGTCTTTAATCAAAAACTTCCCGAATCTGAACGTGTTGAAGACTTTTTCGTTCATTGGGGGCGCCTTGAAGAGTATTCAACAATCCGATCCAACTTTTAGGACTAAACTTAAATATATCCACGATACCCGCACAAGTTTAGAATCTCTGGACGCCATTGCTTACCTTTGTCCAAATCTGGAGAGTGTCCATTTCAACTCGCCGCAAGATGGCGTCATCAGTAAACTCGGCTGCCTGAAACGTCTGAATTCATTGAAGGTGTCCGCATGCCGCGCTGATGAACTCCAAGACTATCTCAACCGGCACGGTGATAAACTGCAATTCCTCAAAGTGAATCTCCTGCGGGATACAAGTGTTTTTGATGTTAGTCAATTGTGTATTGCATGCCCGGAGCTACGAACGCTCGAGTTGTACAAATGCAACCGGCTGGCGTGCCTGCAGCCCGATAATTATTTTCTGGCGCTGGAGAGTCTGGAGATGTTGTACTGTTCGGTGGGCGATGCGTTGGTGAGATACTTCCTGATGAACACGCCATTCCTGCGGCGACTGCTCGTCGGCGACGTCGTCCGCATGACGGACGGCGACGTTTTCCGGCTGTGCGCCGACTGTGAGTTCGCCTCGCTGGAGGAGCTTTGGCTTTCGAATGCCCGCGGGCTGACGCTCACCAGCGTCGAGCTGCTGATGGGGCATTGTCCTAGACTGCGCGTCCTCGGGCAGCTCAACGGCTGGGACATCACGCCGGACGATATGGATCTGCTACGTGCAGTCATACTCTCCACGAATACTGATTTAACTCTGCTGCCGATTGAAACAGGTTGAAAATCATAACACACGTTGTTCTAAAATGATAAAAATAGACATGAGTCAAGACAGAAATGTTTTGTGTGTAAAATTAGTGTAATGCGTTGTTGCAATACTTACATGGATGTAAATTTATCACCTGGTGATAATTATAACTCTTTGAAACACCTGTATTATCAGTTTTTTGTGCAGAAACGGACAATTCACAGCAACACACGCACGTTTCTCATAACCAAATAATTTTAGCGGGTGAAGTTACTACAGCAGCGCCCTCTATTTCGGTACTTACAGAAACTGCTAAGGAGGGCGCTGTTTTATGAAACATTGAAGGTCACTGAAAAAAGATAAACTTTATATTATTATGGTGCTAAAATGATACAAATACACTTTATTTACATTAAAAATCCATGATTATCTTTATTTTACTCACCAAACAACAGCTGATACTAAGATTTGTCTTAATATAGGATGATTATTCAGTGCTAAAAAGTGAGGTTATATTAGTTTTTGTACGAATTTTGATGTATTGCAATGTTTATTGCTATTACAACTTATTATTATACTTACAGAAAGCCCAATTCGTCATCTGGTTGTGAATACATCTTTTATTACGGTGTAATTCTCACTTTTTACTCTTAAAACAACGAATTTACATCAACCCACGCGTAGTCAACACTTGTCACAGCTTACAAAACCACCACCGAGGGCGCGCTGCTTCAATAAATCATGACGTCACAATATCTGATGAGTGTATGGTGGGAAGTATATAATTCCATGAATAAATTACATTGTGGGTATTAATTACTGATATTCTAATTTACTAAGGTGTTTTACGGTTTTACGCTCGGCGCGCATTAAAGTTATGAAAATTAAAGAGGTTCCCCACCAGCTATAGGAGTGATGCCAAAATCCATTTCGAACGGCAGTCAAGCTATTTAAAATAAGTAGCTTACGCCGCCACGCGTGCACGTGTCGTGTGTGTTTATGAGCAAACTTTTAGTTCTCATTAAATATTGAGCACACGGCGCGCGCGAGAGGAAGCGCACACAGAGCCAGTATTACATATTTAAGCAGCTTCGTGCAATAACAAACCAAACAGGCGCGATGCGCGCACAAAATTCAAATTTTGACGCAAATAAATGATGCGAATAAAATTCGTTAACGGAAACCGGAAAAACAATCAATTTAAGAGCACTGGTTGGGGTTTTAATTGGTTTCGCCGTCAGTGAAGTGTCAAATTGTAAAAGCAACAACTGCATCTAATTGAATTCGTACCGAAACTAAAATACTGTATTTTATTCTATTGTGGATGGGAATAGATGGTAAACATATGTTTGCGTATGAAACGTCTGGGTTTATTTACGATGGTGAGCAGAGCAGCCTTTAAAACAACTAAACGTATGAACTTTATGACACTCATGCATTACCGCCTCGCTGCGACGTATTCTCGCCCTCTTTGTTTTCTTGCCCGCGTCCTTTTCGCTTCCTGTTTATGCATCCGGGTATCCGGCTTAGGCAACACGGATTCTAACCCCTCGAATCTCGTGGAGCAGTGTTGGCTTAGCAGGATTTGTGCAACAAACAATGGCGCAAACTTTTTCCTCGCCTGGTTTTGGGTGGAGAGTAAAGAGCAATCAGTGAACATTATTATAAATCATGGAAGTCTTTTGAGGAGAAGTTGGTGCGTGAAATTTGATGGTTCGATGCGTTTGGGGTGAAAGTGCATACATGCACAGGGATGAAGGGAGAAATTGTGAAAGGAATGATGGCGTCTGCAGGTTTGTAGCATTTATCTTGCGATGCGCGTGTGGGGGAAGAGCAGGTGCAGATTTTGCCACCCTGTCAGTAAACCACTCAGAGGTGGATGACTGCACAAGGGTGTTTTATCGAAATAGTATAAATGCATTGGAATGTAGAGAAAATTGTCGAATTTTAAGGTTTTTCATAGTCAGGATTATTAAAAAATCTAATCGCATCTAAATTTTTGATTAAAATAATTTTTTTTTATTATTTTCAGTTCAGATTTTAGATATGTTATTAGGTTGTTTTATAGAGAATTTAATGTAGATTTCGAAACTTCCATCCGTTCTTGTCTATCTTCTTTAGTTTACGTGATGTTCGCGATTAAATAAAATGGGCAAAAATTGAAAAATGTCACTTTTAAGCACTTTTAGTCGCATTTTTCGACCTTTTACTCTAAGAAATATAATCATTTTATATTTTAATCTGATAGAGAATTTTCCAATCTTTCAGAATCAACAATTCGTTGGTAACAATCGCTTTTAGTTTAAGAGATATGAATTTTCAAAAATCGTCGAAAAAAGTATCCAGCACCCCTTGGCAATTTTTCTTAAGAATTAAAATTTCATCTCTCAGATTTCCGTTTTAACTAGCCTCTCTAATAGAGAAGAGTTCGTAGATTAAGACGCTGTGATCGGATCTTAATTATCTCTTTTAGTTTACTAGATATTCGCGATTGAATAAAAGGGGCAAAATTTGATAAATGTCACTTTTAGCACTTTTAGTTGCGGTTTTCGACCTTGTGCTGTAGGAAATATAATTATTTTATATTTTTATCTGATAGAGAATTTTCCAATCTTTCAGAATCAACAATTCGTTGGTAACAATCGCTTTTAGTTTAAGAGATATGAATTTTCAAAAATCGTGGAAAAAAGTATCAAACACCCCCTTGGCAATTTTTTCTTAAGGATGAAAATTTTATCTCCCAAATTTCCGTTTTAACTAGCCTATCGTATAGAGAATAGTCCGTAAATTAAGACGCTGCAATCGGATCTTAATTATCTCTTTTAATTTACGAGATATTCGCGATTGAAGAAAATTGGCAAAAATTGAAAAATGTCACTTTTTAGTACTTTTAGTCGCATTTTTCGACCTTTTAGTTTATGAAATATAATTATTTTATACTTTAATCTGATAGAGAATTTTCCAATCTTTCAGAATCTGCAATTTGTTGGTTGCTATCGCTCTTAGTTTAAGAGATATTAAATATTAAAAATCGTCGAAAAAAAGTATCAAGCACCCCCCCTAGGCAATTTTTTTCTTAAGGATGAAAATTTTATCTCTCAAATTTCCATTTTAACTATCCTATCTTATAGAGAAAAGTCCATAGATTAAGACGCTGCGATCGGATCTTAATTATCTCTTTTAGTTTACGAGATATTCGCGATTAATTAAAATGGGCAAAAAATGCAAATTGTCACTTTTTAGCACTTTTAGTCGCGTTTTTCGACCTTTTACTGTAGGAAATATAATCATTTTATATTTTAATCTGATAGAGAATTTTCCTATCTTCCAGAATCAACAATTTGTTGGTAACTATCTCTTTTAGTTTAAGAGATATGAATTTTTGAAAATCGTCGAATAAAAGTATCAAGCACCCCCCCTTGACAATTTTTTTCTTAAGGATGAAAATTTTATTTCTCAAATTTCCATTTTAACTATCCTATCTTATAGAGAAGAGTCCATAGATTAAGAGCTGCGATCGGATCTTAATTATCTCTTTTAGTTTACGAGATATTCGCAATTGAAGAAAATTGGCTAAAATTAAAAATTTCACTTTTTAGCACTTTTAGTCGCGTTTTTCGACCTTTTACTCTAACAAATATAATCATTTTATACTTTAATCTGATAGAGAATTTTCCAATCTTTCTGAATCAGCAATTCGTTGGTAACTATCTCTTTTAGTTTAAGAGATATGAATTTTTGAAAATCGTCGAATAAAAGTATCAAGCACCCCCCCTTGACAATTTTTTTCTTAAGGATGAAAATTTTAACTCTCAAATTGCCATTTTAACTATCCTATCTTATAGAGAAAAGTCCATAGATTAAGACGCTGCGATCGGATCTTAATTATCTCTTTTAGTTTACGAGATATTCGCAATTGAAGAAAATTGGCAAAAATTGAAAAATGTCACTTTTAGTACTTTTAGTTGCGTTTTTCGTCCTTTTACTCTAAGAAATATAATCATTTTATATTTTAATCTGATAGAGAATTTTCCAATCTTTCAGAATCAACAATTCGTTGGTTGCTATCGCTCTTAGTTTAAGAGATATTAATTATTAAAATCGTCGAAATAAAGTATCAAGCACCCCCTTGGCAATTTTTTCTTAAGGATGAAAATTTTACCTCTCAAATTTCCATTTTAACTATCCTATCTTATAGAAAAAGTCCATAGATTAAGACGCCGCGATCGGATCTTAATTATCTCTTTTAGTTTACGAGATATTCGCAATTGAAGGAAATTGGCTAAAATTAAAAATTTCACTTTTAGCACTTTTAGTCGCGTTTTCGACCTTTTACTCTAAGAAATATAACCATTTTATACTTTAATCTGATAGAGAATTTTCCAATCTTTCTGAATCAGCAATTTGTTGGTTGCTATCGCCCTTAGTTTAAGAGATATTAATTATTAAAATCGTCGAAAAAAGTATCAAGCACCCCCTTGGCAATTTTTTCTTAAGGATGAAAATTTTACCTCTCAATTTCCATTTTAACTATCCTATCTTATAGAGAAGAGTCCATAGATTAAGAAGCTGCGATCGGATCTTAATTATCTCTTTTAGTTTACGAGATATTCGCAATTGAAGAAAATTGGCTAAAATAAAAAATTTCACTTTTAGCACTTTTAGTCGCGTTTTTCGACCTTTTACTCTAAGAAATATAATCATTTTATACTTTAATCTGATAGAGAATTTTCCAATCTTTCCGAATCAACAATTCGTTGGTAACTATCGCTTTTAGTTTAAGAGATATGAATTTTTGAAAATCGTCGAAAAAAGTATCAAGCACCCCCTTGGCAATTTTTCTTAAGGGTAAAATTTTACCTCTCAGATTTCCGCTTTAACTATCTTATGTTATAAAAATAGGTCATAGAATAGTCTCTACGATTTATACCTATTTATCTCTTTTAGTTTACGAGATATTCGCAATCTACATTTGTAAAACGAAAGTTATGCAGAAAAATAAGAATTTTATTATACCATTAGCGGATTGACCATAATCATAACAAACCAGCAATTATTTTTGAAAAATTGATTACTTTATCCACCTTTGTTGAAAACAGGTACATCAACAAAGGGATCAACAGCGGTATCAGCAGTTTCTACATCAAAGATTGGCAGGTCTTCAATCGAAAAGCTGTGATCTGCTATTGAAGGCATGCTTTCCGGGATAACGTTATTGGCACTACTGTAGAATGGGGCAGCATAGACTCCAACTACCAAAGCAAGCAAAGCAAAAAGCTAAAAGTACAATTGTTTTATTTTTTATGAGTTATAGGTATTTTTAGGTACTTACTGATGTAGTCATGTTGTTTTTATTCATGTTGCTGTTTGAATAATCACACACACTGGTACCATTGAAACGGATTTCTTGTCTATTTATGTATACTTGTGAAGTGCAATCATACGATTATAAATAGCAATATTATGTAAATAACTCTGGAAATATTTTGAACAGGTGTTGAGGAGTCTCGATAACAAATAGTTTAATGTATGTCAAGCTGTGTTAATAATAATTCATAAATTGTCTTATCTTGTAGAGCATTCAGAAAGCACTCTTCAAACCGTTCGTTTCTATCGTTTTTAGTTTAGGAGATATCCACAGTTGAAATATCAAGAATAAATAAAACCCCTTTTTGCATTTTTTATTTTAAATTTTTGATTCCTAGACCATGAGTTTTCATAATTTAAATAATTTATTTTATAGCAAATCATAGAATCATAATTAGAATCTAACAATGTTGGTTGTGCAGATAATTGAGGTCAAAATTTTCACAAAAAAAAATTCAAAAACAAATGCAATTCATGCTGATTTTTTGATCTATTTTATTTTGTCATATATTATTTCAAATTAAAGTATCTTATAGAAAATATTCTGTAGATTAGGAATCATTAATTGGTTTTTCTTTATGTCTAAATCTTTTTTTTTATTCGTAATTCACTTAATAATATCATCAAATATCTCTATTATCCCTACTAATATTATAAATGCGAAAGTCCTGATGTTTGTTACACTTTCACGCAAAACTACTTAACCGATCATCATGAAAATTTGTACACATATTCTTAGTGGTCCCTGAATGGTTATAGGCTACTTTTTGTTTAATAAAAAATTATTTTTTAAATAAAATAAAAAATTATTTTTTAAATAAAATAAAAAATAGCTTAGCCAATAATACCTCTGCATCTGGCTATTTGACTACATTAACGCCATCTAGCATTCCAGCAATGAAGCTCAAACCTAAGTACTATAGTACCATCACACTGTACCGACAGCTACGCCAACATCAAATCCAATTGACTACACTATGGAGACTGTACACTATACTTCCATAGACTATACTTTCAGCCATTTTAAACTTCACGCCATTCTACTTCATTGTTACTTCTTCTGTGACTACAGACGCGTACGTAAGCAACTTCATTGATTTCTAATATTTATTTGATGGATTCAACGCGAGCGAAGCCGCAGGATAAAGATAGTAATTTTATAATTTGCATTTTAGCTTATAAATTATTTTTCAATTCGTCTAATTTTCTTAATTTTGTCGATATCTTATCTCATAGTAAATTTCTTAAAGATTCAGAATTTTTAGTCGGTTCTTCTCTATAGCTTTCAATTTTCGGGAAAATCGCCATCAAACGCCTTATAAAAATTGCAAACATTATATTCTCGTTTTAATTTATAAATTAATTTCAACTTCAATTAATTTTTCAATTTAATTTTTTATATTTTATTAAATACAGAATTTTCTGAAGATTAAAATTCTTCCATCCGTTCCCTTTTATCACTTTTATTTCTCAAGATATTCGCACCAAATTTTTCCAAAACAAGTATAAAAACAAAAACACCAAATTTATGCAGAAATATATAATATTTTATTATTATAATATAGGAACAATCATAATCATAACATGCGATCCATTATTTTTGGATAATTGATGAATTTATCCACATTTATGGCCCGCAGGTGCATCAGCAACGGCATCGACAGCGATATTGGCGGGTGCGATATCAACAGCGGGCTTGGGTGTTGGGATGCTGTGATCTTCCATTGAGTGCATATCAGCTGGGATTTCTTCATCGGAGCCAATGTAGAAGGGAGTAGCGGAGGCCACAACGACCAAAGCGCACAAGACAAGGATCTAAAATAATTTAAAAAGCACATTTATATTAATATAATTTATATAAATAAATAAACAAATTAATAAACAAATAAATTAAAAAATATTTTTGTACTTACAAATTTCATGTTGATTTGATTTGTTGCTGTTTGTGTAATCGAACAAACTGATACTTTTCCAACGAAAACTTGCGAGTATTTATACGAATTTTGCAAAGCATAATCTTATATATTATGTAAATTATTATTCGCAAAATATTTAAATCAGGAAATGATAATTTCAAAATTTCAATAGCAAATATTTCCATGCATGAAAAACTGATGTAATAATTTTGAAATTAATATAAAAATTCAAAATAATCAAATATTTTTAAAAATATTAATAATTTAATTTAAATAATTTTAATTGATATAAAGACATAAAAATTACAATTATAAAATAGAAATTTTAGTTCTATAGTTAGGATCGTGTGATTTTTAACCTTGAATATGATAATACATTTGAATATATTAAACTCAAGCAAGTATAATTTATCTAAACTATGTTTAAATATTTATTGACTGATTTATTTTAGTTCACATAAATTATTTCACGGATTACGCAATACCTTTATTATTTGCAATCAATTTGTTTTATTTTAGTTTAAAATAAACATTTTGAATAAAAAGTATCAAGCACCCCTCTTGGCAATTTTTTCTTAAGAATTAAAATTTCATCTCTCAGATTTCCGTTTTAACTAGCCTATCTTATAGAGAATAGTCCGTAGATTAAGACACTGCGATCAGATCCTATTTATTTCTTTTAGTTTACGAGATATTCGCGATTGAATAAAATGGGCAAAAATTGAAAAATGTTACTTTTAGCACTTTTAGGCGCGTTTTACAACCTTTTACTGTAGCAAATATAATTATTATATATTTTTATCTGATTGAGAATTTTCCAATCTTTCAGTATCAACAATTCGTTAGTTGCTATCGCTTTTAGTTTAAGAGATAATTTTGGTAATTTTTTCTTAAGAATTAAAATTTCATTTCTCAGATTTCCACTTTAACTAGCCTATCTAAAAGGGATTAGTCCGTAGAATAGTCTCTGCGATTTGTACCTATTTATCATTTTTAGTTTACGAGATATTTGGATTCTAAATTTGTAAAACGTAAATACTCATAATGTAGAAATATAATAATTTTATTATACGCAATACCTTTATTATTTGCAATCAATTTGTTTTATTTTAGTTAAAATAAACATTTTTAATAAAAAATATTTTAATTACGACATAATACCTAACTATTAAATCAGGTGCCAAAACATAACATAACCTAATCTAAACACTACTATTTTTTTTATTTTATTTATTATTCTCAAACTTACAATAAATACAAATCTAACACTTGAAAAGTTTTAAAATCAACCAAGTTGTTCTTCAGTTATTAACATTGTAACATACATTACCAAAATTTAACCTAACCTAACCTAACATCACCCAGTCCTCGTCACTGTCATAATTTGCAATAATCACAAGCAATAATTTACGATGTGTGTATAATAGAAAATACGATAACTAATCCGGCAATGTTTCATCGCCGAAAAGCTCACCTGTCAATGAATACGAGTACACTGCATTCACACCGGAAATAAACAACATGCAATGCAATGCAGTGAATTACTACCCCTGCCATTTTCACTCCGCCATTCTTTCCAGTTTGCACCTTCGCTACAACCCGGCACCGAAACAAACAAAACAAAAACTTAACCTGAAAGCTAAGAAGATTAAGTCCAAAATATAATGACGAAAGGACTTGACGAAAAGCTCAACAACGTGCAACATGAGCTCCACAACTATGAAGCGATCCTGTTGGGAGTTTTCGAGTGTGTGCTTGGTTTTCGGGCACGGCGCGAGAAGCGAACCGTGTTGGGTTTCATTATCCGAGACGTGCGCCGGGGCCTAATTTATGTAGTTATGCTTCAGTCGGACAACTACTTTTTACTTTACGTCCACATTAGAAAGATCCATTTCATTGATGTGAGCTGCAAAAAAACAAAAAGAAAAAAAACGATGTTAAAGGGGCGGCGAAGGCAGAGGCCGGAAAGCGTAAATTACGCTTTTATTAAAGATGTCTAATGAACGTCTTTTTAACGCCCTCATCGTCAACTCAATCCTCTTACATTGAAACACTGTCTTTTTCCTGCAATTTATTTTATTTTCATGCATCCCGGCGCCTTCACCATAACATCATATAGAAAAAATTAATTCTACAACTGTAATAAATTTATTATCATCGTGTTGTAATTTTATAAATTTTAATGAGTGTTTTTCTGAAGAAAAAATTAATTAGCGTATTAATTAATTTAATTCAAGAAAAACTGCCATAGCCAATTATAAACGTCTAAATGAATAGGAAACAAGCTGAATGTAATGGAATAAACTGAATGGAAATATTTTCAATGCATATGTATTCTAAAGATTGTGTCACGCAACAAATTAATCACATTCGTTGTATTCTCCCACGGGAGCTAATTAAAACCGCGCAATTTTTCTGTTATTCAGACGTAAATATTATCTTTGAAAATATTTGATGTCATTTTCGAATAAAATACTTTGTAGGATTTTATTCGCCAAAGGTGCGTTTTGAGACGGTGGAGGCGCCGGGCATTACAGTTGCGGGCATGCGCGACGCCGCGCATAAAACCCACGGACGACGCTAGCGGGAGTTTAGTTTCGTCACGAGCGTCACGTCGCAAGGTTTACGGATTGTTCTTGTGTGTCAAACACATGTGTAAGAGTGTAACACGTCAGCAAATTGTTGCTATAGTGTCAAATTATTAACATAACAAAAAATAATTTAAAATTATTTAATTTATAAAATATTTAAAGTTTTTTTATTGAAAAACGTAAAATTTGTGTTTTTATTTAAACCGGAAGTGCAACCGGAAGTGAAATGTTGGTTTCCCGAGACAAAAGTGTTTGCGTTGTGGATTTTTATAGAAAAATGTTTAATGCAAGTGCACGAAGCGTGTTTAAATAAAGATCAATAGGACTGCGTTGTAAAAAGGATATTAAGTGACTCAAACCGCTGAAAAAATGCAAGAAAATTGTGAATTCCGACTAAAAACTTATTTAGTGATGAGGGAAAATTAAATGATCAAGATGTTAGAGATGAGTATGATAAAAATATGCGCCGGATGCGGTCGGATGGCGTTGTTGTTTTGCTTCCTGTCGTCTTTCGTCCTTGCAGCGCTTGCCTTCCAAGGTAAGTATTTTCATTCCTGCACAATTTATTTATCAGCTGCTATTTTATTAGTTCTCGTCGCGCGGCGAGAAAATGTCGAGAATTTTATTTTCTAAATACCGAAATACCATTGTACAACTAGTGGTGTAAAAGGAATGTAATTTGAGAGTAGTTGGTATAATATTAAATTCGACGTGATGCGGATCGTGAAATTGATTCGGTTTATTTTTCTTTCGGCTGCTGACGGCGACGACGACGGTGAATTTAAGGGTGACTTTTTGTGCGCGCATAAAAACGACTAATATTATTAAAATTTCACAGACGCGCGACTCGCCCGGATAAGCCATCGACGCCCGTGTGATTTACTTGCTAGGGGATGATATTCCACGTTCTTTAAGGGCGCTTTGTTTTATGTCGGGTTCATTGGACTGGAAATATCTGCACGGAAAAAATATAATTAAAATTTAAAATCAAATAATTCCCGGAAAACCGGAAAATTTCCAGAAATTTATTCATTTTCTGTTAATATAAATTAAGTTAAATTAAAAAAATTAAAAATCATAAAAATCGGTCAAGTAGTTATTAAGTTATAACAGAAAATATAAATTCCCGGCGCCTCCACATAATAATCTCTATGTTAATTCAAGAAAAAATTTAAATAACCTCATAAAATAGTTCTAAAAATAAATAAAAATATTTTTATAAATTGCGCACAACAAGTGACTTTATTTAACATTTTATAAATTTTATTACTACTGAATAAATAATTTTTTAATTACAAGGGTTGAAATATATTAATAACATTTTAAAATTTCATATATAAAAATGAATAATAAATGAACACGTATTATTTATTAAATCTGTTTACGAGTACATCCCGATAAATTTTTCTTCTCAAGGGTTGAAATAACTACCCTTAATTAAAAAATGATCGCACCCTTTGTGCGTCATGTTTACAAATCAAACTAATCAGAATATCCCCTTGATAAACCAGCCCCGAGGCTAAAATAAATAGTAGTGCGGGTAGTTGCCACCCTCTGGCAGCCACCCCCAGTGGACGTAAAGTGCGCATAGTTTGCGCTACAGCCACCTGCTCAAACACGCTCAACTTGGAGTGTGTATTGTTTGAAGTTTCGCGCGCGCACGCGCCGGATGGGTCGGAGATAAGAATAAGGGAAACAAAGTTAGTTTCGGCCAAGTTATCATCTCGGACACGAAACGTGTGCGGCGCAAGGTAACGCTCGGGAATACTTAGTGCTCGGGATCTATTGAATTTCGAGGATAAAGACTTTCGGGGTTGCACTCTGCTGTGGATAAAGTCTATGAAGGATCTTCTTTTACAACGCGATCGCAAACTAAATAAATTTCATTAGGACTTAGGAAAGGATGAAATGCGCAAAAAGGCAGCGAAATTCCAATAGGAATATTTAATTTTAATCGCTTTTTGTTTCACTTTAAAAAAAAACATGAAAAACATGTTGGATTCAGTGTAATTATCATCAAAAACAAAAATAAATAAAAATAAAACTTTTATTTATGTAAATCGATTAAATTTAATTACATTTCTAAAGAGTTTAATTAAACTATAAATTAGAATATATTTTTTTCATTATGTGGAGGCGCCGGGCTAATGTTGTGAAAATTAGTAAAAAACCAAGAAAATCTTATTGATTTGTTTACAAAAAAATAACAATATGTTTATTTTACAAAATTTCCCAATATTCACACCATATTCTCCCCAAAAAACACCCCAAAATACAAAAAAATCCGTTTATAATTTCGGGTCGAGCCGCCGAAAAAAACTGGATTTATTATAGCGCGAGCGCTGTCTCGGATTTACGACTGTAAGGGCACAACGTAAAAATAAACATGCATCCGGATGAAATTTACTGTCGGAATGCGTGCCCGGCGCCTCCACAATATTCTCACACGTACAAAATAAAAGTAAACGTTTCTTTCTTCTCTTTAGGAATAAATTCACACAAAAAAAAATCCAAAAAAATATTTTATTATTATTATCTGTTTAAGAATTTACCATTTGTGAATTTGCGAATAGTGGTGTTGGATTAATATCAACGTGTTTGTGTTTCTTGGCATTGCGTTCATTATTCGCGCTCGTAAAACCCTCAGATTTGGCACGCTCCGCCGCCTGCGCGCTGAAAGGTGCGCCACCTTATTACAACAGATAAAGCGCACGTGCGACATCAATAATTAATAAACGTAAAAATATTTCTACGTTTTGACTCGGCTTTTATTATTATTAAACTTTGTCTGTCTCAGTTTGAGAATCTTAGTTCAATTAATTAATTTAATTACGTTCTGGGAATGTTATCCAACCAAAGCAATTACACGTGTATGTGTGATGTGTAATCAGTCTTATTAAACATCAGGTCACAGGATTATTATGATTGGCAAACGTCACGAAAAGTTTAATTAATTTACGTGCGCGTTTCGCGTGTCGCAAAAGTCCGCCGCCATTTGCAATCCGAGAATTTATATATTCCAGATAACAGACGTTAGTGACGTTAGGAAAGCGTTAGGAGTAGCATTTACCGTCCGGATTGAGGCAATTGTAATGCAAACGAAAATGGTGCAGGCGCGCAGTAAATGAAAGCGAAGGCGCCGGGCAAGATCTTAATCCTTATCTTAACCGGCGAACTAATCGCGCTTCCTGACAAAACGCGCCGGAAGCCAGTTATGGGCTGTAACTTAGCGTGGATTCGTAGGGATTTGCCGCGCGTATTAATAAATTATTCATTTAATTTCGGCGAATACAAAGGGGATTAAAATTTTAGATTTTGTTTGTTTTTTAAAATTATTACATGTAAATTTCATTTTGGCGTGGAGTTAGTTTGTTGGATCAATATGAGCCGTCTTATTGTATTAGTGGATATTAGTGAGGGCGATGCGGCCTTATCATGGCTGGCGCAGGACGATAAGCCGTCTTTGTGTGCTGTGATAGTGCAGGCACGATTTGCTCGGCTTACAATGATTCCTTTCTTAATGACTAATTAAACACCACATCACTAATTCTACTAAAACTATTTTTCTTTGGTTTTACATTTGTTTTATAAAATAAACCATTTTACAAATAGTAATATGATGCAGGTTTTAGATTCCGCGGGTAAAGAAAACTGTAATGTCGGTAATGTAAGTTATGTCGGTATAAAAGAAGAAAACTGTAATTAAACACGTAAATTACAACTATTACAACCTTAGTTTTAAAGCATTTTGTATAGAAAACTGTAATGTCGGTAAAAAAAGCAGAAAACTGTAATAAGAAACATTTTCTCATATTTTTTTGCTTTAAATCAAAATAAAACGAGAAACCTTACATTAAACACCTCACATATAAAAACCCCAGCACCCAAATCCAATTAGTCCTGAGTATAAATCTGATATGCTTCGAAATAAGTATTTTTGTTCTAATGGGGTGTGTGTGGTCGTTCATTAAGTCAAAGGGCTTCACAATTAGTGAGGCCAAGTTGACGGTTTCCGGTAACGCGGTAACAGAGTCGAGATTCAAAGCTCTAAAGCAATTCGATTACCGAACGCGATAACCACCCTCTTGTACTTTTCACTCCGGCCGCCCCCGACCCTTTTCCATCGGTAGTAAGATTGTAAGTATCTAGCAAAGTCGCGCTGCGCGTTATAATTCACTTAGCGGCATAAGCAATTTACCCTAACTTGACCTGACGTCTAAGTAGGGTAATTTAATATATGCCTACGACATGTAAGAACCAATTACAGTGATTACTTACGACGCACACACAGAATTATGCATTTGTCATTAAAGTAATGGTGTTTTTATTACAGTTTTCTCTTTTTACCGACATTACAGTTTTCTGTATAAAGTGGCTATAAAACTCACATCATTACCTTAAACCTTATAATTACAGTTTTCTTCTTTATATACAAACATTATCGACATTACAGTTTTCTACATCGACAGATTCAAGAATCAACATCATATTACTATTTGTTTCGCTTATTTTAATAATTTTATTACATCCTAAACCCCGTATATTAATAGCGCATTGTTTCATCTCAACGCAATGCGTCGTAAAATCAATTGACACAATAGATCGGAATAGTTTACTGCCTTTGGGGACGCATCGACGCTATTAAAATGCGTTATGACGTCTAATAAAATTACTTTATGCATCGGTCGAGTCGCGTAAACATTTTTATCGCCGGCGCAAATATTAACAACGTTGAATTATCTCACAAGCGTGTTCAGTGCCAGCGGCGCTTAATTAAAACTATTTCTAATCGTTTATTTGCATCGCAAATATATTTCTTGTTTTATTCCGCTGAATATATACACTCTGCAACTTAGCATTATCTTTGTGTTAATATCATTTGCTCGTTGGAGTAATGTTCAAGTTGTTTTCACACAATGCCGACGCAGACGCCCTTTGTGTCTCCGTATACTTATGTTTATGCTTTGCGTGTGTCTCTTGAGCGCGGCTTCAGTTACTTACGACGTCGTTACAGCCACACACTTGCGCATTCTCAGCGTGTACGCGCGACCAAATATTTATACAATATTTGGGGGAAAGTTGGCGGAATTTAATTAGGAATATGAGAAACTAAATATTAGCGGCGTGCGAAGCGGAATCAACCGGTTTTCTACTGGTGAAGATAACTGGAGGAGTTTGGTAGTCCGTTTTGGAATTATTTCAGTATTGTTTTCAGTGGGGAGGGGGTGGAAGAGGGTGACCCAGATAGGCAGAGCTTTTGCAAGCGCCAGATGTTTGCAATGGTCTGTTGATTATCTACAAATGAGCACGGCAAATGTACTCCCAGTTTTCTGCTTCATTTTGTAGCAAATGCGTAATTTTGTTCCATTTTAGAAGAGTTTTTTTGCTTTAATTTTGCAACCCTTTATCAAAAATCTATGAAATTTGTTTCAAATTAAGATATTTGTTGTATCTTTAAAGTGAGTATAAGATTTTGTAAAAAAAGTTAGTGTAAAATCATAAAAAATGCAAAAAACGAGCAAAAAATTAGGAAATTTGCGGTTTTGCACATTTTTTTGGCATTTTTTGACAATAATTTTGCAATTATTTAACAGAAAGCTATAATATTAGGTTTAAAAGATAGATATTTATGGTATCTTTTAAAGGAGTTAAAGTTTTTGTAAAAAAAAATACTGAAAATTTGCAGAAATTGTAAAAACGTAAAATTTCACGTTTTTGCCAATTTTTCCAACATTTTTGGCCATAACTTTTAACCATTCATCAAAAACTAAAATCTACCGTCAAATCGTAGGCATTTCTAATACCTTTCGAGTACCTATAAATTTTTGTTAAAAGATTATAATTAAACTAGTAAAACTATCAAATTACGTTGAATTTTTGACGTAAAAAGCGCATTTCTCCTAATATTTACCCAGAAACTCAACATTTTTCTATTTACCCTGCAAAATCATGAATTCTACATTGAAGTAAAGCAGTTAAGTTAATTCTTTTGAGTTTACTTAAAGTTGATTCACCTTTACTCCACACTCTGATGAGGATAATTGGTCTCGGTCGCTAGGAGAATCTCGTGCTGAAGTTTTCATCCGGCAAACGGACGCGCACACACGTTTTGTTGCCCGTCTGAAAACGTGGACGGATAACGAGTGCCATTACTCGGGCGAATTCTAAATGCGCTGTTAGGGCGATCATTCGCGTCCGGCGCGCCCCGAATACGTGCCGCCGTAAAAGTCCATTTCATGACTAATTGCGCGATAAAAGTTTTAACTCCGCAAAGTAAACAACACAATGCGGCCGGGCGCTGAAAAATACGACACAGATAATACGCCAACGCAAAACCGGAAGTGTATACAAATTATCCCCATATTACTTGTGAAAATTTTAAATTATACTCTGAAGAATGTATTTTATAAAATTGTATAAAACCGGAAAACCGGAAAACCGGAAAATGATTACTTCTCTATTGGGATTTAAGTTTTCCGCATTCATCATTGTTTAAAATCTGTAAATGTTGGCGTTTTGATCTAAATCTGAGGCAAACAATCAATCTTTCCGGTTGAAACTATTCGACGTTGGCTGCATGATAAATTCCTTGCGGCACGCACAGAATGCAGAAAGGAAGGCTGAAGGTTAATCGAGTCATTCGCATTCGTGTTTCGCTCACA
This sequence comes from Dalotia coriaria, assembly GCF_025399875.1. Lineage (NCBI taxonomy): Eukaryota > Metazoa > Arthropoda > Insecta > Coleoptera > Staphylinidae > Dalotia > Dalotia coriaria. Next base: position 1,415,906 of record NW_027045446.1, read on the forward strand.
CGCCGCACATACCTCAGCTCGCATTTCAATTTCATAATGCCTGATAATGAGATTCCGTGTTTTGAGCGCGCTCGCAGGCCTCAAAATATGCCCTTTTCCGGAGGCCGGTTATTGCATTAAATATTGACGCGCGACATTGATTTCCCGACAGGCGGCGAGCGGCTGTATTATCGTCGCTCATAATCGTCGTCGCTCTCGCACGTACCGAGCGTCTGCAATTTCTTCGTTTCCGTAAGCATTCGCTCAAGTTCCGCCATTTCCGGCTATGGCTGAACAGGCGGACATTTTGGGATTTCCTTTGAGATTCCCGAATTACGACCCACGTGCAAAGTTAAATATTGCTTCAGAGTAGCTACCAGAAATAGTTTCAAAGTAAAAAATTTGAAAAAATTGAATTTTTTTTGAAAAAAATTTGGAAATTTTTCGTAAATTTTTCAAATAAAATTATGAAAATTCCAATTTTTGATTAAAACTTTGGTTGCGATATTTTTGCTGCTAATTGATTACTAATTACAAGACAAATTGCAAAAACTAAAAATTTTGAAAAAAATTTAATTTTTTTTGCAAAAATTTTGGATTTTTGCAAATTTGCTACATAAAACTATAAAAATTCCAATTTTTAATTATTATGTTTTTGTTACTAATTTATTACTAATTCCAAAAAGTATTCCAAAATTTGATTTTTTAAATTTTTTCGAAAAAAAAAATTTTTTTTGCAAAATTTGCTACTTTTTCTAACTTTTCCTTACTAAATAATTAAACTGACAATATCTAGCTGATACAAACATCATCCTGAATGTATTTACAACATAAAACTTGCCCAGTGTTTTGTTTTCCGTGTTTCCGTTGTGAAAATGATGTTTGTTTCGTTTTTAATCGACAGAAAGCGTTGTTCGACACGAAAGCGAAGCCTATAATAAATCCATTAAAGATTTATGTAAACTAGCGCGACTTGAGCGCACGATAACGTCACCCAGCAAGCTTTCCTTAACAGAAAAAAAAACATAATGCACGCCGTCGGGAGGTATTTTTTCTTTTGCCGAAGAAAACGCGTCCTACTCACGCGACGTGTAAACAATTTTCTATTTCAAGCACCAGCAGACGGAAGGGAATCAAAGCAACATGAAAAGAGGCTTTTTGCGTATATATTTTCCAAGACAATCGTATCGTAAACAGTACAGATAGATTGATATACGTCGAAGGTGAATTACAGCTGAAAATAATGTAAAACGCTGCAAAACCTTAGAGTTGTGAATAATGGTTCAGAAAAAAAAGTAGTTTTACCAGTTGCAAGTCAATACGAGTGCAGTGAAGAAACAGGAAAACCGGAAAGCAAAATAAGCACGTACTTTGCAAATAGTTGTTCGAATGTACGTTTGTGCATATACCATTTATTTTCCGTCTATCACTCAACAAGAAACTTGCTTTTTATCAAAATCGTATTATTTTGCTCCGCCCTTTGAATACTGCGCATGCGTCAGTTGTGCCAATGTATTTTATATGCACAGACGATGCATAATTTCATTTGTTAAGTCTTGAGTGCTTTTAGTGTCGAGTGTTGACCGAGAGCAAATCTTAATCGTGGTTTGTTTACATAGGAAGCCCGCACCTTAAATTACGCCGCCCTCGCCGCCCCCAATGGCCACAACAATCAATACTCTTTGTTGTGGTTACATCCACCACCAATAAACACAACAAAATTAACAATCACACAAAAACAATTAAAATTTTATCAAAAGTTTAATTTCAAGATGGCGGCGGTTGTAGACAACAAAGTTCCGCGGTTAATTTACACATATTTAGGTCCGGGGGCGGTTTAATGCTAATTTATGTCCGAGATGGGGACGGCCATTAGTCATTTACGGCGGCGTAATAACAGGCCGGCAACGCAAACTCAACGCCATCTTTGTTTCCAACTGAAGTGTGAATCGCATCGTGTGTCAATGATTGTGCAGGGCAAGCATTCTTGTTGTGTGCGGAGTCTGCGCGTTATTTGCATACCTGGCAAACCGCAGGCGGCAATCATTACGTACGTGCATACATTTCCAACAGCAGCAAGCCCGGCGCCTCCACACTATCTCACACTGCTTGCAGCTTTTTGTGCGCTCTTCGAGCGGTTGCTAACCGTAAATAAATGCGCATATGTATATTACCGCGTCGTATTTCAACGAGACGCAATTAATAGAAACGTCGCGTGCCGCCCCCGAACGCGGTTGTAATTACCATTCTGCATAAATACACCCAGGGGCTGGTCATGGTTTTATTTAGACATTAATTTACATAATTATATTTTACAACAAACTTTTTGTCTCCGAAGTTAATTTCAACGAAAGTCAATTTTGAAATTTCTGCCCTTAGAGTAAGGGTAGCGGGTAGCGGGTGGTAATATTAGTGGTGAGTAATGTACGCACCAAATATACAGAATGGAATTTATGAAATAACATCAAACCGCATTAAAATTCCTCATAAATTCATATATGCGAGTATGCGAATGCGCGAATAGGGGTGGAATGGGTTTAGGGGTGTATATTTGGTACAATTACATTGGCGCGTATATTTACGTTCGTTTTTCATGCGTTTCTGCTCGCTAAACAACGCTGGTATATGGAAAGATTTAAAACGATGCTTTATAGCATCCTCAAAGGGGTGCAAAATGGGGGTGGGTATTATATATTTGAATATTTTGAATATTTCGATAGTATTATTATTGCTACATGTGTTTTTTCGAATAATAACACAAATTGCAAAACGCATACGAGTGATTTAGTCCACAGGGGTGCAATTTACGGAAAACACCCCATGCTTTTTGAGTTAATCCGCAAAACAATACGCATTAACAGCTAGAATGGATTATAAATCGCCAGCGTTTTCCGGAAAAGTGGAAAGTTTGCGTTTCGAAATGGAAAAAGGGTGTAAAAGAGACCAAAACATAATTTACACCCCTATATCGCGAATATTGCGAATGTAAAATGTCATTTCCGAATGAATTTTGCTGGATATTTGTGGTGTGAGTGATTTTTTCTTTAATTTAAGAGCAAATTGTGTGATTCGTGAGCTGGGCAAAGCACATAAGTCGAGTTTAATCTGTTTTTCGACTGTTTCGGCAAGGGTGACGTGAAGAGGGTGCGCAGGGTGCAGCGAACCACCCCGATAAAGTCTTTAACATAGTACCTCCATTAATTTGTGTCCTTAGCATTGTCGGGTGTCATCGTGATTATGTCGGTCGAAGTAAAACAGGCCATCAATCAAGCGCCAAAGTGGAAGCGCCGCTCACACGACACCCTCTGACAAGCATAAGGGTAGCGGAGGTTAGGACCTTAAATAAACTTTCAAGTTCACGACGTGAACGGGTTAAACTAAAACTCAAAAAGTTATAATCCAAAACGAATTTTAATCATATTTTTGTTAAAATTAAATTTATGTGTATTTAAGCTCCGCCTATTTTTTTAATGCGCATGCGCAACAAAAAATAGGTTATATTCTCTAGCAAATATTTATTCTGTCATAGCATGCCGGCGCATACTCGAAATATTTTTGTAGCAAGTGGGAATTAAGTTTCCTCGGGCTTCGTGTTGGAATATTTGAATAACGCTAGTATGAAATTTATCATTTATCACGAACGTATTAAGTTACAATTGAATATACGATCGGCCGGCACGCTAAACACCGACCAGCACCGGTGTTTTACTCCTACACCACCCTCAGGTGCATTGGTGGAGTGGGTGAATATGATAGGGTTGTGCACGATGCACACGCGCCGCGATCCATGCGAATGAGAACCGTTATTATCGCGGCCGCCCCCCACGACCACAGTGCATATTGGTGCGAAACGTATGCATCGCACGTACGCAAATACCAAATTGGCACATCTAATATGCAATTATGCACATAATAATAAATTTAATTGCATTTGCACAATGTTAAAATTTTTAAGCAATTTTTTTAGAAAAAATTAAATATCTTTTAAAATATGCAACACCCTGTATTAAAAATTTTCAGGGTTGAAGAGTATTTATTCAGGTATATTTGAGTTTTAAAATTTTTAAAAACCTTTGATAGTTTTTGAGTTATTTGACAATAAATAACAAAAATGTTTTTGGTTGTAGAAGTTTGGTCAAGTAAATAACTGTGTGTTAAGTGATTGTAATATGATAATATAATATGATCCCTGATCTAAATCTAGTCCGAGGTTATGTTTGAACCCGTGTGTCCGTTCCGAGTTAAATTTTAGTACGAGTAATCCACGTGGGGCAAAAAGTAATTTCGTGCCTGGTCCGAAATCGTTTCCAATTCGCCATCTCTCGCATTTGTGCTCAGTTATTTTGTCCAATTAGTTGAAAGGCTCGAGGACAAAACGCGTCCTCGCTGAGCATCCAAAAAGGGGTTAGTTTTGCCAGCGCATTTAACTGCGTTAATTGCTACCCAACTAATGCGGATGAAGTTGAAAATCGTTTTTTTAACTATTCGCTCACGAATCGGTCATTTAATTGCGAATTGAAGTAGGGACGAGATAATTTCCACCTCTCGCATATATTAAATTTTCATCAAACTGTCGATTTTATAATGTTGGCAATTTTTTTTACGATTTGCTAGGTTTTTTTAGGGAGTAATAAAAAATCGCATAAAAAACGAAAAAACACTCAAATAAAGTGGCAATTAACCAGGCGATAAACAAAATAACTCAGCTAGACTTAACCTCTAAACCGAATTAGACATGAAATTTATAATTTATACGCCGTGGGGATATTCCATGAATATATTCAAAGCGCTTCCGAATTGGTGGCGTGGAGGCGCCGGGCAAGGTGTGAGTCTATCTCGAACAGGTTGACGCAACGCGGTGAAATTGGTGGATGATTCAAAAATGTAAATTTTTTCACTCTCTCGGGGGTAATCCAAGGAAAGAAGGTCGAACTAATTCAATTTCACGCGAACGCATTGATTAAATGACGTTATCAATAATTTATACGCTTAATAGGAATCCGATTTCCATAAAATATTCGTGGACGATTTATGGGGTTAGAGCGATTACAAACGTAATTTTGTCTCGCCGGCCATAAAGCACGATTATCACAACGGCGAAAAACAAACGACGTTGTGCAATTGTTAGAGTTAACATTCGTGTCATCAATAAATCACGCTGCAATGCTGTAAGCCGCGCAGCGAGTAAATAATTTTATTTTACGAGGCGTAAACGTCAGAATTACAGATTGCATCCATGCCGACATGTGGCGCGCACGCGTGTGACATAACCCCGACACGCATGCGCATAACACAAATGGGCGGAGCAAATAAATCTAAAGCGATATTATTTACGAGCGTTGGTATAATCCAAGTGTCATATTTGTACGGACAATATCGTGTATGTTGACCTTAACACCCCTGTGCGCACGGATGAGGACAGGACACTAATTAAGCCATCCCCTATCCGCAACCGGAAACAGTTGAGAGATACAACACGCTCACATCTATAAGGGATGTTGGATGTCGGTCAGCACAGCCGGCAATTACACAATTCATTGGGCAAACATATAGGCGTAATCCGCTCGGCAATATTTCCCGCCCCTATGGAAACCAACCCCTTAATTCTTCTCATTGATTTGTGATTTTCGGCGAGTACAAAGTGTACACGCTACAATCATTCATACACCACTCCGAATAACAAATGGCTGGTAACCGGAAGTAGTTGAAACGTAAAGTGCACTAATTAGTGAATGGACAACACTCAACTCTGACCCACAAGTTGGGCCAGTTGAGGCCGCAAATCAAATTGAGTAAAGTGCGGTTTGCAACCCTTTGGACTGTGATTTTCCGACATAACATAAACTTATTGACTAAACAATTACGCGCACAGAAGAAAACATTTGTTTTGTTTTTCGAAGATGGAAATGGAATTATTTTGTTGATTTACAACCCTTGCGCGATGTTTGCAAAGCTGTTTTGTGTGTTTATAAATCGTTTTCGCTCGATGAATAGCGTAATAAGCTTTCGTGGGATGCTGCGGAACGCAAAGGTGCACAAAAGGCGCTCTCAAATGTTCAAATGTTCGTCCTTGCTACAACCTTTCAGAATGTAGCATATTCCGCTCATTTGCGTAGAAACGAAATGTTGCTTTTGATGAATTTCTAAGTGGGCCTATTAACCTGCCACCCATTCAACCCGTTAATTTTATTTTTTTGATGTGTTTGGTAACCGGTTTGATTTAAAATGTGTTTTTTTCGGCTGATAATTGCCGACGATTACAAGGATCATTAATTATCGAGGAACATCAATCATCATTGTATTTTATAATCCAATGGCGCTGGATTAGAAGCAGCGTTGCGAAAAGAAAAGAATTTAACGAGCGCGCCAAGTGCGAAGGCAAAGACTGTTCAAGGAGTCTACAAGGACGAAAGGACGACGAGCTTTGTAATTGTCTGCGAGGGTTCAAAGAGCAGCGCTCTTCAACCGGCAGAACAAACACATCATTTATTATAAAATGAGATGGAAAAAATGCTATTTTGGAAAAATTACAAGAGCGACACTTGAAAAACAATTATTTTTTGATCGTAACTTTTGAATTATTACAAGTTTTTTTGATTTTTTTGGTGGAAAAGTTGTGTAATTAATTGTAGAATATAGGAAATTAATTTTTATTTGAATACAATTGAGATTTTTGTCGAAAAATAAAGTTTTTGCAAAAAAATTTTATTTTTTTGCTAAAAAAATTAATTAAAACTCAAAATTTGTACTTTTCTGTTGTTATAATAAATGGCATAGTGTCTAGTATTAAGCTTACATAATTTTTAGTAAAAAAATTTTTGTTAATTAAGTGCTTTTGATATTTTTTTTCTAAAAATAAAGTTTTTTTTCAAAAAATTTCAGTTTTTTGCTAAAAAAGTTTATTAAAACTCAAAATTTGTATTTTTTTGTTATTATAATAAATTGCATAGTGTCTAGTGTTAAACTTAATTAATTTTTAGTAAAAAAAATATTTGTTAATTATGTGCAATTAATATTTTTTTCTACAAATAAAGTTTTTTTCAAAAAATTTCAGTTTTTTGCGAAAAAAAGTTAATTAAATGCTAAAATTTATGTTTTGTTGTTTTTATATTAAATCACATGTTGTCGACTTTAAAACCTAATTAATTTTCAGTAAAAAACATTTGCTAGTTGTGTCCAATTACAATTTTTAAGCAAAAAAATCGTTTTATTGCAAATTTTCGTTTTGTTTTACAAAAAAATTAATTAAATTTTAGTTTGTAATTTTTTCCTCTGTTGTTATCATGAATCACACGGTGTCGTTTTAGCGAAATAAATTTCGTGGACAGACGCACTCTTGTGCAGTCGTTGGGTAAATATGCGGCGCGATGTAAATTCACTCGAAATTGCGATGTTAATGAACGCGCGTCCATTCCGCTCGGCGTAATTTTATTACGGCGCGCGAATTTATTGTTTTGTGTTTTTATTGTCAACGTTGATGTGGCACTACTCTTTGTTCAAAAAATAAAACTATTTAATAAAAAACCGATACTCAATTCTCCCCTTCACACACTCAGATAAAAAAAAATCGAAATCGTTTTTTGCGTCAAAAAGTCATAAATAAATAAGTGTATCGACGCACATAAAAAGCGCTTCTTTAATATTTTCAATAACTGGAAATTGCCATGAGACGTATTATGCGCTGCATGCGCGCGCGTGGTTTGCGAAGGCGCCATAATCGTAAAAATTCCACCGCAATACAAACAGAGAGGGCAGAACAAGCAAAACGCGCGCGCGCCGGCCATAAACACGAAACAAACGCGCTGCACAGTGAGATATAACCATTTTTATCGAACGGAAAGGCTTCATTAACGTGCGCCATCGTTACACTGCGTTTGTGGTTGTTAATCACATCGGCAATGGATGTTACTACACAATTGCAGCAGTGTGTGTATATTTGGTTGCGTTCTAGCGTTGTGTGTATTTCTGCAACCAGTCGTGTTTCACTTTATTCTCGGCGTTTTATTTTCACGAATCAAAAATTCCGCAACAGCTGCCGCTGACAAACCACTTCGAGCGCCTTATTTCATTCACCTATCAATCAACTTCCATACGCGCTGAAAATGTTACTTTTTTCTGCTATTTCTCAAGCTAAACACGCAAAGAAAAAAACATGTCACAATTTGCAATGCAGATAAAGTTGATAATGATAAAAATGTAAATATCCAGCAAAAAAATATTGCGTCTTTTTTTTTTTCTGAAAAAAAAATTTTTTTTCGTTTTTGTTTTCCAAGTCTATTACCTAGGTAACAAGATGAAAGTGCGGTTGGTCAGAGCGAAACGATCCGAAGCGTGATTACCGACAACGCAGAAAGCACTAAAACGATGCTCGTAAACCCCCACTACTCGCACGACTAAGGTTGGTTTATATTTCCAGCACAACCGCACGGTGACACTCTGCGAAAGGTTTACTTAGAGATATTAAACGGGCAACTTTTTAATGACACCACAACTAAATTGCATTTTTATATCTGTACGCAACTAAATTTCAAGTTTTAGTTTAAGTTTTACTAAACGTTGGATAAATATTGTGGAGGCGCCGGGCAAAAAATATCGATTTCTTTCACCGCTTTGTTTTTACTGCGTATCGCATAAATTTCGATTTTATGCGTGCTAATAAAAAGGCGGTGTGAGTTTTTTCCACGGAGTATAACGTACGAAATTGACATATCTTTGGTGCGCATCACATCGCAACATCTATTTACATTTACGCGTTTGGTTTCGCGAAGTTTCGCGTTTGTTTTACGCGTACGTGTATATATACAGTGGGGTAGTGACGCGTGTTTTATACGCGCGTTTTATTTCGTTTTGTTTTCGGCGTGGAAATCACGCGCGCGAAATGCGCAGCATGTGAGGGTCGTGGCGACGGCGTTAAATTATCGGTTTGTGTGTTAAACGAAGCGGCATTATCTTGTAATAATATTTTATGAATATACAGGCGCCATTTGCGTGCGCATGCGGAGGATTTTAGCTCGTGCTCGTAATGACTGCATTAAACTTTCTGCATGTGCATGAAAAGACGTTAACACAAAATTTAGCATATAATTATTATTCTGGGAAAAGGAAAAATTTTTTTTGCAAAAAAAAATTGAAAAATTACAAAATTTATTTAAATATTGGTTTTACTTATGTAAATATGTTTAATTAATTAATATAAAACATTACTGTTGTTGGAAATTTAAAAATTTTAAGTTTTTCTTGCAAAAAATTAAAATTTTGCTAAATTTCTTACGAAAAATTTGTTTTTGCCAAAAAATTAAGATTTTTGTAAAATTTTGCCAAGAAGTTAATATGTCATAGTTTATAAATAAGTTCAATAAATTTTATTTTTAAATTTTATTTTTCTGGTTTTTGCAAAAATTTAAATTTTTGCAATTTTTTTTCAAAAATTAGTTTTTCTTGCCTAAATATATATTATTTTTACCCAAAACTCTATTTTAATCTGACATTCAGAAATTCTGAAATTGAAAGTTTCCGGTTCCGGATATTTGAAAACCCCTCGACTTTCATGCTTCCCGTCTAATCCGAGAAGAGAAGAATCAACAAAGTCGCAAAATATGAAGCGTCCTCGCGAAAAGTTGCGAAAGTCAAGCAAGTTTCAAGGAGTGCACAGCCACTCACCGGAAAAGTTGCCACACACTACTACAAATTAATCCCCAACTAAAAAAAAGCACACAAAAACTTTTACTTCAACTACAACTACAACTAAAACATTAGTTTGCAACTTTAGTTTCGACTGCAACTATGTGACTATGCAAAAAAACGTTAAAAAGTAAAACAAAATAGTTATTTTTGATTTCCACCCGGAAGAAAGTCATCGACAGATGAAAGTTTTTCATGTACGAATAAAAAATAATAAACTACTTAGAAAGTTGTTTTTTGCGTAAAAGTACTTTGCGAAGATTATAACGCAAGTGTATCAAGTTAAATATAACACAAACCGGAAGTGACGTTAATTTATGTTTTAACCAACTTTTCTTCTTGCTTCTAGGTGAGCAGAAGGACGGATTCGGACGCAGCATGGAGTTTTATGATCGATCACAAGTGATTGGTAAGCATATTAATTATTAATTGTTTAATTTAATTGTTTATTGCGCCAGAAGGCAATTTTAATTATTACATATTAAATATTCACATAAATTAAATTAGTAATAATTAATATTTATATTTAAATAGCCCCAAAATACAAAATTAAATACATATGATTAAAATTTGCAACTGAAGTTTGCAATTTTGGTTGCTTCTTTGTTTTGATATTTAGTTGCATCTGAGCATACGTTATCTGTACATGTTACCCTCGAGGACATAAGTAACCAACGTCGGCGTCGTTATTTTAACTGCCCGCGTCCGAGCGGCCATAACGAGTCGGGGCCGCGCCCGCCTCCGGCAAGCCGCAACACAACAGTGTAACACTCGAAATATTGTCAACGGGGGCGGCGGCGCCGGCAAGTAGACAAGTTGTATGTGATATTCTTCTCATCTTTCGACGCAAAACCTCAGGACGCGAGGGTGAGTGGGGCAATGACTGTCATAATAGCGTTAACAACGGTGGCGGCAGCGGTGGCGGCAATACCACTCTTTTCAGAATACAGGACATAAGGATAACGACACTTATACTTAAATTTAATCCTTTATATAATAATTATTCATTTTTACAAAAATTTAAAGCTTTTTTACAACAATCTGTATTTATTAACAAAAAAATAAAATAAAACTTGAGATTGGTCCGGAAACAAGGGACAACTTTTTATGCAAATGCAGCGATACATTGCCGCCCCCACAGCGCACTGACTCCAAGGCAAATCGGAAGCGGCAATTACGCCTTTTCCGAATCGTAGACATATGCCTCGTACCGAAAAAGCTCCGAGCGCGCTCGCATGAATATCGTAGATATAAAAATTTGCATGTAAACTATTATTGCGATGCCGGGGGCGGGCACACGAGTCCTAAAAGCGCTTAATCGTACATACCCTTTGGGGGATTATACGCTCACGCGTGCGCGACAAATTTATATTTACTTTATCCCATCCGAAGCGATAAAAATTGTGGAGGCGCCGGGCAAGCCGGCTTTTTCTACCCGCTCGCACCTCGTAATGCAATCCGTTTCCGATGAAAATAAAAAAATCTCATCGGACCATTGAACTTTGGTTTATATTTATGACCCGCCTTAACTTCCGGGCTTCCGGGAAGCTTCTTTCAACTTTTACAATGACATTATTAATTGAAAGCGATAAATTGATGAAAAAATTTGTTGTTGAGTTGTTAGAGTGCAGCGTTAGCGGAAATTTACATTTTTACCCTTTTGAGAAATAAAATAGGGGTGGAAAATGTGTCGTAGACACCTTGTTCATTACCGACGCGTCGATTTTCCGCCTTGCCGACAATTGTGTGCATATGCTAATGGCGTACACGTAAACAACCCCTAAACAACCCCTAACCAACCTCAACTAACAAATATACCCCTTACAAACTCAAATTTGCTTCAAAATGCACATTTTAAGGGATGAAATACTAATTACTCATTTTTTCTAATTACTCATTACACATTTACCCTGTTTAAGTTGTTTTGTGGTCGTAAAATACATATTAGCAATTTACATAATGCGATTTCCGTATTTGCGTACTTCCGTGTTTCCGTGTTTCCGCTTTGGTTTGAAATCGCTCAGAATCACTTCGAAATAGCAAACAATCAGACAACCGCGCTTAATTATTGAGCGACGCCGAGTGCGCCCCGACGCTACCAGCCCCTGTGTATACCAGGGGGCGGCAGGGGGGTGCACATTTACTAATTACTCTACAATGCGGTCCGATGCGTTCGGCACGACGTTTTATTGCGAGTATTTCTTCGTCTATTGTCTATATTTTTGACGCGCATGCGCGTAATTTACACGCGAATTACACACCATATTGATTTGCCTACCTTGTTACCGCTGGTAAGTGCGCAATATTATTCTAAACGTTAAATGTTGTCCTGACAACTAATTCGATCACTCAGTGCATAATTAATAATATAATTGAAATTAACAATTGAATCCGCGTGCGCAAAATTGCCAATTGAACTGGCAGCTGTAGAAATAGAAAAGTGTCGTAATTAAATTGCATAAATTTGATTTGTGCAACGCGCAACGCGCAAAATGCTAAATTGACATGTCAATCGCGCGTGATATATCGTTAATTGCGATTAACGCCCTTTTCCCGGTTGAATTTTGCACATTTCCGGTTTTCCGGTTTTGTAAATTTTTAGATATCTAGTAAGTTATTGAAATATAAAGTTTATGTAAGCATGTTCTTAAGTAAATCTCAACATAAATAAAGCTCTGGAGCTTTTGAGCTTTTACGACGAGTTTGTTTGACAGCTCGTGCATAAACTATATAATGACAGTGCGATCCGTCAATATTTAACACGTGAATCAGTGTCAATATTACCAAACCGGAAGTTTATGAACCGTAAAGTATTTTTCTACCGCCCCAACCCTTATTTCAGGGATGAAAGGATGGCGAACAAGTTTGCACACCCTCGATTTTACGATCGCCGTTGCATACACACGTCCGCATAATAGACGCGAGCACGAGCTGCGAAACATATCCCTAAGAGTTTCCGGTTTGACATCGTCTCGGTTCTATAAGAAGTGAAAGCTCGGCGTGGAGAAAAAAAGTTGGCACTTCCAAACTGGCACTTGGCGCTCACACACCTCTATTCTCCGGACGAAATGTTATGGCCAATAATACAAGCCATTTGATTTCGCTCCGGCTTTCCGGAAGTTATTTCTGTGTGCGGCAGTTGGCGGCAAGCGGTGGCACAATGTCTCAACTATTCGCAGCCGGGAGAGCTTTTACTCTATACGGATATATTTCGATTCCGGAACTTTGTTTAAACCTTATTATAAGTTATATATTAGTTTCCGGTTTTATATTTTCGAAAAGTTTTGCGAATCGTTTAAATAAAGACGAAAATGTTACAGCTTGCTCCGCCCACTGGTGTAATACGCATGCGCGACGCGCTAATGAACACTAGTAGTGTGCATTGGGTTGCAGAATGCGATGAACAATGCATTATACATTCGTCGGTGTCATTGTCGAAAGTTTAACACACAGTTTTAATGCTTTTAATATGCAAAGCTCGGAAACGTAGTTTCTTTTATGAATAAATCATGCGTCTGCTGCCATCTCGCGAGGTGAAACTCGCAACTAATGCATATTAAATTAAAAACATCCCTTTGCACACACACACCCACAGTTTAAAAAAAAACGATGATAAAATGTTGGTGTTTCTGTTTCTGATGAGGGTTGGAGCTTTTTGTGATCTCTGATGTGTATATTTCTGTATTTTTGTTGCAGAAGACTCTGCCACCACCAAGTACGCGTGGGATGAGCCCGACTTTCTCGCGCCAATGCATAATTTAACCATGCCGGTGGGTCGCGAAGCCATCCTGACCTGTTCGGTCAGTAATCTAGGAAAATACAAGGTAAGTCTTGGTAATATGATATTTTTGACGCGCATGCGCGCCAAAAATAATGCGATTTGTATGCAAACGCTAATTTACTCCACTCGCGCAAGTTTCCATGAAAGCTCATTTTAACTAAACCTCACCCTTTCGCTTCTCTCAAACGTCAAACGAAAGAATAATTTACCGGAAGGCGTGGGTTTTTTGTGTATATTTATTTTTTACGGCGCGTACTTTTGACGAGCGAACGTCTGCCGCCCCCCGGCGTGCGTGATTAAGACGATGCGAACACGAACGAGAATTATTCCGTCAATTTACAACTAGCTGTGGGGGCGGTAAGTAGTTGAATACTGTTTGATTGCTTCCTTTGTGAAAACATTTTGTTTGTGCGCGCGCGATTTGTCTTCGGGCCTAAATAACTAACTGTCCGAGTAATTTATTGCGATATCTGATCCTGCTATCTCAATTCGGCGCGATTTTCGTGTAAGACACGCGCATCGAGTCAAGTCGAGTGCCGCCTCCACGATGGTAAAACGGTAAATTCCGCACGACAGTTACCACCCTGTCTTTGGGGCGGCGTCGACTCATCGTGATAAATAGAAACAGACAAATGCAGTAAATAAATTTACATTGTGACAGCAGCTTAGATATATAATACTATACTTTATTCAACTAGTGAATTATAAGAAAATTTATTGTATTTTAAACACGAGTTTAATTAATCATTATTTTTATTGTGCAAAACAAGAAATAAAAATAAATAGGGTAATGTTGGTGGGGGCGGCGGAGGCGGCTCACGCAAGCAATTAAAACATTTGAAAAAGTTTAATTCGAAAGTTAATGCGGCCATATTGTGTTGCGAATTAGTTTTCCAAAACAAAAAAACTTTTGTTTTTCCCGAAAATTTTTCCGCCAAAAAAAAATATAAATATTCAGTTGATTATTAGTTGTGCACGTTAATTATTATGAGGTAACAAATTAATTAATTTAAATTCTTCGCGTGGCGTAAATTGTTTGGCGTTTGGGGGTGGGTGGCGCGTTTTCCACCCCCGCCGCTGAAACAATATGAAATTAATTAAAGTTTGGTCAACGAGAATTTCCTCGCGGACGAAACACAATGCGATGCAATTTGGCTTGCTGCCGCTCGTCGGATTCGATTAGAAGCAAGCGGGGGCGGCGCATTAACACGTTCGAAAATTGGTCAAATCCTTCAATAAATCAATTACCATAACGTCAAGTGCTCAACGCGCGCGAATCATCGAAACGCACTCCGGCATTAACACATCATCGAAAAGCTTCGATTTCAATTAACACTTTGTCAATACACAAATTTACTCATCAAAGTGTACATATTGTCATATTAAAAAATAAATAATTTAATTTTATGTTTTTAAATAATTTTTAATAAATTTTCCGGTTTTCCGGTTTGTAGAAAATTATCATAAATTTATATACTCGGTAAAGAAAGTGTTGCCTAGTGAAAAAAATATTTATATTGTTTATTATGAGCCGGAAAAAGGTTGGATATATCGGGCGTAATGATCTCGAAGGCGAAAAACATTAAATAAAAGATGAGCTCGCATGGGGGCGGCTGATAATAGGAAAGATTATGTGAGATTACCGCTCGTGGGAGTTGAGTTAGGTTTGAGCGCCGGCGATGGAAAACCCCCACCTCCGGCGCCGCCCCAGCAGGGCACAAATGAAATTGCGCTCCTTTTCTAACAGTAGAGGTGTACAGCTACTGTGTGTTGGAAAGTTGGTAAGTAGGCTGCGCTGCTGCAAGGGATTTCGGCGTGTGCGGAAAGTAGAGTGGACGCTGCCCGGCGCCTCCGCCTCGGGGATTATTGGGAAACAGTCGTGGGCCGCTTGCATCAGCGCAAGTGTTTCGAGTTAAACGAGGGACACGTCCAGAGATGCTGGCGCGTAGTGTTAATAATCAGCTTCTTAGGCAGTGGACACAGTGGACGCATGCAGGACGAGTTTCCAAATCGGCTTATCAGATTGCAGCAAACTGAAAACTTGAAAACTTCAAGATGTTTTATTTTTATTTTATTTTGTGTTTGTGTTTGTGTATTTTGAAAGAATGAAGGAAGAAAATTGATAACCATTATTTAGGGATTCGATAAAATCGCAGAGGGGTTGTGGATATGTTGTTATGTTGAATTGTTTTCCACCCCTTCGTGTAATAAATCGCACGAGACACGAGCGTTCAGTGCACACACTCGTTTTCCTCGAGTGCTCTCCATTCTTCCTTCGTCTAAAGGACGTGACGGCGTAACGAGTCCTCACTAAACTCCCAACGTCGGCGGCGGCTTCGGTTGACACACCAAATGCACTTCGTCCTGCCGTATCATCATTTCAAGTATATCACATTTTGCAACACATCATGAAATTTAACACTACAAATTGAATAATTTTCCCCAACGGAAAAACCCTGGAAAAAAAAATTGTCCTTTAATGATGTCCTGGATTTTTTTTTATTTTCGGTGGAGCTTGAATTGTAAAGCGTTAAAGACGATGAAGCTTAGAATGTGTTTGGGGTTGATCCCTGATTCCCCCGAAGGCTTGACTCCCAGTCAGCCTAGCCACTTAGCGCATTTTTTGCCCTCCGTGAAAGCTCCGGCGCCCCGCCGCTCCAAAGATCGAATGTAATGCGAGAACTATTAAACGTGTTCATTTATCATTACGACCCTCACACGCCACACCTACACACCTCATACTCCAGAGCTTTTTATGAATGTGTGTGGGTTATGGTTTGTTGGTGGAGGCGCCAGGCAACATAGGGTGGGACTATGCATTTCATAAGAATCTCTTCACTTTGATTCGACAGCCAATATTTTTCTTCTCCGGGAGCTTTGGAGCTTTTTTGCGCGAAAAAATCTAAGGGTACTGAGGGTGGTAGTGGGTGAGGGTGGCTTGCGTTGGTCGGGGCCATAAAAACTCGTTTTTTTTCCTTTTCATTGCCTTTGCTCGCCGCTATTCCCGACGCAACTTTTCTTTTTCTTTTTGTTTTTCTAATTCCTTACTCCCGCGCGCAGCTTTTAAGGGCCTGGTTGTATCGTTTTGCCATATCGTTTACATTTGCCGTTTGCGAATCGTCTTTTATACATTTTAGTGTTCTTTTAAAACCGATAAACCGGAGTTCCTCCCTTTGGAAATACAAACGGCGAGTCTTTTCTAAGTCTCTGTTTCTATATAGTCGCTAGTATCGTCGCGTACATAAATATAAAAAGGGGAAACAGTAAATACTCAAACTTTTTCGCCAGCCCCTATTACTAGCCACTTGCTGGTGGAAGTTTGGCGGCGTGCGCGCAAAGAGGATATCGAATAGTTAAGGAGCTAGAATTACGTTTTCGCTATTTCTCTATAAGGCTGAGAGAGTTTAAGTGTGTTGCGCGCCGAACGAATTGGGGGTGTAAAAGCGCGACTCGATTTATGGCAAACTGCAGTGATACTGCGCCTTGGCCCCGGCTGAATTACAACAACTGTGGAGTCAACCTCGAAAGATCTACGACTCGACGAATGGAAGTAACTGCTTACCGAATTGCTTACACTTACGACTTACAACTTACGGAATCTTATTTGTTGCGCTGATTTTTTTGCCAAAGCAGTTAAAAATAGAAGAAAATCGGTAAATTAATTTTAACAGAATACTTTATTCTAAGTCTAGAATAAAAACCTATTGAAACTAGTTTTAATTAATTGTTTTCCGGAAATAGATGCAGAATTAAATGATTTTGTAGATAGATATTAGTTTTCCGGTTTTCCGGTTTCATAGTTTGCTGAAAATTATTTTTGGTGGTTTTTGTAGTTTTTACCGAATTTTGCAAAAAACTAGTTAAAAAATATTTTAGAGCTAAAAAAATCAACCAATCGAAACAAATTTTGATTAATTTTTTTCCGGGAATACATGCAGAATAAAGTAATTTTGTAGATTGCTATTGGTTTTCCGGTTTTCCGGTTTTATAGTTTGTTCAAAACCTAGACAAACAAAATAATTTTTTAGTAGTTTTTGTATTTTTTACCGATTTTTGTGCAAAACTAGTTAAAAATATCCAAAAACTGAAAAAATCTATCAAAATTTTAATTATTTTTTTCCAGAAATAGATGCATCATAAAATCATTTACTTAAGAACATGAATTTCCGGTTTTCCGGTTTATAAAAACCAGTAAAAACTAAGAAAAATCAAATTAATTTTTTGTTGGTGGGCAAAATAAATAAAAGCACTTAATCGAATCTAGGAAAATGTGTCAGTGCGCGTTTGCGGGAAAACCAATTTTGAAAATTTATCAATATTAAATGGAGCGTAGCTGACCAGGCTCGAACGTGTCGTGCGCGTTTACACGCGTCGGTTATTTAAATCCGAAACGCGAAAAACAATTTCATTGCGAATTTAGATGCAATCGCCGGGGCGGTAAACTCCATTCGCGCAATAAAAACGTATCCTATTAAAACAAGTTTATTGCAAACTGTCGTGTACGTTTGAGGCGCGTGCTCGCAATCCCACTAAATTCAAATCGACTCGACGTTTTATTACCGCACACATGCAATGTACGTGCAAAATTTTACTTCGCTTCCGCAATAAACAAAAATACTTATCAAATCTATACACACACAACTAAAAACAAAATCCAGGATTTATTTTTAGATAAATTTTTTTAAATTAATATTTTCGTTATCTGAGTGGATAGAAACGCTCCATCAGTTGTATTACACCTTTGTGAAGAACTATCCGTGCACCATTCGCGTTTCGGCTGGTTTATTACGCTCGCAATGATTAATTGCTTTAGTTTATATTGCGCGCAAAGCGCAAACAACAAACTCGCACATATTATATCAGTCACCAGCCGCGGCTCGCGGCTAGCTTCCTTTTCCTGTGTTTCACTTCAGACACTACTTGCGTGTGTGGTGTTGCATTGTGTGCCGGGCGCGCGCGCTCTGAGCCCAAGAGATGGATGGCCGACGTGGCTGGCAGCAATTTTCTTACTTTTCGTTTCTTTGCACACCCTGGGCTAGCAAACTAATCATTTACAAAACTTTACAACTTGGGAGAGATAATTTAAACTTGCAAATGAGTACGTTGCACACACCAGAAGTGAAAAGCAAATAAAATGCACTTTTAATTATTTCACAAATTCCGCCGCATTATTATGAGCAATCTATTTGTTTAATTTTGATGAAATAAATAGATTTAGATAGACAATTTAATTGCGCAAATTTCTATAAAGAGATAATTTAAATATTTTAATCAACAACAAAATGGCGCGGGTTTAAATACATCAAATCAAATTAAAAAATATTTTTGCAATGTTTTTTGTTTTTTGTGATTATAAATAATTGGTGGGTTTAATTTTAATTAAATAAAGTGATTTTTAAAGATTATTTAATTGCGCATATTTCTATAAAAAAATAATAAAAATATCTGTTAAAAATACAAAATGGCGGGGGTTTTAATACAAAAAATCAATATAAAAATTATTTTTGCAACGTTTTTTGTTTTTTATGATTATAAATAATTGGTTGGTTTAATTTTAATTAAATAAAGTGATTTTTAAAGATTGTTTAATTGCGTATATTTCTATAAAAAAATAATAAAAATATCTGTTAAAAATACAAAATGGCGGGGGTTTTAATACAAAAAATCAATATAAAAATTATTTTTGCAATGTTTTTTGTTTTTATGATTATAAATAATTGGTTAATTTAATTTTAATTAAATAAAGTGATTTTTAAAGATTTTTTAATTGCGCATATTTCAATAAAAAAATAATAAAAATATCTGTTAAAAATACAAAATGGCGGGGGTTTTAATACAAAAAATCTATATAAAAACAATTTTTGCAATGTTTTTTTGTTTTTTATGATTATAAATATCTGGTTTATTTAATTTCAATAACATAACGTGATTTGGAAAGATAATTTAACTGTGTATAATCCTATAAGAAAATAATATAAATTTCTTTAAAAAATACAAAATGGCGGAGGTTTAAACACAAAAAATCAAATTTTCTCAGCAAAAAATGCAAATTTTACATTTCTTCTTATTTTAAACAATATATAAATAAATATATACATATTCAATTTATTTATATATAGAGAGAGATGAAATTTAACCCTCTTTTAACAACCCCTTCAGTAAAATTGGCATAAATCTGTGTCCGATTTCCCGCTTTGAAATTCTATTTGTATCTGCGTTAACTATCTACAAGTCCAACATTCCAACAATTTGCGTCGCAAAAGCAAACCAACAAACGTTCGTATGTTAGAGGGAAGCTTCTCATCCCTTTGCCGAATACAGGAGGGATGAGGGTGTATGTCCGTGCTCTCGACCGAGGCGTTAGTCCCGTGTGGATAAACGTTAATTCCATTCGTCGTCGTTTTCGCCACGCCATTGAAAACAGAAGCTCTGGAAGCTCAAAAGCTAAAAGCTCACACAAACAAATATTACAATTCTTTATCCTTGTACCTTAAAATTCAAAAAGAAAAATTTTATTCATCAACTAAAAAATGAACATAAAAACTTACCATTTCCTGTTTTGGTTTTCGTTTCAGTTTTGGTCCTTGATATATCCTGTCAACGTGTGTCTATTTGCCGCACGCATAAATACAAAAGCATATTCCATCCTTCATCCCACATCCCGAGCTTTCAACCCCAAACACTTTACCTCCACGCAGTGAACAACGTACGGTAAACGACGGCACTATAAGGACGCAGGACGAGCATCGGAGCTTTGATGCGTAATTCCGAATTAATTTGCATACTTTGCACAATGTGTGTAATGATTGATTAAACTCGAACCGACACACTCACATGCACACATAAATAATTTCTATTAAACACACACAAATACACACGTAGAGTTATCATACATGATAAACTATGGTGGTAGTTGTGGCCACAGTCATTCTCCGCGTCGAGAGTTGCGCGCAATGAAACGCGCATTGTTATATTGTCGTGAGTAGGCCAATGAGGTATATATGAGGCTTGTGCGGAACCTCACCCTCTCTTGCCGCCCCTCATGCCACCGCCGACAAACTTCCTCTGGTATAGGTTTCGATGGTGCGGGCGTACGAGCGGGCCAATGAGTAATGAACAAGCGGCCATTAAGTATGGTTAATGATGTTCACATGCAGCGCACACCAGCGTTGTTATATTGTTGTAATCTGTCAAACCATAATTAAATATGTACGCACACCCTTCCAGGCACACACTCAGTCTACGCTTTATAGAAAGGAGGCATCATCAAGGTTTGATTTATTGCCGTCTGGTTAGGAAAACGAGTTTTTGTTTCATAAAGTGTTTTAATTTAGTTTTTCAGTGGGAAAAACGCAGAATGTGTTTTGACATTGTTTTATTATTAATAAAAATTAAATATTTATATGGAAAATATTTTTTGTTGTTTAATAAACATGAAAAAATTGAGTTTTTAGGCAAAAATAAATATTTTTTACCAAAATTTCAATTATTTTGTTGTTTATTTATATTTTTAATAAATTTTTAAACCAAATCATAAATACATACTTATATTTTAAGAATATGTTTAATTTTTAAGTTTACTGTAATTAGAAACTGTGTAATTTTGAATTAAAGTTAAGGTATTTCTATTCCCGGCGCCTCCACACTATAATTCCAATGCATTTTCACGTTTTTTTGCATTTAAAGATGTTTTAAAGTGTCGTACACTCGTTGTGAATTAGTATTAATTAAAGTTTGTAGAGTCATGTCGTCTGACTGTAATTAATAACACATTAAGTGGCAAATAAGCAATGCCGCACAAGCACCGCGCCGCTCAAAGTGGGTGAAAGTGGACGTTTTATGGAAAATGTTGTCGTAGTCTCCTCCGGTGCGCGCCGCACGCCTCTTAAAATATGCAAATTCTTCATGTTTTAATGCGCCATCCCGCTGCTTTGCTGCACTGGCTCTTTACCGCCGTTTTTACTCGGAAACTATTTCGCTTATAAGCCGCGATTGCGCTCGGATTTGTTTCTATTTTCGGGCTGGTCGCTGCATAATTGTAGCGAATGCGACAGTAGACAATGGAAATTCGCTTCGGATTTATGTCTAACGACGTTGGTGCTAGCCAAGGCGCAGCGGAAGCAAACGGAAAGCCCGAGACGAGCTTCGTTTAGAGGTTTAGACGTTTGCTCGAACGGTTATTGCGGATATAGAGTCGGTGATCATTAGGGACGAGAAGCAGCGTCCTTTATAGCGTTGTTCTATTAAGATAATCTTATTGCAAAAGCTCCAGGCGTTTATCGTGATAACTGCCAACACAATCATAACCACAAAATTTGTTTTTTTCAAAAATTACAAAAAATAAAATTTAAACCTGAAAAAGTCGAAATTTGGTTGGAATTAGTAGAAAGTGTTGAAGGGGTTGTTTCACACCCTTGGCGTCTTTCTCGACGACGAACACAGATTGTCGGAATAGAATTGAATCAATTCCCAAGCCTTAATGTGATGAAATTCCTTTTCCAACGCGAGCAAATAGCACCTACGTGTTGCCGAAGCTCCAGAATTTGAATTTACGCCGGCAGAACGCTTGTGCAACCTCGCACTTTCCTCCTCTCTTCACCCTCACATCCGGGTGATGGTAGTAGTAGTGGTAGTCGAAGTCAAACATGGCTGAAAGAACGCCACTCGTCTCAAATCGCTTGTTTTGCCCGTTTTCACTCGCAGACGGTGATTGAATCGCATTTTCACAAAATCGAAATGCGCTCACTTTAATTACCAATCGCGTGTCGTCTGGGCAATAAAGGCACAAAAAAGCTTAAGAAACATGAACACCCCCGCAAGTAAACCCCAGAAAGTTTCAAGTCTTGCAAAAATTCGGCGCGCCAAATGTCGGTCAGCAGAGCGTTTCGTGGAATTTCCGTGAGCGTTCCTTTTGTGGTGAACACAACCCATTCTCATTCTCGAAAACTCAAAGAACTTCTGAAACTGAATGCCGTTCGATCTCTTTGTCCAGCGATCACACATTCAGAGTGTATCAAGAACAAATTCAAAATAAAAAAATTTAACCTCAAAAATAAATAAATCGAGGTTATCTATATATATATATATATATATAAATAAATTGCTGTTTGTTAGTCTCGCTAAAACTCGAGAACGGCTGAACGGATTTATCTTATCTTGGTCTTGAATTATTCGTGGAGGTCTAGGGAAGGTTTAAAGGGTGAGAAAAATTCGAATAATTGCCGGGAAAATCCTCAAAACAGCTCTTTTCTATTGAATAAAATTTGACATTGAGATTCAATCATAGGTATAGTTAAATAGTTGAATTCGAGATGGCGCGCTGAAGTGCATTATTGACAAAACTTTATATAATTAATTTCTTTAAATTAAAATTGCTAATCTTATTGATAGAATTGACACTTACTAGGAGTATGTCTAGAACAAGAGCGAAAAAACGAATTACATTTTTATTAAACACTGCCGGAATGAAGTCGCGGGCAACAGCTAGTGTTAAATATAAATTAAATAGTATTGGTAATATTTCCGAATAATTTCCCACTAAACCTAACAGGATATGCGTAAGCTTATTACAAAACATTCAGTTGGAAGGGATGAAGGGATGAAGGGATGAAACACATATTGAACATTCATCCATGATGTGTATGTGAGAGACTAGGAAAAGTGGATAATTTAATCGGACGCATGTGAATCGTGTGAAAAAGCAAGTTTTTCGTTTTTCATTGTATCGAATGTTTTTCATTCCCCCGCCGTCATAAATCATCAATTACGGGATAGTTTCAACTTTCAGCGGTGCGAGATCGACACAACCAAGGGTGGTACACTTGGTGCGTCCAATTAAGAGAACAATAAAAGCAATTATTTTCTTAATTCATCATCCGCAATGGATTAAACGCACGCGGCGTCATATTGATTTTGATCGTGGGTTGAAGAACACTCAAAAATTGAAAAATTTAAGTGACAAAGTCAATGAATTCAATGATTGGAAACCGGAAATGTGTTTGTGCACAAAGGAGCGTGTAGATAGAATTTCGCAGATAAAGGATTTGTAATTAACTTTTTGATTTGTCGCACATCGCACATTCCGGGAATGTTATTGGGAAATTCTTGTTTTCTGACCGCAGTATTACATTATAACATTAATTATTAACAAATTCTTGTGAAATACTATATTTTATTCACGTGTTGAAAATTTAATAATTTACATGCCAACCTGTTGAGTACCCGGCGCCTCCACAAAAATCCAACATGAAAAATTTGTCACAATTAATAAGTCATGAGATGGGAAATTATTTTCATACTGAGAACGTTGGTTAATTGGTTTTCACAACCCTTGGGAAGATAAAGGAAGGAAGGAAGAACCTGTCCTTGCATCTTCTCAGCTTAAGTTTTAGTTTTAGTTCAGGTCATGCTTGGTTATGCTAGCAGTACAATGTGCGTTGGTGCGCGACGTTTTCCCCGAAAGCTCGCCGTTCGCCACACCGCCGCCTGAATACAAAACGACCCATTACGCGCCGTAATGATATTCATTCTGATATATGTTGTGCCTCTTAGCACGCTACGAGCCCCCTTCTTAAATATTAAATGTACAAAACGTAATGGTCACAATAACCCGGCGCCTTCACCATATTCCCCTTTCTGCTTGAGATATAAAATCTTGTTAAATGAGGCTTGTGATTAATATTTGATACGTTAAACTGACCTTAAATTTTTATGATGCTGTGTTTTGGTTTTTGATAGTGATGATGTTGTTTATTGTTGGTTTTAGGTGGCGTGGGTGAGGGCTGAGGATCAGACTATTCTCAGTCTGCATACGAAAGTGGTGACGCACAATTCGCGCATCACCGTCACGCACGACAACCTGCAGACGTGGCATTTGCGTATCCGACAGCTGAAAGAGTCCGACCGCGGCTGCTACATGTGTCAAGTTAACACGAACATCATGAAAATGCAGCAGGGGTGTCTCGACGTGCATGGTAAGCTAATTTATTACAATATATTTTTTATTTTTTGCAAACAAAACAGATAAAAACAAAAAAATAAAAAAATGCAAAAAAAAGTGATTTTATGATATTTTTTATATTGTTTGTAATATTTGACAACACTCCACACTTCATTATTTGGCAGTTGAGTAAAAATTTTAGATCAATTTGTTTTTTATATTCAAATAAAACAAAATGTAATTTAAAACTGTTCAAAAAATAACATAGGTTTTATTACGTGGAGGCGCCGGGAACAAATTTATTCTGTATTGCTAAATTTAGTCTGACACTATATTAAAAATATAGCAATCATGTCAACATGCTATTTTGTCCTTCCTATTTGTTCATTTGTTCATTTATCCACAGAAAAAAATTATTACCTATGTTTTGCCTGCAATTAACAAACAACGAGTGCTTATCTACCCGTGTAGATACTTAAATAATCAATAATAGCGTGTCAGCTGATGTGTTCTACATATTAAACTAAATTTTACATCAGTCGTGTTTTTCCATCGCGTTATTTACGATCAACTTAATATTTATAATTATTCATTGATGAATATTTCAATTTTCTTGTGTTTTTTTGTGTTTTGTGTTTTTCTAAAGTGTTTTCTGAAGTTTCTTGCGCTCAATATTGGCTTCAATAATAACTAACTACTTATGAGTACGTCTATTATATGCATAAAATATTCATTGGAAGTTATGAGTGCGAGTACTAGTACGAGTACTATTAGTGCTTTTAGTGCAGCTCATCAATTACACCCAGATCGATCAAAAGTAAACAAAATTTATGAGCGTGTAGTTCAACGCTTGCATTTAGTTTATATAGCCTCAATTTTATTCACACGACTTTTTAAATACATAAATAATTTATTTTTATAATAATTTTTTACTTTTTTTTTGGAAAACTTTAGATTTTTTTGTAAATTTGACGAAAAATTAGGAAAAAAAATTATTTACTCAAGTATGACGTCATAGATAAATTAATATACCTTTAATTTTATTTATAAAACTATTTTGTTTTATAAACAATTATTTGTTATATTTATTTTTAATTTTTCTTGAAAAAATTAAATTTTTTTCTTAATTTTTCCAAAAAAACTTTTAAAAAATTAAAAAAATATATTTTTTGCTAAAAAATAAGATCATAGGCTAAGTAAACTCTAGCTTCATATAACCAATAAAAAAAGTGCGTTAATTTAGTCTATCTAATAAGTAAAATAATTAAATTCCAATTCTTTGACAGCGTTCGGAACCTAATTACTTTCAGTCACGCAGACTGACGCATCGAGTTGCATGGTGATTGTATCGATGGATTTAATAACATATCGCTACCAGTAGCCTACTTTCAACATGCATATTTGTACATTGTACACATTCTGCATTCAGAATTAAACAGACTAGTTGAACAACTAGTAAAACTAGTTTAACTAATCAATAATGCAAAATTTAAAGAATTTTTCTTAAAAATAGAAATTTATTAAAATTATGGCGTTGAAAAGGTGTAAAATAAATTGAAAACGTTCAAAAATAATATTTGAGAGTGTCGCCACATGAGTATCAGTTTTAGTATCGAACTATTCCGAAGAAGTAGTAGTAGGAAAATAGCGCGCGCCCCGCGCCTCCACCATCCAATTTCATTTGCGCAAAATGAGCACGTGCACGTGCCGCCAATGCAGTGTGTGCAACGCCGAATTGATTAAATAATATTTACACAATACACAATGCAGTTGTGCCCTAACTATTTTAAAATAAGCAGAAAACTTGACATAATTTCAAAAATTTGAAAAAAATTATTTTTTTTGTTTTTTTTTTTTTTAAGAAGGAATAGACGTCTTAAAATAAAGAATTATTGGATACAAGTAGAGTTGTTGAGTGCTTTAGGGTTGCAAGATCGATACCTCTTAATTTAGGTCCTTACAAACCGAACATTCAACGGGTTGAGACCCTTTTGAAGGTCCGAAATCAATAATAACACTCCGGGGCGCTACATTCAATTAATGATAAAGGTAAACACTCAAATGCTGATAGTGGTTGAAGTAGGTAAGCACAACTTTGCTTTCTTGGGTTTCTATAATATTATCTGTAGATTTCTTCTCAAACAACCAATTTTTTCTTCTAAATTTTTTCTATTTTTTTATGTTTTTATATAACGGTGTGATAATAGCAAACAGAAATGTGTAAATTTATGCAGCAAACAGACATAAATAGAAACTATACGCACATGGTCCCTTAATTTAACCCTTTGACGACTTGCCTAATGTTTGCACATTCGCATGCGCTGTATGTGTGCTCCTTCTTGGTTGATTTGCGTTTCGGGCGAGGGCGTTTTGAAATTAGCTTACACTCTACGCCGACGGCGGTGGCGAAACGTCAACAGTGAAATATCGTGTGCGGCGCTGATAATTCACGCTAAACGAAACGCCGCCTCCGGCCGTAGTGGCTGCGAGCATGTATTATTTATACGCGCGCGCCACAGTCGCGCGCCTCGCGGCCTCACACTGGTGACGCTTTCGTGACGTTTTCTTAACACACCCGCATGCATTTGCAATGCTAATCTTTTCTAAATGGAGCGTTCTAGTGTGCATAATTGTTATGATGATTGTCATTCGCATATTTTTTTTTTTAATTTAAAATTAATTTTTTTTTTTGAAAATTTTTTTGGATGTTTAATAGTTGATTATTTACGTTATTATTGTATCTTGAGGCATCTGAGGGGACTTGATTGAATGTCGTTTGGGATGTGGTGTGTGCGTGTAATAAAGTAATTGAAATCGTCGGCGGGGGCGGCGGACGCGCGCGCGTTTTGTTATTACATGGGCGAAGCGAATCGATAAATTGCAATTACCGTTGTTTC
The DNA here is from genome assembly GCF_025399875.1 of Dalotia coriaria. NCBI lineage: Eukaryota > Metazoa > Arthropoda > Insecta > Coleoptera > Staphylinidae > Dalotia > Dalotia coriaria. The sequence continues at coordinate 1,443,183 of NW_027045446.1, forward strand.
GTCCTTGCTCGTCCACTCCCCGGGCCGGGTTCAGGTGTGTACTCACCCCTATAATCGAATTGCGATAAGGCGGAAACGACCAAAAGGGGACATAATAATTTTGTCCAACTTTACTTCTAATTGAACCAAGAATACGCTAAAAATAAGAAGTTTTTCAAAAAATTTGCCAAAAACGGCAAAAAATTAAGTAAGAAAAGTTGTGAGTACATAATACAAACAATTTTGGGGAATTTTTAAATTAGATACTAATAAATATCTGAATTTCCGTTTTTTTTTGCAAAAAATTCGCAAAAAACAAAAATTTTGTGAAAATTTAGAAAAAAAAATTTTTTATTTGTTTTATGCGCAAATTTACCATATATTTAAACTTATACTTTAATCACAGAAAAATCGTTAATTTTCCGGTTTTTGCTTTTCCTGCATTTGCAAAAAATAAGATTTTTTTCGAAAAAGTTGTTTTCAATTCGGAAAAAATCACGCCTCACAAAAATTTGGTAAAAAAATTAAAAAAATTAATTTAAAAATTTGTTTGATGCCCAAAATTACCATTTATTTAAACTTATACTTATTCCTAGGAAAATCTCTAATTTTCCGGTTTTTTATTTTCCTCGTTTTGCAAAAAATAACAATTTTTTCTAAAAAGTAGGTTCAATTTTGAAAAAAACAGTTTTCTGCCAAAAATAAACATTTTTAAAACTTTTACGTCTGGCACACTTGGATATCTTAATTTCCGGTGATAATTTCCTAATTTTTTTCCTACGTTAACGCCGCGTCCAGCAGGTGTCGCAAAATTGCACGTTTTTTCCTCTCTGACGCAAGGAAATTGTCGAATTGACGCGCCGGCCGAAAAACGTGTTTGCAGTTCAATTCCGGCGTAAACTTTACGATAGTCCCAACCACCGCGCCGCCTCCAGTGCAGCAAGCGTGCACATTTAGTTCTTTTGCGCGTACGTATATCAAATTTTAATTTCCCGACAGGCGGCAGCGCACGTGCACACCGCCGACGGATTGCGGAAGCGAGCGTATAATAACGGATGCATGAGTTTTACTCCGGAGGCAGCGAGCACACGCAAAAAATGTCCCGGATTTCACTCACTCACTACTATACAAAGTATCCACACTGTACAATAATTTCGTCATATTCTCGCTGCTAAACGCAAACATTTTTTTAATGCGTTGATTACACTCTGTATATTAGTGTGGTACTTTTCAAGTGCCATTTATTTCTGTGAGGCACATTTTATTTTTGCAACTTCCTGCTCTGAGTTGAAGTTGACTGCTCGCTCGAATAGCGTTTCGCGTCACAATAATGAACATTCATCAGTGGTGCGCGGAGAAAAAAAATTTCAACAAAATATTAAAAATGCGCAAATTTTTACTTCGACGCGCATAATCTAATTAGCTATGCGCACAATCGCAGTAATTAAAATCTCGTCGCATATTTTATTTTATTTTCTGTATAAAGCAGGCGAACATAAAAGCAGATATCTTGACATTACAACAACACGAACAAAAATGCGAGTGAACAATGCGCGCGTACTGAGAAAGGAGGATAATTGCGCTTTCTTGAGGAAGTGGAATTCAAGTGAGTAATTAGTTTCGCGTGTGCTAATTTTAAAAGCATCCAGGTTATTTTTTTCTCAAGGAAAAATGAATTGTTTTGGGTTGAAAAATGACCGGAGATGACATTTTGTGTTCGTATCGAAGGACCAAAGGGGGTTGTGGACCCAAATGGGTATTTTACAACTTGTACGAGCTTTCAAGCTTTCAGTTTGAAACATTGAAACGTTGAAACATGGATGTCTTGGGACAGGATTTACGGAATCAATCAATTTTGTTTTGTTTGCAAAAAATTTTTGCAAAATTTTTAAAATTTAGAAAAAAATAAGAATTTTTGAAAAATAGTGAAGATGTAATATGCAATTTCGAAAAAAAAACATTGTTTTGTATAAAATAAACATTTTTCTGAAATTTTTTATGTTTGAAAATTGAAATTTTCAATTTTTTCACAAAAATTTCGCGAAATTTTCGTTTTTTTTTCCATAAATTTCGCAAAAAAATTAGGAATTTTAGAAAAAAGTGAAGATGTAAGATGCAATATACAAAAAAAACATTGTTTTGGTATAAAATATACTTTTTTTTAAATTTTTCATGTATAAAAATTAAATTTTTTCATTTTTTCATAAAAATTTTGCGTAATTTTCTATTTTTTTCCAAAAATTTTGCAAAAAATAGGAATTTTAGAAAAATAGTGAAGATGTAAGATGCAATTTATAAAAAAAAAACATTGTTTTGTATAAAGTATACATTTTTTTAGAAATTTACTATGTTTGAAAATTAAAATTTTTCATTTTTTCTCAAAAATTTTTCAAAATTTTCGATTTTTTTCTAAAAATTTTGCAAAAAAATAGGAATTTTTAAAAAAAGTAAAATTTATTATTAAAAACAAACATTTTATTATATAAAATAAACATTGTTGTGGCAAAATTTCCAAAATTCAAATTTTTAAATTTTTTTTTGCAAAAATTTCCCTGTTTTTGCTAAAAGCTACTTTACTTATGTTGATTACAAAAACACAAACGCTCCACATACAACTTATTTCCATGATGACAGTTTTGGTCGAGTGATAAATGCAAAAAAAACCTCCTCTTTGAATACGTTTTTTACGCTTTTGCTCATTTGTAACAAGCCCTTTTTGGCGTTTTCCCGTCATTGTACCTGAACGCCACCCCTGTGACACCCGTTCAAAGATGCGCACAAAGTAAACACCGGCACGTATTTCCCGGTTATTGAAATCCCTTGGATTTCATTCGAATGCGTGTTTGATGTCGAGGAATCATTCGCAAAAAATTGCCTCTCGTGCTCAACCGCGTTTGTTCACGAGTATTTTTATTTTTAACGTATGTGTGTTCATCTACCGGCATAGCAAACACTGGAAACAGAAAAAAAAAGGGCGCGTGATACGCGCGATCTGCATTTGCCAGTCCCGTGCGCTAATTGCGACCGGTTTTTCTCTCTTCGCACAAAATGGCGTTGCATTTATCTGCGGCGCTGCTCGTTTCGGTTCCTTAGCCCGTCGGCGCTTTTAATTAATCAAATGACAGTCGTCGCTTGGCAGATTTTTTGAGGTCCTTTTCTTTCTTTCTCCCGGGGTCGTCGACGGGATTTTTTCCGGTTTTCCGGTTTTTGTCCTTCGCTTGTTTACCGCTTTATTTCGTGGCAGTGGACAAAACGCGATTGGACTTTACGTTCAATTGCAAAAAGAGGAGAAGAACAGGCAATTAAAACTTTCCAAACGAGTTTCGGCGCATTTCTGCGACAAAAAAATGTTCATATTTTGCGAAATAACATAAGGAAAAATAAAAAATCTCGCTACGCAAGTGGCACTCGGATGCACTCGCATCGAGGAAATAATTTCGTTATGTCTACGCGAATGGAAAAATGTTTATCATAAAAGCATTAAAATTAAGTTATCTAGCCTGCAATTACACCCGAGAGAACCAATTTGCGGCAAACATTTAGCGTTTTAATTGTGTGTGCGGGCTGGAGTGAACTTTTTTCCTGTTTTTCTCGCGTGTTAAACACTGGAGGCTGATGAAACTCTGATGTTATTTTTTTCACGCGCAGATAAAGGCTAATTACGCATATTTTGACGGAAATTGTCAGAAAAATACGCAAAACTTTTATATTTTACATTTTCAACCTTTTGATCTTATTTTAATAATTAATACCATCTTGTATTTTATGTATGCTTTAGTAGGAGCTACTTTTCTTTGTGTGTAACTGGTTCCCGGAGTGTTATGTAAATGAAAGAAAATTTCGAAATTGCTGATGTCAGTAGCCTCGGCAACATCGCGCGCGGCCTGAAAAGGGAACTCGGGAAATTGAAGTGGAAAAGGGTTTTATATGTTATTGCCTTTTATAAAGTGTAGTGGAATTTCGGCAAGACGTTCACGGCGTGTCTTGCTTCTGTCAAGACGTGCTCGTCGGCAAGGTGTAGCATTTTGCGTGCGTGTCGAGACGCAAACGCCGCCAACTTTGGACGAGGGGTTGTTTCACGAAATGATTACATGCCGGCGGATGTTTCTTAGTTGTTGTTTTACGTGTTTGCGAAATTTTCCGGATTAAATGGCCAGCGAAACAGCGAGAAACACAAATTAAACACGGGAATTTCTATGCCAAAACAAAAAATCATCAAAAAACAACAAATTAATAAAAATTTAAATAATTATAATCTTTATTTGTTAATATTTTTAATGATATTAATAATATTAACAAAAAACAATATGTTTTTTTATTTTTTTGCAAATTTTTTTGCAAAAAATACAAAAATTTTCCGAAAAAAATTTATTTTCATAAATTAAAAGAAAAACGTAAATATTTGGCTCAACTATATTAAAAATTTAAAATTACAACATCTATTTGTTAATATTTATTGTTATTTTAAATTTTTCAAAATAAAAAACTCTATTTTTTAGCATTTTTTGACATTTTTTGCAAAAAAACACAAAAATTTGTCAAAAAAATTGTTTTTGTTAAATTAAAGAAAAATTAATAACTTTAAAATAAATTTGTTGAGGCAGATTTATACTTTGTTAAATTACCTTCCTAATGACCCTTTGATCAAATTCCTCAGATGAAAATTAGCTGAGTTATGACGCTCGAAATATCAAATTTGCAAAATACGTAATTTCGAATTTTAATTGCACGCGTCATTCCGCTTTTAGTTTCGTCTGGCTGCTTTCATTAATCGTAATTAAATTAATACGTGGTTAATGACCGCACGCAGGAAGAAAGTCGTCATATTCGTAGCAGCAGCAGGCAGCATCATCCGCCCCCACAATTAGATATTAACTCGACGCTTGCAAACTTAATGAAATTCCGTGCTGCATCGGCGCGGCGAGTGCACAACTACAAGTGGATAGCCGGGGGCGGCAGCCGCAAGCAGGCGCAAGGTGGCGCGTAATATTACTGAATAATTAAAAATTCTTAATGAACGTCGAGGGAGTTTTCCTCCGCGCATAATGAAACCAATGTAATAAAGCAGAGAAAGAAGGGTTGTTTCAAACTGTTGGTGGGGGCGGGTGGGGGTGTTGTGTGGAATAGAGAATGCTAGAACGTGAAGAGCTCGCGGATGTTTTCATTAAGCGGTGTTTAAGGGTTATGAGAATAGGGGTAGTAGTGAAGGGATGTTAGGTGTACGACGGCATGACGACGCCACTTTACCATCGGCAACAAACGCTAAAGACGCCGGAACACAAGAAACGCCAAATTTCGTGCAACCCTTTGGTTTCCAGCGTCGGGGGTGGTTAAAAGACCGCCGCCGAGATTGCCGTACCGCGAATGAATAGAACAATGCCCTTCTTTTATGGATTTAAATATTAAAATCGTACAACGTGCACAGGCATAGGCGGGGGCGGCGGGGGCGGCGGGGGCGGCGGCAGCACTTTGAAGTTGATATGACTCCCGATGTCGACGACGGCGGCCCGTGCGTTTAATTATGGAGCCTCGATTTGACTACCCGAAAGCCACTCAACCCGCAACCCTGCCATCAGTGCCACCCCCGGCTTGCGGTTATTAATATCGCCTTCAAACCGACTGTATGACATTTGTGTAATAATTAAATTTATTTTTCGTTCTATCCAATTCCATTGCAAGTATATAATGTTATTAAAACACAGCCGCGGGGGTTGTGCTCTTCTACCGCTGCTGCCGCCTCCGAGGACCACAAGGGGTGCATTTGCATACTTTGACATTTTCTTTGATTTCTTTTACGCTAGCTACACGACACGCGCGCAAACTTTAATCCAATTATCTCTGACAAATTTCATAGGATTCTTTTATACCGGAAAACCGGAAAAACGGTATTTTGCAACGTATTAAATTGAAACTGGAAACAAAGCAGACTGTCATGGAATGTTGAAGAAGCGCTCCTTTGATAACTCAAACAAATTCAGTAGATTTCCGGCGCGTTGCAGTTTCTCGCATAGACAGGTAAAGCGGAAATAATTTTTAATTCAAACTCGTAATAATGCAAAAGTTCTAACCCAATTGTAGCGACGCGCGTCGGGTGTTGCAAAACTTTGCGACGAAGATTTACAAGTTCATTAAGTCAGCCGTCACTCCATTTCCCAAATAATTTCTTGTTTGTCTCGACTCCGGAGAGAATGCGCCGCGAGTACTCGGCGAATGGCGAAAATAAGGGTAGGAAAAGGTTTTGTTTTAACCCGGAACCTGCGTTTGACATTAGGGTTTTAAATTTTCAACTGGAAGAAAATATTGCCATTTTTTGTCGTAATATTTTTTGCATTTATTGCTAATAAAACAATAACAAATTAATTTATTTATACACAATTTGGTACAATTATTGTTATTGTTGTAGAGAATACAATAATGTTTATACCATTAAAAATTTATGAACCGTTCAGGAGTTATAAATAAATTAATGTTTTATTTTTGGTCAATTTTGTGTATTTTGTGATTTTTGCTTAATTTTTGCATCGTTTTTTGTAAATAAAACAAAAACTAATTCATAAACATTAATGAAATTCAGTACACTTATAAATTTAAGTAATTAAATATTTTGCCGTTTAAATAAAATTAAATTTATTAATAGTTTAAAAGTTATCGACAAATTAATGTTTTATTTTTGGTAAATTTTACGTATTTTGTGATTTTTGCTTAATTTTCACATCATTTTTTGATAATAAAACAAAAACTACTTAATATATTAAAATAAAATTTTGTATACTTATAAATATAAATAAAAGGAATGTAACGTAGTTTGAATAAATATTATTTTGTTAATAATTTAAAAGTTATCAACAAATTAGTGTTTGATTTTAAGTCAAATTGTGCTTTTTTCCACATTTTCACAAGTATTAGTGTTCCGCATTGCGTTTCGTAAATCTTATCTGGCGCAGATCTTCGCCTTTTCAAGTTATTCATACGCTGAGACGACGACGACGACAAGACAGCCAAGCCGGCGGCGGCGGCGTTGTTCGTTTTAATCAAAACGCTCTCCGCAAGGCAAATCTATGTCGCTCGTCGTCCGGCGGGCGTCCGTCCACTGCAAAACGTCAGGATACGCACACACACGCACCCGTAACCGGAAATTCTCCGCAAAGGAAACAATTGCAGACCTCAACGTTTACAAATTCACCGCTGAGGTAAACGCTCCCGCCGGCGGAGCATTCGTGAATGTTTGAGAACCTTTCGCAAACATTTACAAATTGCACGCGCACGCAGACACGTCATGTCTCGGCGGGGGCGGCGCGGGCAAAGCTGTATTGTTAATAATTGCGCATGACGGACACGCTACAAATGGCACTGTTTGCGCGCACACAGCCGGAAAAAAATAAGAAAGAAAAACAACGACTGACGGCAATTTGTCATCGTGATGTACTAGCGTTAAACCCACGCACCGAACGCAGAAATTACCGGGGCGACAGGTAAACAACAGAAACATCCCACAACGCTAATGATTTTGTTATAAAAACGTATAAAACTTCAACCGCACAAAAAATGCAATATGCAGTAATCGATTACGGAATTTTTCTATTTTCCCATGGTGGAGGCGCCGGTATTACACGCGTGCGTACGAATGGAAAATTGCCAATTACGATTGCACGCCTAATTGCATTTTCCAATTACGTCAGTTTTGCATTCAATTGCAATTGGGGAAGCTGTCAACAAAACATTATTTTTCCACCGTAATTGAATAATTAGGGGTAGTTTTTAATTTTTCTCGTTTTTATCGTGTAAATTACACTCATTAACATGCCAGCGTTTGTATTTTGATGTGTTGTAATGTAAACGTGTGTAATTTTCATAATTACAGTGTTTTCTTAAGGGTGGATTAATTAAATTCAACATGTTTGTTCACTTCGTGAGGGAAAAAATCAATTTTCCTAAGGGTTGTTTAGAAATGTAATTTTTTCTAAGCACAAAAGCTGCGCAAACATAAACCCGAGATAAGAAGACGGTGTAGATCGTAGATTGGTGAAAGGAAGCTGTTTGAGGGGTAACGGGTGAAAAACTACCCTTAAAGTTATCAGTTTAAAAAAAATTGTTTTTTTTTTCTAAAATCGACGTAAAATTGTTTTTTCTTAACTTCTTGGTAGATACCTATTCATTTAAAAAAAATATTTAATTAAAAAATTGTGTGCAAAAAACTTGAAAATTGTGGATTTACAGTAAAAATACGCAAAAAATATGTTTATGCCTTTATCACGCCAAAACCATTAAAGTAAAATTTATAAAATTTATTATAAATAGAGCTTGGACCATAATAAATAACATAGGATATTTTTTGATTGCAGAAAAAAATTCTAAAGGGGTGAAAATAAGGGTTGAAAGTCAAAAAATGTCTAAACTTTCACAAAAAAATTTTTTTTTTTCCTAAAATCGACGTAAAAATTGTTTTTTTTTAATTTCTTGGTAGATACCTATTCATTTTTTCAAGTCACAAATTACCCCGCCGGCTCTTACACCCCACGAGTGTGAAATTAAATATTCATAGATACGGCGCACACGGGGGGTGTGGGTACAGAGGTGGAACGCGAGCTCGCATGCGATATGATAAAAATGTTCAGCTGCCCGTATAGAGGCACATATTTCATGCGATAAAAAAAGCGCGCCCGAAAGATATTTCAAGATTTCCAGGCGTGTACATCGCGCTGGGTGCGAGATGTGCCCGCCACGTGTGCACACGTGTGCACGCGCATTTCCATACATTCATACGTGTCCACGGAATTATACTTGCCGCCATAGTAAATCATCGAGGATTAGGCCACACGCGCCTATCCGTTCTATTCCAACCGCCCCGGCCCGCCAACCTTAGTTTTCCCATAGTCGTCGAAATTTTCTTTGCGCGACATTTGTTCTTTTTGCCGACACTCATCATATTTATGTGAATAGATTGGTTCTGGCAACGCTAAAGTGGATTTGGAACAGGAGAAACCTCTGTTCTATAAACTCTGACGTCAGGGTTGGCTAAAAGGGAAATTTTGGGTTTTGGGTTTGTTTTTAGAAATAAGGATTTAATAGGTTATAAAAAAGTTTCAAAATGACAAAAATAGCTTTAAATTTTATTTTTCGATTTTTTTGCAAAAAATCACAAAAACGAAAAAATTCCAGAAAAAAATGTTTTTTCATTTATTTTAAGAAAATTATACTAAAACAGGTTTGGGTGTTATTTTGGCAAAGATTGTGTTCTAATTTATCAAAAAAAAAGTCAAAAAGTTGACAAAACACATTTTTTTCCATTTTTTTGCAAAAAAAAATTAAAATTGCTGAAAAAGTTTTTTTTTTCTAATTTATTTTTGCAAAATTATACCCAAACACACTTTGCTTTTATTTTTGCCTTGATTATATTTTCGAATTTATCAAGAAAAAGCTCAGAAAAAGCCCAAAACAAATTTTTTTCCAAAACTTTTAGCAAAAAAACTTTAAAATTGCGCAAAAACTTTTTTTTTAATTTATTTTTGCAAAAATATATGCAAACAAGTTATAGTTTTATTTTGGCTTTGATTATTTTCGAATTTATCAAGAAAAAGCTCAGATAATGCACAAAACAAGTTTTTTCCAAAACTTTTTGCCAAAAAACTTTAAAATTCCTAAAAAAATCCCAAAAACACTTTTATCTAATTTATTTTTACTGAATTTATACCTAAACATTATAAAACATAATAAATTTTAATGAAATTTGTATTTTTATTCAAGCCACTTGATAAAACTTTCGAATATGGTCCGCATTCGATTCCGTAAAATTAGCATTTTGTGGATTTGGCAAATATTTTCATTGGCCGCGTAATTATGTTTGGTTTCTTTCTTTATCTATATAATACGAAATTAGTTTAAACGCGCGCCCGCCGCCGACGCACCGAATTAGCATAATTGATGCTTCGTTTTTGCCATTATCATATAAATCGAAACGCGATATCGTCGAAGCGAGGCCTGTGCGTCGATGCGTGCGCCAATTTTTTCCCTCGATCGACATCTTCCCTATGCAATAGGAGACGACGTTCTTTTCAACAACCATTTCTCTTCACAAAAAAAAGGGACCTCGAGTTTTTGTCTCGTGCGGGTGTACTTAGACCGAGAGAATATTGAAAATATTAGCAAAAAAAAAACATTTTTTTTGTAAAAAATAAAATTTCTAAACTTTTAATCCCTGCACTTTTCTATCAGCTTTGTGCGATGCGCACGTAGTTCGTGCTTAATTACGCATCGTCTCCGTACGCTCATTAACGCTGAAAACATCCGAGCGTGGAAAGTAATAAAACCGGAGCTTTTCATCGAGCGCTAACTTGGACAATACTCAAATAAAACCAGCCCACGCGCCTGGACACAAAACAGGACAAAATCACGTTATTCGAGATTTGTTCATTTCAATTAGTCTCGACTAGAACGCAGCGCTTTGATAAACGCAAAAGTTTAATTTTAATTCAGACACGAATTACTGTTTGACGCTGGAGTAAAACACGTGCAAATACAACTGTTTTTGCTGCATTTGTTAGAGAATCACAACTAATTGGTAAACAAACAGCGAAAATGTTTTACTAAATAAATATAAAACTTTTAAAAAATATTTAATTAAAAAATTGTGTGCAAAAAACGTGAAAATTGTGGATTTAGAGTGAAAATACGCAAAAAATATGTTTGTGCCCTTTTCACTTCTAAACCAATTAAGTAAAATTTATAAAATTTTGTATAAATATAGTTTAAAGTATGGTAAATAACATAGGATACTTTTGAGTGTACAAAAAAAATTCTAAAGGGGTGAAAATAAGGGTTGAAAGTCAAAAAATGTCTAAATTTTCACAAATTTCCCAAAATATTCAAAATTTGTATAATAGTTTAACAACTATAGTGTTCCTCTTGATCCTTTTAAACCCTTTACTAAATTCTCACCCTTGTTGAGGACATTCCAAAAGGTCCTCGTATATATCACCCGTTTCTCCCGATGTTTGTCCCATTTCCCACCCGCAGTAAACGCGACTTTTACGACGCACGTAAAATAATATCTTAACTGATGCGAAAGCTCTACACAAACAATGTACAATTTTAGTACGGCTCATCTAGTAATTAACATTTGGTCCACGCAACTCGTAAAACTTTTATGAAACTTTTATGCACCTGCACTCTTCGAAATTATTGTGTATCTTATTGTTTTCCCGGACAATGTATTAATATAATGAATTTTTAAACATGTGACGCTATAAATTCCCCACTGCAATAAAACGCCATCTGTTAAGTGCTAGTGCTAGGTGGGTACAATAATCGGCTCGTGTATTCGCAAACAAACATGGCGCTTGGTTTATTTTATCGCTGACTTGACGCCGCACTTGCTTCTGAGTGCATTATCGTGTACCGATGCAGATTTAAAATACGCTATCTCTGCATCCCGTGTTCGATCCGCACAAATCTGACCTAAAACCGCCCTTAAAATACAGAAATAAATAATATAACCTCAAAATTCAACTCGTCTTCACTATAAAATTAGAAATATTATGTTGTATTTATATCTAAGTTATTTTTATGTTTCCTGATGTTGTTTAGTGGTTTATAGGTAATTTACGCAGACATTTTGTGTCCTTAGATAAACCACCCTCATTTGAGTATTGTTAACATTCCGCACGCGTCCTGCGAGCACCTGCAAAGTTGTTAAATTTAATACCGGCAAGCGCTAAGTATTTAAACGTCCTGAATTGCGCCATTAATAAATAATGTGCAAATTACGCCCTCCACCCTTTCTAACCCCTTCATCCCAAGCACTGGACTCACGGTGGTACGTTACCATTACCAACTAACCGGATTCCGGATGTGATAAATGAATATTTATCATTTTAACTCAAATACATGAAAAGTGAATTTTTTTCAGTGTGTGGATGAATATTTACATTTTGAATTACATATTTGACATATTTGTTAATTCACCCCTTGTGCAAGTATTCACAAAGCAAGTCAAACAAATAATTCATTTGTTTAATTATGTTGTAGCATATTCTCGGGTCCTTTGAACACGCAGTGCAAAATTCTTTTATTTCCGCGTTTGTGGCGGTCATTGCCAGGCGCCTCCACCAAAACGTACTCAAAGAGCATAAAATACACAAAGCGAATAAATAATATGCAATCATTTCGTAATTTTGTCTTATTAGTGTCTTTTTTTCTATTGCAGTACCGCCGGATATTATCTACGACGATACAAGTGGTGATCTTTCAGTCTCAGAGGGTGAAAATGCCACCCTATGGTGTCGGGCAACTGGTCATCCAACCCCTAGAATCACTTGGAGGCGTGAAGATGGCCATCCGATTATTCTACGTCGTGGAAATCGCGATGCTGTTAAAGGTAACATTTTTGCCCGGCGCCTCCACACAATACAAACCCACACATTTTATTTTTAGTAAAAACATTAATATAAAAATTCATTCTTGTCTTTTTGATGATGATAATAATACCTATGCAATATCTGCGACATTTCCATTGTCACAGGTTGTCATTTATATAAAATTTCATATTTGCATACAGGAGAAACTAAAAATACGTTTTTGTTTAGTGCATGTGTTGGATATAAATTATATCGATGTAATACACTGTATATTGTGTATAAAAGGTACGCGAAGGATGAATGTAGAATAGGGGAAAGAGTGTAGAATATTTTTCACCGTCGGCAGGCAATTCTGTCATTGAGTATTCCGCATGGCCTGCACCTAAAGTAACATATCACGTGTCTGTCTGTCGTGGCGGGCGGCACGTTTTTAAAAATTGTCCCCGGTTCCTTATGCATTTACCATCACGTCACACCGGGGCCAACCATATTTTTATACACACACTTTGCCATCGTACACATTTTTACGTTTTTTGAATGCGACAATCTACATTCTCATCCTGTCGTGAGGTTGTTTTGCAAAAAGCTTGGAAACAGGATGTGAGAATGGGGAAAATTATTAGTATCAATGAAAATGTCAAAATAAAGGATAATTTTTAATGTTTTTAATAGATTTTTTCAAATAATTTTTTCTACAATTAAATTTATTTTTAGAATTGGAGAAGCATGAGTTTGATTTTAATGATTTTTTATTTATTAAACCACATTTTATATTCTTTTTAATTGAGTTTTGCAAAAAATCATTTTTTTGCAAAAAAATTTTTCTAAGTCTAAATTTATATTTAGAATTCAAGAACGGTTTGTCCGAATTTCAAGATTTTTCAATTACTACGTGCGCCTTGGTCTTAGCTATTAGAATAACTTTAAAAAATTAAATAATATTCAAAGAAGAAAAAGTTATAAGCAAAATACTCAAATAAAAATTCTGCAATTAAATTTATATTCCGAATTCAAGAACGCCTTGTCCGATTTTCATGATTTTTGAATAATTAGGTTTATTTTGGTCATAAATATCAGAATAACTTTAAAAATTTTAAAAATATTCAAAGAAAAAAAAGTTATGAGCAAAATACTCAAATAAGAAAATTCTGCAATTAAATTTATATTTAGAATTCGAGAACGCCTTGACCGATTTTCATGATTTTTTTAATTACTAGGTGCGCCTTGGTCTTAACTATCAGAATAACTTTAAAAAATTAAATAATATTCAAAGAAAAAAGTTATACGCAAAATACTGAAAAAAAAATCTGCAATTAAATTTATATTTAGAATTCAAGAACGCCATGTCCGATTTTTATGATTCTTAATTTATTAGACTCCTTTTTATCTCATGAATCAAAATATCTTTTAAAATTTCAAAAATATTTACCCAAAAAAATTCTAAGTTAAAAAAAACTTTTTCAAAACAAATTTTTTTAGTAAATATTATTTTAGTAAAATTTAACGTTCAATAACAAGCAAAACAAACATTCCGTTTGTCCGCTTCACAATTCCTCTATTATTCCATTGTGATATTTAGCCATCGTGCCGTTTTGCGACACAATTAAACTCAAAACGTACCAAAACACGTATTTCAACAGGCTGCAACAAACGCCGCCCGACTTTAGACTAATACTCCCCTCATGTATGTGTGTCTGTTGCAGTTGATACGTACAACGGCAGCAATTTGTACTTTTGGAGATTGGATCGCAAGCAGATGGGCGCGTACTTGTGCATCGCCAGCAACGACGTGCCGCCCGCCGTCAGCAAGCGCATCTTATTGAACGTGAATTGTAAGTACACACCCTTAGCCATGCTCCCACACAGCAGGGGATGAGTTGTGAGTTGTAACTGCCTCCTTTGTCGATGATATACGCGCCTGTTTGCGCATTAAGACAGCCGGCTTGTTACGCGTGTAAATAAATACACGCGGGGTGCAACGCCACCAAACGCAGCTGGCTACATTTGCGCGCCGATATTTTATGCAAATTGCGGAAGCTCGCAGCCAACACACAACGTCTTCCGAGGGTTTCTAATTACGCTACTCTCCATACACATACACACTGCAGAAAGTTCATAGAGTGATCAAACTGCAATTTATAACATATAACACAAAATACTATACTTTATACACTCGTGTGTATAATGAGGATTATTTTACTCCACAAAGTTTAATTCACTATCTAATTACATCCAACTTAACTCCAACTGAAACTTTCGGTTTTGTATTCGTTGTATTCCGCACCGTACTTCCGGTTATTCTATACTTCCGGTTATAAGTGTCGACGGTTCTCAAATAATAGCTAACTAACACTACATAGAAGAAGATAATACAATAAGTTGATGTTGGTGTGTTGGTATTTAGGAGTGGTTGGGGTTTAAGGGTAGTTTCTCGCAGGGGTGGTGGTTAGATAAGTAAAATTCGCAAGTTTCTCGATAAACGTCCAAGATTTGGTTCGGTTCGATTTGGTTCCGCTCGAGGCACCCATTGCTAAACCCTTCAAACCGCCCCCATTCCACTCCCTTAAAGGACTATGGAGTGCAGACGTTTGCCGTCCTACTACTTGTTGTGTATCGGAGTTCGCAATCTGCAGCCGGGCAAGTTTCCAGGAACTCGTTATCGGTCGCGTGAGTGGAACTCTTCCATTTTGGAGGTTAGGTCTTTTGTTTGCAACGTCAAACTAGTACTGCGCGCAGTGACTAGTCTTTGTTTTGTTTTGTGACTCAACCGGACTTATATTGGAGTTTTTTCCGGTTTTCCGGGTTAGGCCTTTTGAATGCGGAATTAAGTACACGACCAACTTCTGTTCCAGATAAGTTTCTAATTAGTTTATCGCCATGTGTTAATTCCCAGCGAACATAAAACCGGAAGTGGGTCAAGGATCATGTTACAAACATAAAATAAAAACATTACTGTTTGTAAATTGTGTTTTTTCTGTTTTAGTTGCTCCTGTAATTAAAGTGCCCAATCAGTTACTGGGCGCTCCTTTGAACACGGATGTCATGCTGGAGTGTTACGTGGAAGCCTTCCCGAACACTATCAACTACTGGGTGAAGAACCGTGGCGAGATGTTGCTCAACGGGTAAGTCTATGTTGTTTGATTCTTATTTTCCCACTGAAACTGCAAACATATTCATTTTGTTTGTTTGTTGTTGCTCCACCTGTACCCCGACGCTGCTTATTCAGCAAACACTCGATGGGAAAGCAATTCATTTATTATTTAAACCGGCAAGCCGGAAGTGTTTGTTCAAGAACAACAATTCAAATTGCTGCGCAAATTAATTTGAAAACTTTGCCGCGTAAAAATAACCTCACATAACCTAAATTGCGCGCCCACGCTGCGTATCTAAAAAAATATTGTGATAGATAATTATTCATTGGATTAGCGAACGGATGGAGTATTTAATTACGGAATGAAGTTGTGCGGATGAAAAATCTCGCGCGGAGGCTAAATGCGCCGCCGAGAGCATAATAAAATCGTAAAAATTTATGTGCGCTCGTTCATCATCGGCGGCCATTGCGATGCTGTGCGGTGGGCTGCCTGTGCGTTCACTAAAAGCATGAATATGCGAGTAAATGAAGAACTTTCATGATGTGCCGCGCCGAGAGCCGGCGAGCTTGCATTTATGTTTATTCAGGCAGGTAATTGAACACAACCACTACCACTGCCATTACCACCACTACATATTTATGACTTTGACATATGACACTGCTTGAATAAATTAGAAAACTTTTATTACATATAATAACATATTTTTTGCTCAAATTATTCGTTAAGTTGGAAAAAACACGATTTTTTGCAAATTTTACACTTAAAACATAAAAACTTGGTTATGTTAGTGACGTCATTATTGAGTAGCTCTTTAAACACATTGTATGTTGACAGTAGGAATTATTTTTTTTATAGAATAACATATTTTTTGGCTAAAATTGTGTGTTAGGTTGGAAAAAAAACTTTTTTTAAATTTTTGCACTCAAAGCATAGAAACATGGTTATGTTAATGACGTCATTGTTGAGTAGAACACCTTATACAATAAAAAAAAAAAGTAAAACATTTTTTTGCTAATATTTCTTGTTAATTTGCTAAAAAAACATTTTTTTAAATTTTTTATGCACTAAATTTAAAAACTAGGTTATGTTGGTGACGTCATTATTGAGTAGTTAATTTTAAACGATAAAAAATACAAGTTTCTAATTTTAGACACATTGTATGTGTACATTAGAAGCTTTTTTTGATGCTTGCACCACCAGGCTAAACATGCAGCACCCTGGATGAATGTAAAATAAAGACACGGCTCGACCTCGTATCGTTTCGTAGCAAAACCACATCCGGTCTTTCTTGCAACGCTCCTCCTGGAAAATAGTGGTGCATGGCAAAATGCAATCTCGGTTAAGGCAACTTCGGCCAAGATTCCGTGCTTTCTCAGCCCGGCGAGCTTTGCGAGCTTTCCGTGTGCATCACCGTGATGCTCGTTGTTCTTACTGTCCTCTACTCGACTCCACCAAGGGATGTTTACTCATCAAGCATGCGACGTAGTGCTTCAGTGTTTATGTGTGTTATTTTAAGGGAAAGCTCGTGACGCGTCCGCGCGAAGTCAAATTTTCTTCCGAGTGCAGTTTAACCTTGCACACGATGCACTTTACAAGGGTTGAAACGACCGGGGTAATAGTTTAAGTTGAAACAAGACATTGTTTGCATACTTAACTTTAACTAGAATATTTCTAACCACAATTGTGATGTTTAAAATAATTTATATGAATTTTTCAAAAATTAACATAGGTTTTTATAGTGTGGATGCGCCGGGCATTTTTTTTGTAAAACGTTTTATTTGTGAACAAATAGCGGTTAAACACATTGAGGTCATTCTCGGACATTAGTCTGTAAATAATGTGTCTCCGCGGTTGATTACGCACCAGACTCACCCTTAAAGACGCCGCAACCCTCGCGCTGGAAAAAAATCCTGCTAAAAGGAAGACGGAGAATTAAACGTCGCAGGGTTATACATCTTTGGAGGGCGACGCGAGACAAGTCTGCGTGTCGCTGTCGTGCAAAACAGAAAGCAACCCTTAGAGTTTGTGTTGTTCCTTGCGCGCACAAACGTGTCAGTCTATTGTTGCGCGCCCGAAATTTATAGACACCATCAACGAGCCCTAAACAACAACGCGCACTGCCTGCCGAGAGACTCTGCGTATATATATGTGGGTGTTTCTAATATTATGCCAGGAGCATCCCCCAACGAAATTGCTTTCTGCACGACTGTTTCCTAAACGAAAGGTACACACGCGCAAAAACTAGAGAAATGTGCATGCATTACGAACAATTGTAGTGTATAATGTGACAATGTATTCAAAAAAACACAGCGGGTGATATTTTTCTCGCGCATGCGCAACAAAAAAAACTACTTGTCATCGAAAAAATTACATGTATAAATTCAAAGCTTAAAAACACAATAAAATTCGATGAATCGACAAATTTTAAACTCGACGATTAAAATACAGTGTGTCCGAAGTGCAAATGGATTTGTCATCGAGTTTTACGTTTCACGTTTTGCGTTTTACATTTTACGTTTTACGTTTTCTACACGTCCGACTTTTTTGTTTTATTGCCGATTGATTGATGGAGTCGGCACCGGGCTGTTTCTAAATACAAGTGTACACATCAATCAACTTCCGGATTATGTTTTTATACGCCGGCGTGTGCCGAGACATTTATTCTGCGCGTTGACAATACATCCAACTTAAAAGCAACACGTACTCGATATCGACACAATTCAAAATCGAAAAAAAAATTGAGTCATCCAGCAGAATGCATTGTGGTTCTTTTTAACGCGCATGCGCGACAAAAATAACGCATTATAATTAAATTACAGATAATTACGAATGTAAGTAGGAAAAGCCATTGGTTTTCGCAAATTTCGCTCGGCAAATTGCGTTGGCACTAAAACTGACTAATTAGTGTCAATTAATTATGATATTTTGCGTGCCAATGAATAAATCGCATAACGCCCGTGCGCCGCTAATGCAAGTAGGAAAATATCGACTGGCATTAATCATTCTCGCGCGTTTTATGGTTTTACAGCCGGCGCCCGGCATGTTCCACCCGCTTTTCAGCCCTCTAATCGTAAATCGAATGTTTTATATTTTGCAATCACGATCAGCCGCCGCCGATTGTAAATGTGAACTCAAACGTAACACATAATATATAGATATATTGCTATTTTCATATTTTATGCACACGTAATTTGATAAATCACCGAAAGCGGTTACATTATTTGATTATTTGCGGCTTCGCACCCCGAATGCCAATTTTAATTCAATAATTAATTAAATAATGTGCTTAAATTTAGCACATAAAGAATAAAAAGTGTATATTAAAGAATATTGTATAGAATTATATATTATAGAATATATAGAAACATATAAATGAAAAAATTGTGAGTTTTGGCAAATTTTTGCGAAAAAATTTTAGATTTTTGCTCAAATTTAGCAAAATTGCAAATAATTTTTCAAAACAAACATTAATATTACATGTTTTGCAAATTATTGTTATATTTAGTGATAAACTTAATGATATTTTTTTAAAATATGGATTTTGGCAGAAAATACAGAAAAAAAATGGTTTTTTGGCAAAAATTGCTTTTTTTGCAAAATCAATTAAAATTTATTACAAAACATAAAAATATTTTAAAATGTTATAAATTTTAACCAAAATATACACACAAAAATTTATTTTTGACCAAAACAAGCAAAATTTTAATTAATTTTATCAAAAACCCGAAAAAAAAATTACAAAAATTTCAAAAAAAGCAAAATTTTTGCAAAAAAATCATCTAATTATCAATTTATTCACGTTTTTAGCAAATCAATATATTTTTTGTATTTTATTATTTATTCTAAATTTAAACAAGTGTAGAGTTAATTAGTGTTGATGAGTTGAGCGAGATGAGCGTGCGACTGATCATTATCGAATAAATAATTTATGAGTCGTCGGCGCGCTTCGTTACGCACAACGAGCTGTAAGCTTTTTCCCCTCGCAGAAAACATCCCGACTGAAAAGGCGACGACAGCATCAGATCCAGCGTCGCTCAAATCCGCGCGCTGATGATTTATAACTTTTGCCACGCGCATAATAACCCAGTCGAAATTATTAATTGTCGTTTATTATATTGGAATTTCACATTTTCGTTTTCATCGCGAAACTTTTCCGTCGGCGCTCATCACAACTTGGCGTGCGAAACTTTTTCTTCCCTCCATTGGGGGCCTGGTGTTCGTTTAATGGTATGTGAGTTAAAACGAAATTTAATCTTCTTTTATTATGTTTTTCAAAGTTAGTTTAAAAATTAATTTACGGATTACGTGCAACCAAAATGGCCGCGCGCATAGAAACAAATTTCGGCGCAGGTTGCCCGTCTGGGAATAGTAAAATAAATATAATTTAATAAAAAGTTTAAACTAAACACGCCGAACGTTTTAAAGCGTTTAATACGGTGGAGGCGCCGGGATTTTGACACGTATAAATGTATTAAACTAATAAAAACTTTCTATACATATAATAATATTATATTTTGGATATTTTTATGTGTTTCAGAAGTAAATATACTATTAGAGAGGAGCGAAGTGGATATAAAGTGCTGATGTGGCTCATTATTCGATCATTTGCTACGCAGGACATCGGAACGTACAATTGTGTCTCTACTAATTCTCTGGGGAAAGCAGAAGGCACATTAAGACTATATGGTAAGTAGAAATAGTTTTATTTATTATAATAACTCGGAAAGTAGTGAAATTACTTTTTTATAAAAATAACATAGAGAACATTATGTGGAAGCGCCGGGAAATTACTAGAAATATATTTTTTTGTATGAAACTTTGTGGCATATAATTATTAATATAAAAAATCTTTTGTTTGACATACGTTTTAGGCATTTATAAGTTATTAAAGTATTAATGGCTTCCCGCAAAATTAAGTTCCGCAAAGTTAAACAGAAATTCACGTCGGTTTCTGTAATTAAATTTTGGGCTACCTTATTTTCCATTTGCTTACGATTTTCGACGTTTTACCAACTTTCAAATCAAGCCGCAAAAGTTACACTTTGTAAATTATATTTGCAAACATAATGAAATCAAATAAATTTAATTTTTTTCCGCGCGAAAATAAATCACTAGTGATTTATGTGAGTTGAGTCACGTCACGTTGCCATCAGCGATTTTAATTAAGATCCATTTAGGCGAAAATCAACGAAACGCCGTCCGGAATTTTAAGCTCTCGACCGCACATTGATTGTTTCCACCCTTTCCAACCAGTACATACACATAAACAAACGCACGTCAGCAAAACTCCTGTGCTTCTGTGGTTTTCTTTAGCTCCGGACTCAGGAATTAGAACGATTAAGAAGGTCTCGTCTTGCGCTTGCGTTATTTGCTATTCGTGAGCGCGATACCAAACGACTTGTTTTGTCCTCTTGCTTTATTTTTATTTTTCCGGCTGGCAAACACACTGGAAGCCAATATAAAGAAAGCGAATCAGTCGAGCAAGCCGATTCAATATTGAACCATGACTAAACTTACCGTTACGAGTGTCCTGAATACATACAATTGGCAAAAAAGGAAAATATATTTAAAAAAGCAATCGACGATGCAAAAAAGCGCAATAAAAGTGGGTATACTGCAAGCGCGAGAAAACCATCGCGATAAGAATTAATGAAGTTTTTAAAGTTTTACTTTTATGTGTGTTGCTTGCGCGCGCAATAACTGCATTGTTCATGTAAATCTGAATCGGGTAATGCATTTTGTATTTGCATTGCGGAAATGTTAAAACATTCGAATCACGTCGCCGTCTTTTGCTGTTTGCGCAGTTGTGAAACTCAAATGTCGATTAAAAATTTGTGAACGGGGGCAATTTCCGCTGCCACAACACGTTTAAGACATTTAGGGTATAATATCTTGGAAGGGTTTTTTAGTTTTATGGAAGTTTTGGGTTAGATTTGAAGAAAAAAACGTTTTTTTGCGTTTTTTTGCAAAAATTTAGCAAAATTTTGCTTTTTTTTGACAAAATTCAATATTTTTTTGCTACTTTCTGCGTGAATCAATGACTTTTTTCGTGGTTCCTAAAATCCCTGCTAATATTATAAATGCGAAAGTCCTGATGTTTGTTACACTTTCACGCAAAAACTACTTAACCGATCATCATGAAAATTTGTACACATATTCTTAGTGGTCCCCGAATGGTTATAGGCTACTTTTCATTTAATAAAAAAAATATTTTTTAAATAAAATAAAGAAATAGTTTAGCCAATAATACCTCTGCATCTGGCTATTTGACTACTTTAACGCCATCTAGCATTCCAGCAATGAAGCTCAAACCTAAGTACTATGGTACCATCACACTGTATTATCACACTGTATTACCGACAGCTACGTCAACATCAAATCCAATTGACTACACTATGGAGACTGTACACTATACTTCCATAGACTATACTTTCAGCCATTTTAAACTTCCCGCCATTCTACTTCATTGTTACTTCTTCTGTGACTACAGACGCGAACGAAAGCAACTTCATTATTTTAGATATTCGCGAGCGAAGCCGCGGGTTAAAGCTAGTGTATTATAAATTTGGTACATATTCTTACAAGAAATATGATTTTTTGAGACTTTTTACAAAAATTTTCAGTTTTTTCGCATTTTTTTGCAAAAAACATAAAATTTTGAGAAAAAATTGCTAAAATCCAACATATTCTCGAATTTTACTTAATTGTTAACTACAGTATATTAAATTTAATAAACAACAATAAAAATTATAAACATTACAATTTTTTTGTTGCAAAAAACACATTTTAGCAAAAATTAAACTTTTTTCCTAAAATAGTAAAACCCTTTAATTTTGCACCGTCAAAATGACCAGCATATTTTTCTTTTTTTCCTTCACACGTGCACATCCCTCCATCATCCCCTTTTCCACACCCTCTGCCCTATACAGCAACAAATGTATCGCTCATTCCGGTCCACCTCACCCAAACACTCAACTCTTTAATACTGGTCACTTTAATACGGATAAATGAAAATCCATTTATCACTTTAATTTAATTTCATCAAAAAACTCCAAAAACTTTATTCATTTCGCAAAAAAACAACAATCACAGCACAGACAAAATATTAGAAAATATCATATAGCGAATTTTTCAATTGCGTACGTATTGAGTCCTCCATAAAAGCATCCTGCATGTTATTCCTGGAATTACCCCGACTAGTCGCCGAGAAAAATCTTTGCAAACTCGGCAAACCAGCGAGTGAATCAGAACTTTTCTTCGACGTTGACATACTAGTCGCATAGTTAGACAAACCAGTCGTGAGGTCGCTCGAGGACAGATCAAACTCTTTCATGAGATATTCCGACTTCAGAATAGAATCTTGAATCGAATGCAGAGTACTCGCTGATTTCGATGAGGTAGATTCAGCGGAGGGTTGCGGTGAAAGCAATACATCAACCTTTGCTGATTGATATTTAGTCGTACAATTTGTATCATTAGATTTTACTGTATTCTCAGTCTCAGTCCTAGATGTTAAAATATCTAAGTCTGAATCAGATTCTGGTTCGATTATTTCATCACCATGAAAATGAACGTTTTTTATCTTTTTATTCAGGAGATAATTATCCGAGCTGACATCTGTGGTGAATTCATGTCTTTCCAGAGGAATACTCATTGCTTTCCGGATGATATTCACAGATTTAGTCTTAGATTCTAAGTCTGAGTTAAGGGATGTATTAGAATCTTGTTTTTCAGGGGTGTTTTCTAATAAAATCTGACTGATTTCTTTATCCGGATCGAATCCTTCATTGGCGTATAAAACTTCGATGCTTTTTTCTAATTTCAAACGTTTTTCGATATCTTTCAGTGATTTATACTGTACTCTTGGTTCATTAAAATATTTCTCATGCATTTTCTGTATCCGTTGGTTGAGTGTGTTTAAAGTGATTACCATATTCTTTTTCTTGCATTTCGATATTTTTTCTTTGACATTTTCGACTAATTTCTTTTGTTTTAACTTTGGATGATCTTCTTCTTTTTCTTCTTCTTCTTCTTCTTCTATAAATGGTAAACTTACGCCTGGTTTAGATGTAGATTTATCCACTTGTAATAATTTCCGGATAGTGTCGAGTTGTTCTTGGCCTACTTCGGCTTCCTTCTCAGCTTGTTCTAAAACACTCTGCGTGCCTGCATTTTGAGATTCTTGCGAGTGTTGTGAAAATTGTGAAATTTTTGAATTCTGAGATTTTGTATAATTAATCTCTAATTGTTTCAATTTCTCCAACAACATCATCGCTTGTGTATCATCAGTATACCGATTATATTCAGCCTCGGAGTCTTGTGTCCAAGATGGGACATTGACAAGTTTATCCTGGGTGTTTGGCCTCTGCGAAAATGATTTCTTTTCGACCAATTTCAGACTTGGTGTTGGTGTGGATAATTTATACATTTCACAATGCTGTGATTCTCGTATAATTGGCATGCGGAATTTAGTCGATGGTGTGCGTAGTGATAACGCACTGTGTCTCAGCTGATAAGATTTCTTGAATTCATTATAATGCTGACGGCTTTTGGCGGCTTCCAATTCCGATGGTTCTGGGATTTGCGCGAATGGACTCAGCGGGTTTACGGTGATGGTTTTCGCTAAGGATGACTTCGCCGCGGCGATAGCTTTGTTTTTGGGATCATCTGGACGTCCTCTTATCTTGTGATTATACATTTTATAAAAATCAGTAAATGTGTTACGTGTGTGTGGAAATAAAAAAACTATTGACAGTATAGGAATAAATTGACTGTCAGTGTCAATAAATATCGTTTTGGATTAAAATGTACAAACCTTTTCGGTAAAATGACGAATTTCGAATTCTTCATCGTAGTAGCACCAAGATTGATTCTCGCACATAATAAATTAATTATTATGGCGATAGTTATTGTAGAATTATCATAATAATTACATATTTTACAATAATTTGTTTTCGGTGAATTTTCAAAGTGTAGGGGTTTAAAAATTGCGAAAAACGTCAATAAATTGTCATTTTGATGTTTTTTTTTTGCAAACCTGTTGAAGTTTTATAAAACTTTTTGACATTTCTTTCTGTTTTTTGGTAAATGTTAGTATAATTTTGCTTGATCTTAGCAAAATAAAAATCATGTATGCAGTTCACACGCAGTAGAAGTGAAACCTTCGGAACACTGCACTGCGATAAAATGAGACGAAAGTAGTATCAGGTGTGGGATAATTTTCACTTTTTAGCACTTCTAGTCGTATTTTTCAACCTTTTACTCTTTGAAATTAAGTACTTATAAATTCTTATCTAATAGAGAATGATCCAATCTTTCATAATCAATAATCCGCTGGCCTCTACCTACTTAAGTTTAGAAGATATTCGGTATCGAAAATCGTCGAAAAGAGTAATTAAGCACCCCCCCTTAAAAATTTAAATTTCATCTCCCAGATTCCGGTTTTAACAGGCCTATCTTATATAGAAGAGTCCGTAGATTAAAACGCTGCGATCGGATCTTAATTATCTCTTTTAGTTTACGAGATATTCGCGATTGAATAAAATCGTCAAAAATTGAAAAATGTCACTTTTTAGCACTTTTAGTCGCGTTTTTCGACCTTTTACTTTCGGAAAAATAATTATTTTATATTTTTATCTGATAGAGAATCTTCCAATCTTTCATAATCAGCAATTCGATGGTTGATATCGCTGTTAGTTTAAGAGATATGAATTTTCAAAAATCGTCGAAAAAAAGTATCAAGCACCCCCCCTTGGCAATTTTTTCTTAAGAATTAAAATTTCATCTCCCAGATTCCCGATTTAACTAGCCTATCTTATAGAGAAAAGTCCGTAGATTAAGACGCTGCGATCGGATCTTAATTATCTCTTTTAGTTTACGAGATATTCGCGATTGAATAAAATCGTCAAAAATTGAAAAATGTCACTTTTTAGCACTTTTAGTCGCGTTTTTCGACCGTTTACTATAGGAAATATAATTATTTTATATTTTTATCTGATAGAGAATTTTCCAATCTTTCATAATCAGCAATTCGTTGGTTGCTATCGCTGTTAGTTTAAGAGATATGAATTTTCAAAAATCGTCGAAAAAAAGTATCAAGCACCCCCCCTTGGCAATTTTTTCTTAAGAAGTAAAATTTCATCTCTCATATTTCCGCTTTAACTAGCCTATCTTATAGAGAAGAGTCCGTAGATTAAGACGCTGCGATCGGATCTTAATTATCTCTTTTAGTTTACGAGATATTCGCGATTGAATAAAATTGTCAAAAATTGAAAAATGTCACTTTTTAGCACTTTTAGTCGCGTTTTTCGACCTTTTACTATTGGAAATATAATTATTTTATATTTTTATCTGATTGAGAATTTTCCAATCTATCATAATCAATAATTTGTTGGTTGCTATCGCTGTTAGTTTAAGAGATATGAATTTTCAAAAATCGTCGAAAAAAAGTATCAAGCACCCCCCCTTGGCAATTTTTTCTGAAGACTTGAAATTTCATTTCTCAGATTTCCGTTTTAACTATCCTATCTTATAGAGAAGAGTCCGTAGATTAAAACGCTGTGATCGGATCTTAATTATCTCTTTTAGTT
Organism: Dalotia coriaria; assembly: GCF_025399875.1. Classification (NCBI taxonomy): domain Eukaryota; kingdom Metazoa; phylum Arthropoda; class Insecta; order Coleoptera; family Staphylinidae; genus Dalotia; species Dalotia coriaria. Next base: position 1,469,196 of record NW_027045446.1, read on the forward strand.
TACGAGATATTCGCGATTGAATAAAATCGTCAAAAATTGACTTTTGTTTGATTATAAGAAAAATCGAAAAGAATTTGATAATTTTTACATTTTTGGAGACATTTTGTGTTATAAACACAATTTTACCTAAATTTTGGATTTTTTTACTGAAAATATATAAAATGTTTCCTCTCTTGTTGCAGAAATCAAAGTTGGACCCGGTGGACCACAGGATAATCATATCAGTATAGTTGGAGGTAATTCTATAAGTAGCGCAAACACATTTATTTATTTACGTAATTATTTTTACTTGAAAGCTTTGAAAGTGCAAATTGCGTTCGCGTGCGTTCCATTTGCGCTTGCATTTGCTGCAAATTTAAATCATAATTATTGCTGGCATATACCTAATGACGCGTTCGCGTCGACCATTACTTCACCACTAAAACGCGCTTTTATGTCAGTAATTGAATAAACAGAAATGGCGCAATATAAAACTTTCAGCTTGTTCCATCTGATAAAATATTGCAAAATTGTCGTTTTTACCCAAAATACCAGAAGAAAAAAATTAATATGCGTTCGGAGTTATTGTCGAGAGAGCACTTTTTGGTGCTGGGCATCAAAAATGCCACGCCGAACACGCTATGAATGCAAAACTTTTTTAAATCAACAGGTTTTGCTCTCGCCCAGCCTAATTCTCTTCTTTTGCTACAAAAAGCGGATTTTTCAACGCGTTTTTTTATTGTAAATTGTGCGCTTCTGTTGTAATGATGCGAAACGTAACCCAAAATTGTAAAATTCACTCAAACGAAACCAACAGTAATTTTTTAAAAATGTTTCTGAATTGTTCAAAACAAAATTTTTGATTTTTCATGAAAATTTTACAAAAAAAATAAAAAAAAATATTTTATCGAAATGAATAATTGCTGGTAATTAACCTCGGAGTAGAAAAATGTGCAAAATGCAAAAACGTGTTTGCATTACAATCCATCAGCATTATAAGGATAATTATCGAACGCGGGGGTGCGCATAACGAGCGTAACATATTCGCCCATTATGCATTACACGTTTTCGACGTTTATCCTTTTTTTCATCTTTAATTTTCCTCACATACGCATACGTATGTGATTAATCCATGCAGATTACATATGCTGTTAAATCGGCAAATTTTACTTGGCTTAGAATATTGATGATACTTTAAGAGATAGTCTAACGAGGAAAAAATTATAATAATTGGAGTATAGTTATTGTGACTTTGTTTGCGTCGGCGGATATTTGCCGGGGAGCATTTGTGGATTCCCAAGCGTAATAATCGTAAATACAGCAACAAATGATGTAATTGAATACTGCGAGGAATGTATCGGTTTTCTCGGTCTGTATTCGAGCGCTGGAAGCAGAAAAGCAGAAAAAACAAACAAAAAATACGATGGAAAAAATAGGTCTGCGATGGCGTGTCGACTAAAACAAATAAAACTTAAAAAATACAACGATTCTTTCTTACTTCTATGTCTACAAGCCAAGAAATGTAGAATATTTAAGTATTTTCTGTTTTAAATCAATTTTTTTCTATTTTTTTGTGTTAAAAAATTAAAAATTGTAATTTATTTTATTTTTACAGCTTCAGAGAAGTAAAAATATTTTTTTCTTTTTTTTCTGTACATAATAAGTAATGTTTACACTGCAATAATCATAATTCGAGCTTTTTGTATTGAAATTCGCCGAGCACGATATCGTAAATCTGCTAAGTTTAATATGTTCGCAAAAGCAGACGGGTATTACACGAATAAAATACGGTGTAAAACGTTCGAAGCCCGTTTTGGAAACTAGCAGTTCCTGGCTTGGCGCGAGCTTTATTTGTTCTTCGGATTGAATAAATTTCCTTTTCGTATGCGAAGCCTGTGTGCTTTACTCGAACAAACTTTAACTTCAGAAAAAAAATTCAAAAAAACTTGAAATTATTTTTTATTTTAACATTTTTGACATAAAAATATATTTTTTTGATTTTCTAGGCTTGGCAGAACCCGCACGAGGTCACCGCTCAAGAGAAAGCGAAGTATTCTCATCGTCGCCATCTTTATCCAGCTCAAATCTCCTGCAGCTGTTTCTGGCCGCCTGCCTCGTCCTCACGCATCGGTGACGCATTGCATAAACGCGCGACAAGATTGATTACGACCCACGAAAAAAACATAAAAACAAGTCGCACCGAAATATCGATCGCAAATATAAGAACTCATCCATCCATCACAAACAGCAACAAGAAAACAAAAAATCACTATCAGATTCACATTCACATTCACATTCCCATTCGTATTCAGTAAACTCTCTAACATAAATAAAATATTAAAAAATATGTGTAAATACTAATGATTTGTGCGACTGATACAAGCTCAACCCAAAAGGAAAACCACGCGAAAAATAATTCTAGTTTTAGCGGTAAATTCATGGTGAAGGCGCCGGGCGCACATTTGTATGTAGCTCTCTTAGTTTGGAGAGCATAGCGCGCATAGTTCTAATAAAATGCTAATTCTTATATCCACGTCCCAGCAGCAGTGTACACGACGTGCTTCTGAGGAAAGCTCCGTGCCGCCACCGCCGCCGCCGCCGCCGTCTCCGACAATATTGCCGGCGCGTTATTATTGTTATTATTGCGCGAGAATAACGCGAGATTTCTCCTATATTACGAGCACGTCCGCGTAAAATTTCGCGTCCGGAATTCTCTTTAATAAACGCTGCTCATGACGACGCGCACGAAATTCCGTGACAAGACAACGAGTTTTAATAAAAGTGTTGATTTGGTTGGTAAAACTCTAAAATAACTAAATGCATAGTTTATTATTATTAAATTACCAAAACTATCAATGTAATTGACCTATAATTAACCGAGTAATGAAATTGAACATTTGCACGTGTACATTTCCACGAAATTGAACGTTTTGTACGCCATTTTTGTACATAATCATTGAACAAATCAATTAAATGTCGATTTGTCGATTTCAACACTACACTTGTACATAGAACTTACTAAAACGCTGATTAGAGGTTAAAATTTAGCGAAAGGAAAAACATGTAACTATGTAAAATTTACAATAATTAATTAATCTATGAGATAATTAAATTATTGTGTGGATTGAGAGCGATGAATGAGCGATGACCTAGTTGAAAGTAAAAGATATCAAAAACTGTCATATCTTTATTCTCAAAATCTCAATTGGTGCCAAAGATTAAGCATTAACTAATCACATAGCAGAGTAAAATAACAACAAATATTACAATTGTAAACGAAATAATCTACAATTATAACGATACTGATTAATGGGTATGTTATTATTTCAATGTATGCAATATAAGATAATATTAAAGTGTAATCTGTGTTTCTATTTACCTCTACTGAACAAATTCCTTTTTTGTTTTTAATTATTTCATTTTTTAACTTTAAATTTTTTAATTTAACAAGCTTACTTGATAGAGAATTTGATGTAGATTAAGAATCTTCAATCTGTTCCTTTTTATCTTTTTTAGTTTAGGAGATATTCGCAATTGAAAAAAATGTGAAAAATTTAAAAAATTTATTTTTATGAATTTATAGTTGCGATTTTGGACATTTTACACCAGGAAATATTACTATTTCTCATTCTCATCTTATAGAAAACTTGTCGTAGACTAAGGATATGAAATCCGTTTCCCTCTATCGCTTTTAATTTTCGAGATATTAGCAATTTAAAAAAATGTGAAAAAATTAAAAATTTTCATTTTTTAGAACTTTTACTTGCATTTTAGGACATTTTTCACCAGGAAATATAAGTATTTCTCAGTCTCATCTTATAGAAAATTTTCCGTAGATTAAGAATTTGAAATCCGTTTCTCTCTATCGCTTTTAGTTTACAAGATATTCGCAATTGAAAAAATGTAAAATAATCGAAAATTTTCATTTTTCAGAATTTTTAGTTGCGTTTTTGGACCTTTTACTCAAGGAAATATAATTATTTCATATTCTCATCTTATAGAAAATTATCCATAGATTAAGGATCTGAAATTCGTTCCTCTCTATCGCGTTTAGTTTACGAGATATTTGCAATTGAAAAACTGACAAAAAATTAAAAAACTCAAATTTGTACTTTTATCGATTTCTAAACTTTTACCCCAGAAAATGTATGATAGGTGGTTATATTTTAACATAATATATACATATATTTAATTTCTATAAAATTATATTAAATTGATATTTATTTAAAACAAATTCCTTTTTATGACGTATATTAACACTTCTTTTTTTTCATATTGCGTTTTACTGCAAGAGTTTAAAACTTTTTTTACACCTTCAAGAGTAAAAATGTCATTTTACGCACTATTCCGACAGAAAAAATGGTGTTTTTCATTCGTTTTTTGTGTGATTTTTTGTTTTAAGTGCCATATTTTATATAAGAGATTTCCATTTCGCATTTACGTTGACCGTTTTCGCGTTTCAGGCGCTAGGCGCGTGCCCCATTCGGTTTGTTTATTGTGTGCAGCGACGCGCGTCATTCCTGGCTGCTCGTTTTAAATATTTTCCGGCAGTTTGCCCCCGAGCCAGCGAGCGGCGGTGGAAAAAATCAGAGAAACACACGCAGCAACAACAAAACGAATCAAAACGAACCGAACGGAATACTGCGTAACTAACGAACTTTTTTTCCCCTGTCCGAAACCAACCGTTATGTTTTTATGAGCCGCCATGTTCTCAAATAACACGCACGGTCTATTCGCTATAACATTTCATCAAAACAAAAAAAAAACAATCAAAATATAAAATGTTCCACTTCACTTTAATTCACTAGTTTATAGTAAAACTAGCTTTAACCCGCGTCTTCGCTCGCGAATATCTAAAATAATGAAGTTGCTGCCGTACGCGTCTGTAGTCACAGAAGAAGTAACAATGAAGTAGAATGGCGGGAAGTTTAAAATGGCTGAAAGTATAGTCTATGGAAGTATAGTGTACAGTCTCCATAGTGTAGTCAATTGGATTTGATGTTGACGTAGGTGTCGGTAATACAGTGTGATAAAACATTGTGATTTTACTATAGTACTTAGGTTTGAGCTTCATTGCTGGAATGCTAGATGGCGTTAAAGTAGTCAAATAGCCAGATGCAGAGGTATTATTGGCTAAACAATTTCTTTATTTTATTTAAAAAATAATTTTTTTTATTAAATAAAAAGTAGCCTATAACCATTCGGGGACCACTAAGAATATGTGTAGAAATTTTCATGATGATCGGTTAAGTAGTTTTTGCGTGAAAGTGTAACAAACATTAGGACTTTCGCATTTATAATATTAGTAGGAATTATAATTTTGTCAACTTAATTAGATAAATTTACCAAATGAAGATGTCACCGATTCGTGGCGGGAGGGAAAATGATGATTTGGTGCTTGTTATCATACTTTCGCGCTTGTTTTGGCGCACATATGCTGTCTGTGCGACATGTGCGAATTCCCGAATCGTATTCGAGGGGCGAATGTGAACATAATTCAGTACAAATTCAGAAATTAATGCCAAAACGGCGTCCGCCTTCTGCGTGCACACATTCATCATGCGCGCACTGACGTTCTAATTGCGTTATCCGTGATAAACCGCCATCGGAATCTCGTCCTCAGCCACCTCCCGGCTCGATTCAAAACACCATCGCATAAATCACTACTACACCCGATGAGTGTACGCCGCGCGCAAAAACAACGCCGACACACAACAAAAATCAAACACGCGGCTTAAACAACGCACAACAAGCAAACCAATCGAAAAACGCGAACAATACCTAACCAATAAATGTGATTTACTGTTCGCAGCTTTCCAGTTCAATCTCATTTCCTTTTTTTCCCCAGCTTTTATAATTGAGTGCGAATTACACCATACACATGTGTTATTTGGGTTGCATACATCTTCAATTGAGGTTATGTTACTGGACATAACCTTTCACTGGAGAATTTTTATTTATTTTGTGTTTAAATATAATTTTTTCAAAAGAATATTCCGGTTGGTTTAATTATATTCATGACCACTCTTATTATGCGCTTTTTTCAAGAGGAAAAAGACAGGAGTGAAATGAGAATTTTCGAATGTATATTTGGTGCAGGCGCCGGGACAATGAGCGAGAAAAAAAGGCGAACATATTTAGTGCGCTGGTTTATGAATAAGATTTTTCATTACGAGTTTCATCTCGCCGCCTCCGCTGCCGCAGCATCTCTCGGGTTTTGCGGCACGAAGAATTCGCAAGGCGCGCACCACCTCATTACAATAATAATCTGCTAAAATAAACACGAGACGTGCTGGAATACAAAAATGTACAACACTGAAACACTTTTTTTGTATTTTTACACAATTTAAGCGATTTATCACATGTAAGCGAAATTCCAGATTCGGATTGAATCACACGTCCGCGCTGGCCAAACAAACAGAACACGCTTAGTTCACGAAATGAGATATCAATTAATTTGCATTTCTCTCGTAAATTATCGAGTGCTGTTTCGGGCTCACCAAATTGATGAATGAGCTTACTCTGAATTCGTGCTCGACGGGAAAGACAAATGTCATCACATACATACTGAATGCGGAGAGGGTGTGTGCTGGAATGATCAGCAGGTTCATGAAAATCGCAAAATCGTTGCTTCGGAATGCGCCATTGACGCCATTGACGTGCTTTACGAAATAAATTATCCGCATTGGCGTTGAGCGTTAATTATTACCAACGCCCTCTGTGTTTCACACTTCTATCTCTCCAATTTACACTAAAATATCAACAAAATACTAAATTCACATCTAAATAATTTGTCGGTGTTAATTCAGCGTGTCAACAGTGGAAATAGGATTACCGAGTGAAAAGATAAAGCTTGTGTTGAGCGAAAGCTTCACACGCAAAGCTTTCACTCCGGGGGCGGGCCAAAGTGAAGTTTTTAAGCTGGCGCGCGCGTTCACGTAAAAATTTGTCGACGAAATCTTTCACCCTCGGGCATTAATCAGTATTTTAGATTAAAATTTATGGCCTCAAAAGCGGACGGCTTATTGTGCCTGAAACACTGAAATGCCTGAAACGTATGAGAGATCTTTCTAACCAGAAAAACATGTCTGAGCTTTTCGTGAAACACAAACACACAGAGAGAAAAAAAACGCGCGCAGGTAATTGCTGACCCTGAAAGTTTTGTTTTTATTTATTTATGTCATCATAATTCACGTGGATAAAAAAATAAAAACAAATTGAAAGCTTTTAAAGCTCCTGAAGTGAATTAATTAAATTTCTATATGATACGAATCGTTTTTGTGTGTATATTTTTAGCAATACGCCATTTTGTATTGTTTGAAAGTTTGTGAGGTTAAGGTTATGAGCTTTGGGGGTTTCAATTTGTTTTGCTTGCGGTTTTATGGTTCCTAGTTGAAATCTTGGTCCTTCGGGGAACTATTACGCATCCTGGAAAGTTTGCCACAGCTTAAAATTCCGGCAGTGCATAAGTAAACGCCATACATCATTTTCTTTATGGGCTTGCCGCCCCCCGTTATGTGGCGGTTATGCGCTTTCAATTTTAAGAATCTGTTCATTTTTCCCCACAAGTCCCACAAACTTTACAAGCGGCTGCGCTTTAAAATTCATGAGCGCAGTTCATTTCACATTTCCATACACGCGCGGGCGAAAATCCTGCCATCCTGCCATTCTGAGCAAAATTTTTCAGCGGAAATAAAAAAATATATGATTACGACCAGGACCGGTGACGTTCCTCGTTGTATTACATTGCATTACGTTGCATTAACGCTGCGAGTATGCTTTTCCTGCAGCTACGTACGCTGCTGTCGAGGTTTTTTTTCTTTGTTTTAAGTTGCTTTATCCTAATGCGCTGTTTCCTTCAGCAGGATTCGACCTCGGCGTGCATTTACAGCGCCGTCAGTTGGAAATTTCCTTTGATGGTAATGCAACTAAGTAGGATAACGCAATTGTTGGTGTGTGACGTGAAAAAAGGCTCAAGCTTCAACTAAATTAACTATTTATTATTTTCGCCTGTAAAACAATATTAATTACGCGATTTAAACATGTAGGTTTCGCAATAAACATGTAGGTTTCGCAATAAACTAAAAAAACAAACAAGAAATGCGCAGTTTTATATTTTTACTAGAAAAACACATAATTAATTAAAATACAACTGGAAAATGTTGTTTTTATAAATGAAAAACACTAATTGATGTTATTTTTAATTATTTAGGGTTGATTTAATTAAAAAAAAACTAATATTAAACTCAATTATTTTGATTTACACATCCAAAGAATCAAAATTAAGAAGAAAACCGATTTTTATTTACATTTATTCATAAAATCCAAACGTATTTCGATACAATACACAAAAATAAACAAACCAGCGTGTGCAATCGCAAACACAGCGACCAGAGATAAGATTTCTCGGCCTTCTGATAACCAAGAACCGGATAACAAAAATTTATTTCGATTTTGAAACTGCTAGCGCCATCTACCGGCGCAATTTCGCATCTAAGCGCTCAAAATGTCAACAATTGTCATTACTGTCACTACCACACACAAACAATAAATAACTCACTGGCATTTGTATAGTTAATGTTACATGTTGAATTATAATTACACCAAGTGAACATTACACCTGCAGCGTAAAAACACAACAAACCGAATATGCCGTCCGCCCGATGCGTAATTACGTAGAAAGCGAGCGCTCGAAAGCACCTTGGATCACATCAACCGCTGCAAATGTATTATATAAAAAAACAAAACACACGGTTCTAAGAAAGAGAATACGAAAAACACTCGGATAAACTTTCTGTTCGGCTGATGACTCATCTACTTCTATCATTTGCTATCAACTACTTCAATATCTTTGCTCAGGTAAGTCATAATCAAACAGCAAATGTATACAAACTTGTTCAGCGAACAGATGGGAATAATTGTGTTGCAGATTACTATTATGTACAAGATGTGCCTTAAACAGAAGTAATTCAGTACTTAAGCATGGATGAGCGTCGTGTGGCCGACTACTTTGTGGTAGTTGGTCTATCAGAAGAACCAGACATTCTCGATGACACATCATTGTCAGATTCAGCACATTTTAAGAGCGGGTATGATCAGGACCCAATTACAGATATTGGGATTGTTTTTCCATCTTTGAATGAGGTTGTGCCACAAGGGTATGAGGTGATTGAGAGGACACCAAGTGGGTTGAGTGCTGATTTGAATCATGGAAGTCTACGAAGCATTGAGTGTTATTTGTGCTTTCGGAGAGGCAGGGATAAACCACCTTTAGTTGATATTGGTAAGTATTGAAGCATTTTTATTCAAAAAATTAAAAAATGGATAAAAATAAATGATTTATAACCATTTTAAGTTAAATTTTACTCAAATTTGGTTTTATTTGATGTAAAATTAACAAATAATCATATTTTATTGCTATAGTGTTTTATTCCGTGTATATTTATGTATATTTATTAGTTTTAAGTAGTTTTACACAATTATTTCATGTAATAACCTTAAAAAACATGAACATAACCTAGTTTCTGCGCTTTTTTAGGTGTTATGTACGAGGGAAAAGAGTTCCTAATGAAAGATGCTGGAAAAGTTGAAGAAAGTGTCGGTGGTAGAGTAGCCAATGTAAATAATTCGGCTGCATTGACATTCATCACATATCGAAGAGGTTCACCAACGATGCCATGCAACGCACTTGTCGTGACGGACATTTGCGTCGTCATCGCCAGCAAAGGCGAATCCCCGCCGCATGCGTTCTGCTGCATTAACAAAAACCTCAACAAGGGAATCGTCGGCAGTGACGTGTTCCTCTGCTACAAAAAGTCCATGAATCGTTCGCGATTAATCACATACAATCCATCCGTTATTTCCAGGTAAGTGATATCACCTTTAATTCAAACAAATAAAACCGATTAATCTGATTACTTGGTGTTTGTTTTAGGTATCCAATGGGTAATTTGGAACATTTCCCATTCCCAGACTCCGTTCCATTATTCTGTTTGCCAATGGGTGCTACATTAGAAGTGTGGCCTGAAGAAGCAACACAACCCAAGCCTATTTTCAGCACGTTTGTGCTTACAGTTTCCGATGCGAAACACAAAGTCTACGGGTCAGCTGTGACTTTCTACGAGAAATTCGCCGATGATGAGTTGAGTGATGAACAAACCACCAAACTTAACTATGAAAAAGGAAAAGGATTTAACTTACATGCGTCGAAAAGTATTTGTGTGCTTTCCCACTGGCCATTTGCAGACACATTCAGACAGTGGTTATATTTTCTTTATGTAAGTAACTAAAATTAATCCCAGAACAAAATTTATTTCTTTATGTTGTAGAATATGGTTGCAAAAGGTGAAGAACAAGAAATATCTATCGAGAGATATATTGTTCAACTTCTTGATGAAGTACCTTTCCCTGCTCCAAGGACATTACTGCAACTATCAAGTGCAGAACGTGTGATTATGACACAACCTGAAGATTTGCCTCTGCCGCGCAGTGCGGCTGGTTTCAAGGATTTACTCTTCAATCTCGGCGCGGACAATTGTTTGCTCATTTTATTACTGGCACTCACCGAACAAAAGATTTTGATTCATTCACTGCGTCCGGACACGCTCACCGCCGTCGCTGAAGCTCTGTCATCGTTATTATTTCCTTTCAAATGGCAGTGTCCATACATTCCACTTTGTCCACTAGGTTATATTCAACATAACCTATTCTAACCTATAAATAATTTTATTTTTGAATTGTAGGTTTAGTAGAAGTACTTCACGCACCTTTACCGTTTATGATTGGTGTGGATTCACGTTTTTTCGATCTGTATGACCCGCCTCCGGATGTAAGCTGTGTGGATTTGGATACCAATATTATTACAGTCAGCGAAACACAGCGGCATATTTTAAACGTGCGATTATTACCGAAAAAACCAGCGAAGATCCTCAAAACTACCCTTGAACGACTCTATGAGAGTTTGTGTCAAAGTAAAAAGATTGTAGACCCTCCTCCTGACCCGGAATTGGACTTGGAAATAGAATTCCAAAGACGACGACGAGAAGTATAACAACTATTTTGTTACAATGCAAATGATTTATTGTATTTTTATTTGTAGCAAGCTCAAGAGTTGGAAATTCAGGAAGCTTTCCTCAAGTTTATGGCGCTGACGTTGAAAGGGTACAGAAATTTCCTGTTGCCTATTACCAGAGCGCCCACAGTGGGCACAACCGACCCGCAGGCGCTGTTTCAACTCACGGACTTTTTAAAATCCCGGGATAAAAACTATCATAAGTTTTTCACTTTATTGATGCACACACAGATGTTTATTAGGTTTATTGAAGAGAGAAGTTTCGTAGCTGATGGTGATCAAGGCCTAGCGTTCTTTGATGAATGCACTGAGAGATTAGCTCAGGATGATGAAGATATTCGTTTTCTTGAACCTGATATGGTGCATAAAAGTGAGAGGACTGTATTTTTATTACCTCCTGAACCCACAAAAGGTATTTATTACATTTTTATATTTACATTTTATAAATATAAATTGTTTTATTGTAGAAAATTCACAAATTTACACCGAATTCACTTTGAATCCGCTCCTACTGAAAACCACGGGTAAAAAACGTGATCATTTATCTTCACTGTATCAAAACTCAATCCCTGGTTCACCAATGGCTCGCCGAACAAAGCACGAGATAAAATCTGCACAGAAACTCGCGCAGAAGTACGTGAATCAACCAGCGTTATGGGCGAGATGTTTAAGCGGCACCTGTCATACTTTATACTTCATGGCGCTGCCCAGTTTGTTATCATTGAATGTCGGCAGGGAACGTGCTGTGTTACAACAGGCGTACGAATTGTTAGTGAGAGCCACACAACAAAAACTGGCGTGTGATGAAGTCTGTTATCGATTAATGATGCAACTTTGCGGTGAATATTCAAAACCGCTGCTTGCTGTTAAATTATTGCTCTTGATGAAGCGGAATGGGCTTCAACCGAATGCGCTTACATACGGGTTATATAATCGTTGTGTTTTGGAAGCCGAATGGCCCGCACAGAGTAGTTCAAGTCTTTTGCTGTGGAACAAATTGCGTTATGTTGTTTTGGGTGCGGCGAGGTTTCGTAGAGCTGCGAAACGTCGACAGGCAAAACGGCAATCTGTCACAATGGATAGCACTTTAAATTTGTTAGATCCAGGCGATCGGGTTGCTTCGAGATCTTCTTTGGATTCACATGAAGCAGTACCTGTCACTGATGGTGTGTTTGATAAAATCTGCACGCGAGTTGTGAGCATTGTTAAAGGTAGTGCTAGTAATGGTTCCGAACAAACAGATTCGGGTGTTAGTTCAAGAGACACCGAAGGAGATGAAGGAGATTTTCAGGAACCCATTGAAGATATCCATATAACTTTCACTCCGCCAGAAAGTCCCGCGGAATACGTGCGGGTATTATCGAGGAGTGAAAGTGCAGGAGATGCGTTGATCCTTGATAAATTACAACAAAGTAACAAGAAGTGTTCACGCTTGCTACAATTTGAAGAAGAAGATGATGGGGAGAATCAAGATGAAGAAAACGATAAGATTTCAATTACAAAGTAAGCAAAAGCCAATGATATTTCATATTTTTATGATTAACTTTTGTTTTTTTAGGATTTCTCGAATGTTAATCACGGAAAACGATCCTTTGGGTGCATTTGACGATCCACCAACACCTCCACCCATTACACCACCCCCTGAAACCATCAATTTAGCACAGAGTAATCCATTGACGGATGAGCCAATTCTATTCCGGAGTTCTGTGCACAGATCTGCGACTTTTGAAGGAAGTCCACCAGCGCAGAACAAACTGCATCGCTCTGAAACTGTACCTGCTGCAACAGTCGCTTCTAGTTTGGCAAGTTTGGGATCCAGCATCAAAATGAGTTTCGGGTACTTAACATTTTGTTTTTAATAACATAGTTTGCATGGCGCTTGTTTTGCACGTCTTTTGTTTTTATTTTAGTCGTTATTCACCAGCTAGAATTTCTTTGCGCAAATCCGAACTGAACGCTTCAAAATATGTGCCGCAAAATATCATGGATTATGTTTCGAATAATTTTAGGTAAGCACTATTAGCACATGATTATAACAAACGCTTATTTTTATTTATTAATGTTTTATTTTGTTTGCTGCATGTTTTACACAATATAGTCCAAGTAGTATAACTGGAAAAAAGTCCAATGAGCTCATCCAAGGTGGTTTAAGCTCGCTGAAATCCGCTGCGAATACAATGGCGAAGAAACTCGACGAGATTAAAGAAGCGATTTCAACGTCGACGACATCCACGCCCATCAAGGTGCATTCCACCGATCGTTTAGCAGCCGGTGATGTTATCGAACCGGAAGGTGAATCCACAGATGGTAGTGAAGGTGGGGACCGTCAGAGGAAAATATCCGCTGAGTTTGGTAGCTATCGAGGAAGTTACGCAAATCTTCGCGACTTTGAAGATATGCCAGAGTCACTATTTCCAATACCCACCGAATCAACATCATCAAATGATAGCGAAATGGATATTGTAATTGCATCATGCTCAACCTGCCACAATTGTTCATCACTACTCTATGATGAAGAAATAATGGCGAATTGGACTTCGGATGATTCAAATTTGAATTCAATATGTCAAGTATGTCGTGGCTCTACGGTTCCTTTCCTATCGATTAGAATCAAACCGAAAGATGCGGATGCATTGGAAACGTTTAGTATTCCTTATCTTAACCCGCTGGTGTTGCGCAAAGAACTGGAGAATTTGTTTGCGCGTGAGGGTGACTTAAGTCTATCCGAGGCAAAGTTTGTCGAAGAGCATCCGATTATCTACTGGAATTTGGTTTGGGTGTTTGAGCGTATTAACGTGCAGACACACCTGCCGAATTTGTGTTTGAAGAGTCGCAGCGAGAGCAAAACGAGCGTTAATGTTGATAAGAGGGATGAGATTTCAGCAAGCGCATTAGCGGAAGACTCTGGGAACATGCAACCAGTCGAGGAAGGAACTGATCCGCTCACACAGGAACTAGCTATACTTGGTAAGTGATGAATTGATTATTAGATTCACCGCCATCTTATTATCCTGTACCAATGATTTCATCCTTTTAAGCTGTCAAGGATGAGCCACGTAAGTGTTTCCTGATTCGTAATCCTTTTATCCCTCTAATTAATGAGTTCAACTTGTTTACTGATTCGATTTTTGTACGTTTAGAACATTTAGCTGCCTCAGTCAAAGTGTATTGTATGTGGGATGATCCACGTCTACACGGCGATAAACTCCCGTTGTACCTGCTCTATCAGCAACGGGATACTGCATTCGAACAAAACAACTCGACTCGATTCATGCAGGGCGTCATAAGTTCAGTGCACTGTACTGAATTGATGGATCCAATGAAGAAACTGGCGTCGGAACGTCAGAAGACGCAGGAGCAAAAGGAGCGCAACATTTCGATGCCAGGCAATCGGTCCATTTATCGCGAGATTCTGTTCCTTTCGTGCCAAGCTCTCGGCAGGACGCATATTAATATCAATGCGTTCGATAGGGAATATTCGGTTGCGTTTTCCCGTATGCCCGATGGCAACTTGAAGATGTTCGGCCCACAGGATTGTCCGATCAATGCCAAGTCGTTGTATTGCCGTCAGTACTTCAAACCACTCATGTTACCTTAGACAAAACACACCGCACTAAAATTTGTGAGAGAAACATCGATTAATATTACGTTTGTTGTTTATTCATTCGTGGTGATGATTTACGAAGTGATTTTGTGGCCTTTCGATATCGTGGGACGCTCACGTCGTTTAAAGATTTTATCATGTTTAATTGACGATTTTAGATTTAAAAGACACCGGCACGAAACTATTTCTTGAGAGATTTCTTGCTCTGCGTTTCTACTTAAGTTTATGTTAATGTTTTTATTTAGTTGGATTATGATTATAAAGAAATAAATTTGACAACGTTGGTTTAATGGATAAGATTATGGTTGTTTGTTATTAACGGAATGATTACCTTTACAACTTGAGTAATTTCCTCACTCTCCAAATCACTACTAGCAGTGCCCTAAAGTGCCTATCAAAATTAGCGTTATTACAAACTTTATAAAAAATTGAAAACATGGTGCGGAAAACACCCTGTATCTCCTAAACTAATATACTTTCTTCAGGTGTTTTGGCGCCATATTATAGCTCAAGAGACGCTCTTTACGATGAATTTTATTTCAATCCTCTAAACCTTTTAAAAGTGCCCTAAAATGTCCTCCAAAAGTTGATAATTTTGTGGAAATTTAAAAATATGGTGTTTAAAACACCCTGTATCTTCTAAACTAATATGCTTTTTCAAGGTTTTTTGACGCCATTTTATAGTACAAGAGACGCTCTTTCTGATGTCCTTTATTTCAATCTTCTAAACCTATAAGAAGTGCCCTAAAATGCCCTTCAAAAGTTGGCAATTCTATGAAAATTTAAAAACATGGTGTGGAAAATACCCTGTATCTCCTAAACTAATATACTTTCTCTAGGTTTTTTTGACGCTAAGTTATAGTTCGAGAAACGCTCTTTACGGTGTACTTTATTTCAATCCTCTAAACCCTTTAGAAGTGCCCTAAAATGCCCTTCAAAAGTTGGCAATTCTATGAAAATTTAAAAACAAGGTGTGGAAAACACCATGTATCTCCTAAACTAATACACTTTTTCCAGGTGTTTTGACGACATTTTATAGTTCGAGAAACGCTCTTTACGGTGTACTTTATTTCAATTCTCTAAACCTACCAGAAGTGCCCTAAAATGCCCTTCAAAAGTTGGTAATTCTATGAAAATTTCAAAACATGGTGTGGAAAACACCCTGTATCTCCTAAACTAATATACTTTCTCCAGGTTTTTTGACGCCATTTTATAGTTCAAGAGACGCTCTTTCCGATGTTTTTTATTTCAATCCTCTAAACCCTTCAGAAGTGCCACAAAATGTCCTTCAAAAGTTGGCAATTTTTTCATTAAAATCTGAAAATTTTCGTCGCAATTCATAAAATTGGAATAAAAATTAACCGAAAAATTCGGCCCTGTTTTTCAACCAAAAATATTTTAACGCAAAAAGTTTGACCCTGCTCTTCAAGCAAAAATTATTTTAATACATTATTTCAACTTTGAATTTTGGTTGAAAAAAATTTGTAAAAAGTTTGGCCCTGTATTTCAACAAAAAATAATGTTAAAATACAATTTGCATTTCCAATTCAGAATTTAATCTACTTTCAGAATCTGAAAACAAAATTTAAAAATTTCAATTACACTCGCATAGAAACTTAAGAATCAATTACCTCAGGAACTAGAAGAGATAAATAAAAACCAAAAACATTATTATGCTCAGTATGAAATCCTAGGTAAGATAACATTCTAATAATTTCAAATATAACATGTGTCTAAAAAGTTTTCCGCCGCGATTTTCTCGAAAAGTAATAAAGTTAGAAAAAAACTTTCTTCATTTTGTTCATGCCGTGGTAAGGATCTATAAAATGGCAGATTTAGTTTTTCCATTTTCCAAAGTTGACCAAAGGCCACTCAAAAACATCAAGAGGTTACACTTGACTCTTTTTGGAGTCAAAAATTTTTTTTAAAGCTAGAAGAAAATGGAAAACTCTAATCGATTGAGTTTTCCAAGGGGATGAAAGATATCAAGTCAGTTTTCCGATAACATCATTATTTCGGAAAATTAGTGGTAAATTAAAAACTGATCAAATAAAACCACCTCTCCAATTTTCCCCAAACTTTCCAAGCTGATGAAAAACAATGCTAGGAATCCCCTAATCCAGGTTTGGTTGCGCTATCTTAATTAGTTTTCAAGTTACAGACCATTTTTAATTATTACATAAGTGTTGCTAACTGTAAATTTTAACATGCTATATAATGTAAAATGCAATTTTACATACGAATATGAAAACCGTTTTTCTCAATCTATAATGGATTTCAAGATATCAAAACGCTTTGCTTTAGAACAAAATTTTATTAAGATAAAGTGTGATTCTACCCATGTTCTTCAATATTCTGTAATAAACAAGTCAAATTTTCAATTTTTATTTTTTGCTTGGGGAATGATGGAGAAAACGAATAAACCAGTTTTTCATACTTATCTTGAAAACCATTAGAGATAATGAAAAACGGTTTTCATATTCGTATGTAGAATTAAATTTTACATTATATTGCATGTTAAAATTTACAGTTAGCAACACTTATGTAATAATTAAAAATGGTCTGTAACTTGTAAACTAATTAAGATAGGGCAACCAAACCTGGATTAGTAGATTCCGTGCATTGTTTTTCATCAGTTTGGAAAGTTTGGGAAATATTGGGGAGGTGGTTTTATTTGATCAGTTTTTAATTTACCACTAATTTTCCGAAATAATGATGTTATCGGAAAACAGACTTGATACCTTTCATCCCCTTGGAAAACTCAATCGATTAGCGTTTTCCATTTTCTTCTAGCTTTAAAAAAAAATTTTGACTCCAAAAAGAGTCAAGTGTAACCTCTTGATGTTTTTGAGTGGCCTTTGGTCAACTTTGGAAAATGGAAAAACTAAATCTGCCATTTTATAGATCCTTACTACGGCATGAACAAAATGAAGAAAGTTCTTTTCTAACTTTATTACTTTCCGAGAAAATTGCGGCGGAAAACTTTTTAGGCACATGTTATATTTCAAATTATTAGAATGTTATCTTACCTAGGATTTCATACTGAGCCTAATAATGTTTTTGGTTTTTATTTATCTCTTCTAGTTCCCGAGATAATTGCTTCCCGAGTTTCTTTGCGAGTGTAATTGAAATTTTTAAATTTTGTTTTCAGATTCTGAAAGTAGATTAAATTCTGAATTGGAACTGCAAATTGTATTTTAACTTTATTTTTTGTTGAAATACAGGGCCAAACTTTTTTACAAATTTTTTCAACAAAAATTCAAAGTTGAAATAATGTACAAAAATAATTTTTGCTTGAAGAGCAGGGTCAAACTTTTGCGCTAAAATATTTTTGGTTAAAAACAGGGCCGAATTTTTCGGTTAATTTTATTCCAATTCTATGAATTACGACGAAAATTTTCAGATTTTATGAAAAAATTGCCAACTTTTGAAGGACATTTTAGGGCACTTCTAAAGGGTTTAGAGGATTGAAATAAAATACATCGTAAAGAGCGTCTCTTGAACTATAAAATGGCGTCAAAAACCTGGAGAAAGTATATTAGTTTAGGAGATACAGGGTGTTTTCCACACCATGTTTTTTAATTTTCACAAAATTGCCAACTTTTGAAGGACATTTTAGGCACTTCTAAAGGGTTTAGAGGATTGAAATAAAATACATCGTAAAGAGCGTCTCTTGAACTATAAAATGGCGTCAAAAACCTGGAAAAAGTGTATTAGTTTAAGAGATACAGGGTGTTTTGCACACCATGTTTTTACATTTTCATAGAATTGCCAACTTTTGAAGGGCATTTTATTGCACTTCTGATAGGTTTAGAGGATTGAAATAAAGTGCATCGTAAAGAGTGTTTCTTGAGCTATAATTTGGCGTCAAGAAACCTGGAGAAAGTATAGTAGTTTAGGAGATACAGGGTGTTTTACACACCATGTTTTTAAATTTTCATAGAATTGCCAACTTTTGAAGGGCCTTTAGGGCACTTCTAATAAGTTTAGAGGATTAAAATAAAATGCATCGTAAAGAGCGTCTCTTGGACTATAATATGGCGTTAAAAACCTGGAAAAAGTATATTAGTTTAGTAGATACAGGGTGTTTTCCACGCCATGTTTTTAAATTTTCATAGAATTGTCAACTTTTAAAGGGTATTTTAGGGCACTTCTAAAAGACTTAGAGGATTGAAATAAAATTCGTCGCAAAGAGCGTCTCCTGGGTCATAAAATGGCTTTAAAAACCTGGAAAAGTATATTAGATTAGAAGATACAGGGTGTTTCCACACCGTGTTTTTAAATTTTCATAGAATTGCCAACTTTTGAAGTATAGTTTAGAGCACTTCTGGAAGGGTTAGGATATTGGAAAGATATGCATCGTGTAGAGGAACTCTCGAACTTAAAATGGCGGTAAGAAACTCTAAAAAGTCAAATAGTTCACGAGATGCAGGGTGTTTTCTACACTTTGTTTTTAATTTTTCTGAAAATTTACAGAAGTGCTAGATGGTTGAAAAATAGGCTTTGTGTAGAAAGCATTTTACATTCACATTGCAATATAAAATCCAAAAACTTAATTAGTTCACGAGATACAGGGTGTTTTCCACGCCATATTTACAAATTTTGTGAAAATGTTACTTTCTAAAAATCATTTTAGAGCATTTTTAGAATGGCAAGGGGTTGCAAATGTATGCATCGTGTAGGGAAGCTCTCTAACTCTAACATAGAGGTAGAAAACTTAAAAAGTCAATTAGTTCGCAAGATACCGGGTGTTATTTTGCAAACCATAAACAAAACGACATTTTTCCATAGTACGATAAATTTCTGGCAAAAGTAACCTGCCGAAACCAGGGATTGAACCAACTGAGCTATTTTGGCTTATTGACAAACTATTATTGCAATTGTACTAGACAAATCATTGTTTTTATACAAATAAAAAATTTCTAATTCAAAAATACATTTTAAATCAAAGACAGTCGAATTATTTTGGAGTGATACAGGATGGCAGAATGGTACAGCATGCTTTTAAATTATTTAAGAAATGTCAACTTTTAAAAGTCATTTTAGGGCACTTCCAAGGGGTTTTGAGGGTTTAATCAATCTATAAACAGAATAACAGAATTTTTATAGGTTCTGCTATTCAGTTCTTTCACTCACACATCACAAACATGCACGACTGAATAAACAAATAGTAGAATTTAAATAGTACTTTTAAGGCCATTCCGAGATGTCGCTAGAATGTCCGTTTTAACTAAAAATATTCCCGCGGGTTTCTCATATCGTTGTTGTAATGTTTTGTAAGCATTGGCTATCGCAGCGGCGAATTTTATCAACTCACGTCCACTTTATCTCATTTCACGCTTGAAATGTCACGTGAATCAATTAAAAACAAATAAAAGAATAGTATACTTTAACACTGTTATTATTTTATTAATAAATTAACAGTATGTGGCTTGGATAATAAATAAAAACACCAAGTTAGCGATAAAATTAATGTTAAATGCAAAAAATTTATTTCGTTCGTTCGTTCGATAAAAGTACGTTACTAATAGCAACAATTCTACAGTCAGTACTTATTATTCAATTAATATTTCAATCAAATGAAAACAGCTTATCATCCTCATCCTCACATTAATAATAATAATATTTATAATATTTATAATATTTGAGAGTAAACTCAACTCACAATTATAGTTATAATCAATAGTGTCCATTTTGTCCATTTCGTTATTTTTCCAATAGTTTATCCATAACAAAAACAAGTTCTATTTAATAATGAGTATCATCGCTATCGCATTACTACATGGAGTATTGTTCCTTTATAAGGTCGAACTTTGTTCGTACCATTCGTGTTTAATCATCAATTACGCCAGCCACATCTTCGTTAACAATTAACATCTATTATTGAAGTGAAAACTTCTTTCGAATCGTTGTGATTTCAAAATTAATGAAACAACACTAAAAAGAAACAAACGTATTCGTTTATATGGTTTAACCTGCGAGAGAATAACAGGACACAAATATAGAGTGTTTCCTATTATCTTCGTCTTCTCCTTGTGCGATGCTTCGTAGCTTGCCACAAGCCATTTGATTCTGAATATCTTTTAAATATACTATACTAACGTTTTTCTAGTTCCTATCACTTTCAAATCGTTGAAAAAAATTATCAAGCACAATTTTATCTCTCAGATTTTCATTTTAACTATCCCATCTTATAGAGAAGAGTCCGTAGATTAAGACGCTGCGATCGGATCTTAATTATCTCTTTTAGTTTACGAGATATTCGCGATTGAACAAAATGGGCAAAAATTGATAAATGTCACTTTTTAGCACTTTTAGTCGCGTTTTTCGACCTTTACTGTAGGTAATATAATTATTTTATATTTTTATCTGAAAGAGAATCTTCCAATCTTTCATAATCAACGATTCGTTGGTAGCTATCGCTTTTAGTTTAAGAGATCTTAATTATCAAAAATCGTCAAAAAAAAAGTATCAAGCACCCCCCCTTGGCAATTTTTTTCTTAAGAATTAAAATTTTATCTCTCAGATTTCCGTTTAAACTAGCCTATCTTATAGAGAAGAGTCCGTAGATTAAGATGCTGCGATCGGATCTTAATTATCTCTTTTAGTTTACGAGATATTCGCGATTGAATAAAATGGGAAAAAATTGATAAATGTCACTTTTTAGCACTTTTAGTCGCGTTTTTCGACCTTTTACTGTAGGAAATATAATTATTTTATACCTTTATCTGATAGAGAATTTTCAAATCTTTCAGAATCAGCAGTTCGTTGGTTGCTATCTCTTTTAGTTTAAAAGATATTAATTATCAAAAATCGTCAAAAAAAAGTATCAAGCACCCCCCCTTGGCAATTTTTTTCTTAAAAATTAAAATTTCATCTCTCAGATTTCCGTTTTAAATAGCCTATCTTATAGAGAAGAGTCCGTAGATTAAGATGCTGCGATCGGATCTTAATTATCTCTTTTAGTTTACGAGATATTCGCGATTGAATAAAATGGGAAAAAATTGATAAATGTCAGTTTTTAGCACTTTTAGTCGCGTTTTTCGACCTTGTACTGTAGGAGATATAATTATTTTATATTTTTATCTGATAGAGAATTTTCCAATCTTTCAGAATCAGCGATTCGTTGGTTGCTATCTCTGTTAGTTTAAGAGATATTAATTATCAAAAATGGTCGAAAAAAAGTATCAAGCACCCCCCCCTTGGCAATTTTTTCTTAAGAATGAAAATTTCATCTCTCAGATTTCCGTTTTAAATAGCCTATCTTATAGAGAAGAGTATGTAGATTAAGACGCTGCGATCGGATCTTAATTATCTCTTTTAGTTTACGAGATATTCGCGATTGAATAAAATGGGCAAAAATTGATAAATGTCACTTTTAGCACTTTTAGTCGCGTTTTTCGACCTTGTACTGTAGGAAATATAATTATTTTATATTTTTATCTGATAGAGAATTTTCCAATCTTTCAGAATCAGCGATTCGTTGGTTGCTATCTCTGTTAGTTTAAGAGATATTAATTATCAAAAATCGTCTAAATAAAGTATCATAATAATAAACTATAATATGGGAATAAAAATTTCAAATTAAGTAAGTAGTTATTGATCTATTAACATAATAACAGAATTATAGTATCTCTCATTCAGTACGTTCACTCACACATCACAAACATGCACGATTGAATAAACAAATGGTAGAATTTAAATAGTACTTTTAAGGCCATTCCGAGATGTCGCTAGAATGTCCGTTTTAACTAAAAATATTCCCGCGGGTTTCTCATATCGTTGTTGTAATGTTTTGTAAGCATTGGCTATCGCAGCAGCGGATTTTATCAACTCACGTCCACTGTATCTCATTTCACGCTTGAAATTTCATGCAAATCTGTTTAAACTTATAAAAGTAAAGAGTATGTGAATGAATCTACTATTTTATTATAATTAAACACATTATATGTGATTTGCGCTTTGTCACTAACCAAAGAGCAGTTTTTATCAATTTATATTCACTTTATCTTATTTTACGCCTGAAATTAAATCATAAAAGTAGAAAATATTTAAATAATTTGTTTAATCTTATGATAAATTAACAAATATAATGTAATATATAATTCATTACTATGTAGTATGTATGTTTGATTTCTCGAGTTCAATTTAATAATGCAGTTTACTGAAATCCCTGTCATTGGGAGCGATTACAGGTAGACGGCTGCCTTACCATTCAATTCTAGGTACACTCGCTTATCAAATACCCGATTCAATAACATAAGCAGACGACTTTAAACTGAAGTCTTTAAATCTTTCCGAGATGTCGCTAGAATGTTCATTTCAACAAAAATATTCGTGCGAGTTTATCATATTGTTGTTGCAATGTTTTGTAAACACTGGCTATCGCAACAGCGGATTTTATCAACTCACGCTTGAGATGTCACGTGAATCAATTCTAAATAATAAAAGTAAAGAATATGTAAACGAATCTACTATTATATCATAATTAAACTCATTATATGTGATTTGCGCTGTGTCACTAACCAAATAGCAATTTTATCAATTTATATTGACTTTATAAAATATATAATGTAAATAATATAATCTATAACTATCCACGCTTGATATATCGAGTTCAATTTAATAATGCTGCTCATTGAAATCCGTGTCCTTGCGAGCAATTACAGGTAGACCCGATTCAATAACATAAGCAGACGATTTCAAACAGAAGTCTTAAAATCTTTATCATATTGTTGTGGCAATGTTTTGTAAACACTGGCTATCGCAACAGCGGATTTTATCAACTCACGCTTGAGATGTCACGTGAATCAATTCTAAATAATAAAAGTAAAGAATATGTAAACGAATCTACTATTATATCATAAATTAATTCATTATATGTGATTTGCGCTCTGTCACTATCCCAATAGTAGCTTTTATCAATTTACATTGATTTTATCTTATTTTACGCTTGTACTAAATATTTAAATAAATCATCTAGTTTTTTTTAATTAATTTATAGATGTTCAATTTAATAATGTTGTTCAATGAAATCCGTGTCCTTGCGAGCGATTACAGGTAGACGGCAGAATCGCCATTCAATTCTTTATATGCTCACTTATCAAATACACGATTCAATAACAAGATTCAAACGGAACTCTTAAAATCATTCTGAGATGTCGCTAAAATGTCCGTTTCAACTAAAAATATTCCCGCAAGTTTCTCATATCATTGTTGCAATGTTTTGTAAACATTAGCTATCGCAGCAGCGAATGTTATCAACTCACGTCCATTGTATCTCATTTCACGTTGGAAATGTCACGTGAATCAATTAAAAACAAATAAAAGTATAGTATACTTTAACAATGTTATTATTTTAATGATAAATTAACAGTATGAGGCTTGGATATGAAATAAAAACACCAAGTTAGCGATAAAATTAATGTTAAATGCAAAAAATTTATTTCGTTCGTTCGTTCGATAAAAGTACGTTACTAATAGCAACAATTCTACAGTCAGTACTTATTATTCAATTAATATTTCGATCAAATGAAAACAGCTTATCATCATCATCCTCACAGTAATAATCATAATAATAATATTTGAGAGTAAACACAACTCACAATTATAGTTATAATCAATAGTGTCCATTTTGTCCATTTCGTTATTTTTCCAATAGTTTATCCATAACAAAAACAAGTTCTATGTAATAATGATTATCATCGTTATCGCATTACAATATGGAGTATTGTTCCTTTATAATGTCCATCTGCGCCTCGCCGCGAACTTTGTTCGTACCATTCGTGTTTAATCATCAATTACGCCAGCAACATCTTCGTTAACAATTAACATTTATTATTAACATTTTGGAAGTACTCAATTATCCGTCGTGTACGTTTCAATACGCTTATTATCCATTCAGTTTATTAATTCTTACAATTCTTCCGGTACCATTCTGAGCAATGCCAATTTTTCTTGGCCACTTTTGAGATTTGAATATCGATTGGTTTTGCCGTGTCGTAGAGCGAGGGCGCTTTGAAGATAATCATCCCCGTTCCGATAACGCATGCAAGCGCGAATATCCACAAGAAGAGTCGATCCAGCACCATCGCGACGTACTTCCAGTCTTCCTCGACATTCTCGAACTTGTCTTTGTTCTTGACGTGTTGAGCAATGAACTTGGCGTCCGCAAGGGTCTTCTCCATATCCTGCAGCCCAAATTTATCGAAGGTTGGGCTCACATCACTGATGCCTTCCATTGTATTGGTGCGGCAGGTGGCAGGACTGTAGAGATCTTCATCGGCGCCGGACAATGGCAGCGGTGGGAATGGTGCCTCACCAAAACAAGGCCTCATTACATCTCCAGGTGGAGGCAGGCCAAGATCAAACGCATCAAAGGATTTACATTTATCCAACATTGACGGCACATGGATAACATCAGTGAGCACGCTTTCTGTTTGTTTGTCTTCTTCTTCATCCTTTTCAGGTCTTTCAATGAAGAGAAACTTTGGTAGAAAACCAATGAAGATTACCTTTACCCAAGGTGCTAGTTTATGGGTGACTGGTGACCGGAAGTTGACGTTGAGCACAGCAATGGTGATTACTACTGAGAGGGTGCACAGCAGCATGGTGAAGAGAAGGTACTTCCCTAATAATGGTACAGTGATTGAAGTAGGTGGGATAATCTCAACGAGAAGCAAGAAGAACACGGTTAGTGAAAGAAGAATGGAAATGGAGAGTGACACCTTCTCGCCGGAGTCAGAGGGTAGGTAGAATACCAGAATAGAAAGAAAGGAGATACCCACACAAGGAATTATTAGATTCACCGTGTAGAAGAGTGTCTTTCTTCGTAGGGTTATGTTGAAGATGATGTCCGGATAGGGTTCCTCACAGCAACTGTAGAACTTCTCGTTGCGTACTGCTGGTACCCGCATGATGTCCCATTCTACTGATATGTAGTAGTCCTGTAAGTCTATGCCTACGTCTATGTCGTTTGAATCTTTTGTTTGTGATAGATGTCGCAGATCAACCTTTAAAACAACAAATTGGTTACCTTTTAACCTCAAAATTTGAGGAGGAAAATACTTACCATGTAACCATCATAGGTCCAGGACCCGAACTTCATGAAACACGTTTGCTCATCAAACGGGAAATATTCTACGTCAATTTCGCAGAAAGACTTGTAGATGGCCGGAGGTTTCCACATCACTTTTCCGGTATGATGTAGTATTGCTTTGGTCATTATTGTGACTTCGTAATTACCATCAGCGCTAAACACAGAAAAAGTTACAGAATCAGATCAAGATGACTTAGAAAACAAGCAAAGATGTTTACTTATTGTAAAGGACAATATCCGGAAGCCAAATGTGTTCGGATGGCACATGCAGGGTTTCAACCCCGCCGTAATCTTCGGGATTCCATTTGAGTTTGTAGTCGTTCCATTCCTGCTCCACCCAGACATTCGTCGTCATGATTTGATTCTTTAAATTCTGAAAAGCCAAACGCAGCATGTATTTTAGAATAACTGACCTTTGACTCAGATTCTGGTGATTCTGGAAATTTTCAATTGTTCATCATTCATTCATGCCCTTCATAGCAATCAAACAAAACCAGAACCCGAATCGATAAAACAAACTCGCCAACTTTCCGAATTTCAATTTAAACTTTGTCCTACTAATGGAATTCCTTCAAGTCGTGGCAAAGTTGTGTATTCATTAATTTCGTAAAATCAGAAGCGAAAATATTTAAGGTTTGAATTTGAGGTTGATGCAATATTTGAACTGGGTCGCAGTCAAAGGTCTGAATACAACAGGTATAAGCGGTTTTGAGCGACGCCGCCATAATTAGGGTGAGGCATTTTGCGTAATTTGGCTTCGCCTCAAAGACAACTCATTATGCTGGCGAATCGGCGACTTCCAGATTAACATCGCCAAAGGAGGAAGTCTAATTTCGTCGTCTGCCTCACATTCGACACAAAGCAACCAGAGCACAGCAACCAGATGATGAAATGATTCCGCTTGGGTGCGTACCTAATCGAAATTGACTTGACTTGCTCTGCATTCAATAATTCATAATTGACAAACCAACAAAATACAAAAAAACAAAAAAAATACACAAAGGTGAAAGAATGACAACTTAATTTAATAACACGCCGTCATCATGACTTTCACAACGTTACTCTGTGAGCTTCGACAGCGAACGACAAATTTATAAATTTTAATTCGAGGCGAGAAGCCGATAAACGACCTTGTCAACTCACATCTCACCGACTGGTCCATTGAACCGTTAAGAAATCAATAGGGCGCGTTATATTTTAACAAAATGTTTAAAAATGCTTTCCTTACCACATCGATGAGTTGCGACAACTTAAGACCCATCTTGACCGTGAGCCGGTCAGAGTTGTTGCCCACGGGCCGGATGAGACGATTGTAGTTCGACAGGAGATCATCGTAGAGCCGCTTCGCGTCCGGATTGCAGTTGATCGATGGGATGCTCCCCAAACCGAGTATGAACCACGTGAGCAGTAGCTCCATCATTTATGTCCTGCGAATATATGCAAATCACATGGATCACACAAAAGCATTAGATGACAAATGACGCGCTTGTTCATTGAATGATTTATGAAATGCCTTAGCAAACAATACAAGCCACTCCGCATTCGAGGTGTGATTTAATTAATTCACGAATCTCAAGAGACACCAAAAGAGCATCTTTTAGTTATTTGGAAATAGGGGATGTTATAGTTTCCCCCCACAGGGGTGCAACGCCGTTTTATCAACAGCGGAAGTGATTAATACACGAACCGGCAATCGGGTTTTGATTGATGCTTCCGCCATCACCGTCGCTAGAGGTAAAACGTTTTCCGATTTCAATTTTACTACTTCACTACTTCACAAGTACATAAACATTAATAATAACAAGTCATAATCTATTTTCGGTTGTATCTAGAGAAGAAAAGGCAAAAGGACAAAAAGTTTGTTGAAAAGTTTGTGTTGTGTGCCTTTCAGGACCTCGGAAACTTTGTCTTCGTTTATTAAGCGCGCCTCGATAAATTAATTAAAACTTCTAAATGGTTTTTGTCCCGAAACGTTTGTCACATTTCAGATGGATATTTTTTTTTGGTTGTTACATCTTAAAAGTGAGCACTTAAAAGTTTCCGAAATAAATATGCAGATAGTATGTAGCTAATCCACTTGAATTCGGCTGACGGAGGGCGAAACATTCAATACTCGTTCAATATTTATTCGTTTTTGTTGCTTGCGGCCGCGCGCTGTAAAAAGGGGGCAGGTCCTTGAAACACTCACCAGGATTCATCAGTTTCACCACTCCTCCTTTGTCTCTTTTCAGGATTTTTTTCTGAGTGCAAAAAGTCTTTTGATGTGAGTTTTAGTCGCGAAAAATTAGCATATTTTTAAAAGGCTAATTTTTTCCAAGCTTTTGATGATTTTTTTTTCATCCTTTTTAGTTTAAAATGAGAATAAAACGCGTTTTAGAAAAAATATAATCCTGTTTGTATTATAATGTCTTTTATGTACGAGTAGAAGGCCTAACGCAGTGAACGCCCACTTTTCCGCAACTGATACCAGCGCGACCGGAAAATCAGAATTAAAGATAAATATGTGTTACCTTTTTACATGCTTATTAAGCTGGTAGAACCATGGTCTAGGTCTTCACATAACTCCACTATCGACACCATAATCTTGGTAAAAGTGGTGCGTGTGCGAAAAGTTTAGAAACAACGGACGCGAGCGGGCTGGCTGGGGCGGACGGGCCGGGGACGCTTCAGCATCCCTGGCTACTACTGGGGTGCAGCATCCGCGGCGCCCGCCGACGCCGCCACTCGTGCCGCCGCCCGATGCCCGCCGAGGGCGGACGAACGCAGCGAGTCAATAACGCCGACGAGCAACGAGAACGCACTCTGCCACACTTTGTGTGTGTTTGGGGGTGGAGGCCGGGGGCAGTGGGTTTCACATCTCCCAGAAGCAACGGCGGCGGCTATGCGACAGCAGCCAGATGAATGAAACTAATATTTCCCGTTGGTTACACCAAATCGTTCCGCTGCGGCTGACTCGCCTTTTTTGATGGCATCCTCATTAATTCATATCACTCCAGTGTCATCCCGACCATGGTTTTTATCAATTTTATCATTAACCATACTTGCGAAATTGAATTACACAAATTACACCAACTAATCATTTGTTTCAGTTATTTTTTCACAGTTTTAACCGGTGTTAATATCATAAGTAAATTAATTAACACTTTACTTGACTTAAGTTAAGTCGTCTTAACTTTTTTTTTTTCTTTTCGTTTACTCATAGTCTAAGTTAGTTTCTTTTTGTGTTTGTTTGTGATTCCCAATATGCGTTTTGTGGTTTTATTGCTGCTGCTCGCTTTGTTAATGTCGCAAATAAATTCGCTGCGCCGCAAGAGATACGTTGCTTTCCCCGAGGGTGCCACGATGTCTGTAAGCAATTTTACAAATTTTATTTTTCGTCTTTTCCACTTCACAAAATCTGACCGTATAAATAAAATATTCCGCTTGGATCACACAAACAGGTCGCGGTTTGTATGACGACAAACACAATCGCGCATCCCATGCAGATTTTCAGCGAAGGTCTCAATTGGGGTTTATCGTTTGACCTTCCTAACAACACTGCGATTTTAGATGATTTTAAATCACCTGGGTTTGTTGCCAGGAGAAGACGTAGGCGTGATTTGTATCAAAAGATGGAAGTTATGATGGATTCGTAAGTTACAGTTATAAATTCTAAGATTAAATAAAATTCTGTAACTTTGGGTAATTACAGAATGGGTTATAATGGTAGGGATTGTATTCTGAAAGCCCTATGTGAAGCTGGCGGGTTGTTTAATCAAGGAAGTAATGGTCTTGTGCAGAAAATCCTAAGAATTGTATTTGGGTAAACAAATTTATTTAGATGTAGAATTTTATTTGTATTTATTGAACTTTATAGCTTTCCAATAGAAGAAATTATGAAACATGAACCAAATGACCATAAAGACTATAGAGATGCCAGGATTTCTGGACAAAATGTCTCTGACCTCGATGAATGTGCCGTTAGATACTCAGAATGTACGTTTTCTTTAATTGACATGGCACTTGGACTCTACACTCAGAATATTCCATCGTTAATTTAATTAGATCTATTATTATAATTGTTTTCATAAATTGTTTAATTTCGGGAAACTATAAAATTTGCAAATAACAAAACTGCATAATTTTGTTACGTTATGTTAGAATCTGGAGCATTTGTAAATTATCCTCTTCTTGTTTTTGCAAAAGTGTTAATTGCTAAAGCCAACTAATTATGTGACATGTCATAATATATTTCTTGTCATTCTAAGTTTATCTTTACAGCCTTAGAGTTGCATTCAGTTGTCTTAGAAATGAGTCTAAGACTTTCATTATTGTTTTTGGTTTTATTAGTCTTAGAAATTAATTCAGAATTGATTCGTAGTCGTCGTAAAAGATATGTAGCATTTCCAGCCGGTGCCACGTTCTCGGTGAGATTCAACTTTAGAATTAATGCATAATAAATAAAAAGTTTGAATAATTTTATTTAGGTAGCGTTTTGTATGACAGAACAAGCCATTATAAACCCTCATGAAATATTCTCACAAGGCATAAACTGGGGCATGGCTTTTGATTTACCAAACAATACAGTAGTTCTCAAAAACTACAAAACTCTAGGAGGATTTAGACGTAGAAATCGCAACAGAAGAGACATATATCAAAAAATGGAACTTATTATGGATTCGTAAACAAAAGAAAAATCTTTTCCTTTAAAAAACATAATAAATTAAAATATGAATGTTTCAGAATGGGCTACCATGGAAAAGAATGTATTCTAAAAGCTTTATGTGAAACAGGAGTTTTGTTTAATCAAAAATGTGAAAGTTTTGTAGAAAAAATCATCAGAATAATATTTCGGTATTGTATTTTAAATATTTTTAATAACATCATATAAAATAAAATCTACATTATATTTTTGTATTCTACAGAATTCCTATAAGACCAATTCTGAATCTGGAACCAGAGGAACATTGCCACTATCAAGATGCTCATCTTTTAGGGAGAGGATTATCTGATCCGGATGAGTGTTCCGATAGGTACTCCAAATGTACATTTTCATTGATCGACCTGGCACTTGGATTCTACACTCAGAATATCCCATCTTTATTCTGATATTCAAAATATTCCAGTTTAAAAATAAGATTTTTGTATCACTTGTTATAGTTTACATTTTAAAGTGTCAACTTATATTAATTTTTGTTTGTATAGTGTTAAGATTTAAAGTAAACTGCTTATGTGTCCCTTAATTAGCACCAAGCTCAAGATTACTGCTTGAATTCTGCGTACTGTTCAGTTTTCTTACAGTTACGGTTTATATAACTCGTAAATAATTTTGTCGATATGCGTTTTGCCAATTTTTGTTTTTATTTGTTAATATTGGAGTTGTTTATATATAAAATAAATTCTAAGACTGTGGGATCTAACCTAAAACGACAAAAAAGATATTTAGCTTTTCCCGAAGGTGCAACTTTATCAGTAAGCTAAATTCTGTATCTGAATATTTTACATTTTTTACTTAAAATAATTTATTTGTAGATTGCTCTTTGTATGACTGCTCAGACCTTTCTATTTCCTACTGAATTCTTCACAGAGGCCATAAACTGGGGAATATCTTATGATTTACCAAATGCCACTTCAATTATAGAAGATTTCAGAACACCAGGTGGATTTGTTCGTAAAAGACGCAGCAGACGTGATTTATATAAAAAAATGGAACTTATTATGGATTCGTAATTATTTCCTATTTGTTTTCTTTCAATTTTTTACATTCTAAATCACTTCTTATTACAGAATGGGCTACAATGGTAAAGATTGCATCTTGAAAGCCCTCTGTGAAACTGCCACTATATTCAATCAAAGAAAAAGAAGTTTTCTGGAAGAAGTTTTGGGAATCATTTTTGGGTAAACCAATAACTATTTCTAAAAGTGATTTTGTTTAATTTAAATTTTATAGATTTCCAACCCAGGAAATTCTAAGTCATGAACCAAATGACCACAGGAGTTACAGAGATGCCCATATTAAAGGACAACAATTATTTGATATAGAAAAGTGTTCAGAACTTTATTCTAAGTGTACATTTTCATTGGTAGATATGGCACTAGGACTGTATTCGTAATTCTCTAATTAACCTTAAGTAAACTTAACTTAATTAGCACTACACAAATAAACAAAGTCTCCTTTGTGCATTCTAACCAATTCCATTCTTATTCTGTCAAAAACAACGTTGAAAGATGTATACAAAAATAATTCTACAATCAATTCTAATGTTAGTAATAATATCACCTATAATTTCTAAAACTCCAACTCGCCATAAAAGATATATTGCATTTCCTGAAGGAGCTTCCCTATCAGTAAGTAAATTAAAATTCTACACCTAAATATTACTTTAAATATCTATCATTGTATTCCAGATTGCGATTTGTATGACGTCACAGGCAATCATACGACCTTCAGAATTCATCACCGAAGGCCTTAACTGGGGCATTTCTTACGACCTTCCCAACAGCAGTGCAATTTTAGAAGACTACAAAACCCCCGGGGGATTTGTCCGCAGAAGGCGTAGCAGACGTGATTTGTATCAGAAAATGGAACTCATCATGGACTCGTGAGTAGGCGTATTATTTGATAACTTGGGTCTCTGAAATGACCGCTTATTTTGTGTTACAGAATGGGCTATAACGGCAAACAATGTGTGCTTAGAGCTTTATGTGAAGCCGGTGCTATGTTTATATCGAATCATGAAGAGATAGGCCTATTAGAAAAAAGCATCATGACCGTGTTTGGGTAGGTAATAAATTCTAAGTCTCAAATAAAACTACAAAAAATATAAAATTACAGATTTCCAATACAGGAAATACTTAATCACGAACCAGAAGAACATAGATTATATCAAGAAGCACATCTTCATGGAAAAAATTCTGAGTCTCAAGAATGTTCAGTAAAATATTCTAAGTGTACTTTTTCTTTGGTTGATATGGCTCTAGGAATGTACTCTTATTATAATAATTATTCTTAATAAAGTTTTACAGTAAATATTACAGTTATGTGTTTTTATATGAGTTAGAATTAGAACTGAAACAATTTAATTCAATTCTGAAGTTGCTAATTGTCGGTGTAAATATGAGTTACCGTTGGGTTTCTGCGTTTCTTTTTTGATTTATTTACGCCTCGTGTTCCCGTGATTATTGGGTTCATTTCAGCGCACAAAGCCGACTCAAGCGAAAGAAAGTCAAGCAACCGGAAAAGAAAAACCGAGCGAAAAGAAAAAGAATTCTGAGACGTAAAATGCGACGTATTATATTTGCGATTCTATGCTTCAACATCAGCATAATCTATTCCCAAAATTCAACTCAAAATAAAAATTCTGATGAAGATTCTATGAAGATTTTATCAAGACGTAAAAGATATTTAATTTTCCCGGAAGGAAGTTCTCTACAATTAGGTTAGTAAAAATTCTGTAATTAACCATTTTCTAACCTAAAATAATAATATTTTATAGTTTATTGTTTAACTATGCCTGTAATTGGTAAAAGTACAATTTTCACAATTGGAGGAACAGCAGCTTTGGCCTGGGAGTTACCCCACGACCCATTTCAACCCTATCGAAAAAAAGCCGAGCTCCTACATCGCAAAGACCCGCCCGGGAAGTACACAATTCTCGATCCGATTGCAAACAAGAAACAATCACCTCCAGCAACTACCAAAGTGTCACAATCGGCTATAAACCTTCTGGGGGCGTTCAACGATCAGTTCGGATACAGCGGATATCAAAATCCGATCTCCATCAACTACTCGCCTGCTTACAACAGGTATCGATATCAGAACTATCAAAACCGCCGTCGTCAGCAGTTTCCCCAGCAGCAACCGGTGCATTATCGCTTCTCACAGCCGATACAACTCACGAAAGGTGATCGGGTTACGTCTGCGGGAAGCAGGGGTGAGGTGTATTATAAGTCAACACCAAGTTCACCCGCATCGATTTATCATCAAGTACATCGTCGGACTCGGAGGGATCTGTACGGAAAAATTGAAAAGTTTTTATCTACGTGAGTTTATCTAAAGTGTCAATGGAAGGATAATTTATTTGTGGTTATTTTTAGACAAAGTAAAGATGGGAAGGCTTGTTTATTGAGGGCTATTTGTGAGGTTCATCAGAAGGGATCAGAGAAGGGTAGTTTTATGGAGGAAATATTGAAAGCTATTTTTAGGTAAAAAAAATTTTTTTTAAATTTTTTTTGAATTTTTTTTTTGAATTTTTTAATTTTTTAGAGTAAAACCAACTGATGATTATGAAAACGAAGACATCTATGACCAATCAGCTAACAAAACTCATAACTGCAAAGAAATGTATCCATCTTGTGATGCCTCCATCTTAAAATTCATCTAAACTGTATAATTATTTCTAAAATTAAAAAATAAATACTTTACTGTTACTGAAACAATGTTCTAATTATTTTACAGTTATTTCTAGTTGGGATTAGTTTAATT
The DNA here is from genome assembly GCF_025399875.1 of Dalotia coriaria. Lineage (NCBI taxonomy): Eukaryota > Metazoa > Arthropoda > Insecta > Coleoptera > Staphylinidae > Dalotia > Dalotia coriaria. Next base: position 1,503,412 of record NW_027045446.1, read on the forward strand.
AGCACTAATTAAAATGTATGCGGTGTTATCCCTGATGAGTCCTGTCGGCCAGTTGTCGATTAGTCTCTGCTCGGTGTTCCACACCAACTGAAGCGAGGCATCTGCTCGGCTTTGTTCTTCGTTTGACATCTCTGCCGTCACCGCAGCGAGGACGTGATTAAAGATGACTAGACTCGTCCTGGCGCTCGTTACGCTTGTGTGCGTTGTCCTTTGTGAATTCCCCAGCACGGATAATAGACTCAGGAGTAAGCGGAGTCTGGTTTATCCTAGTCCTGTATCTAAAGTTCAAGTAAGTAATTTTTTCTCCAAAAAATTAAAAAAATAAAAATTTTGAAACAAAAAAAATATTTTAGGCTATTATGGGTGCTGGTTTTCCAGTTGATCTGCAAGATGAATCCGTAGTTGTAGGTGTAGTCATAAAGGCATTATACTTGTTGCCTCGAAACTCGAGCGATTACACCAATCCGAATATTTATTACGCAAGAAACCGCCAAAGACGCTCCGCGGAGCTGAGCACAAGCCGTTGGGATGTTTATAAAATCCTTGAACAATATGCACAGGTTTACGGCTTCGGCGGGAAAGAATGCCTCCTGCGTACCATATGCGAATTAGCCGACGTGCCCATCGATAAATCACGTGGCATAATGGACGAGATTCTGCACGTCCTCTTCCGGCCAACGACAACCCGTGAAACACCCAGCGAAAACTCCGACAACGATTATTATGCGGCGCAAATGCTCGGTGCCAAAGCACTGCCAGGACAATGTGCCAAATATTATCGTGATTGTACCAAAAGTTATGTTGATTTATTCACCGTCACAAAATAAATACAAAAGCATGTTTTGCGCGCATTATGAAAATAAGCGAGTAAATTTCTGCACGAGATTACTTTCGCATGGATACAGCCGTTGACAATCTATATTCGTGGTCCTTTTTCCGGTCATTTCCGCAACGTAAAAGTCTCTATCCAATGCGTTTTCCACATCTTCCGAGGTAGTTGAAGGTCTGGAAATAGACACATGCTGAAATTTCATGCTTTCGTAACGTTCGACATCCCGAAGCTTAACTTCGAGGGATGATTGAACGCACGGCGAAGTGACTGATACATTTTTGATGTGAAGATGTGAAAAGCCGAGGATTTTGTCCGTTTACTTACGTCAAAAGCAGGTGGAGCAGTTCGGCAAGCACCCCGGCGTTTGGATCGAAGTTGTGTTTCGAGGACTCACAAACAGAATTCAACAAACATGACTTTCCATCGGAAAACCCAAAACTATTCGTTTTTTGTTATAAATTTTTGTTTGAGATGAATATTTAAAAATTTACCTTTTGATAAAATCCTGTAAAGTGTTGTAAATATCCCATCTGGACGGTGTTGCCCGGCGCCTCCGCTTTTTGCGCTCTATATCAATAGTAGGGTTGGTATACTGCGTGACATTGTTTGGGAGTTCATAATAGGACTTTACCACCGCTCCCATTGTGATACTGTTATCTTGGACTTCAATAGGTAGACCAATACCCATCACCATCTTTTTTTTTCGAAAAAAAATTTTTTTTTGTAAAATTTGAGCAAAAAATTTAAAAAAATTCATACTTGCACCCAATTTAAACCTGGTTGATAGACCAAAAATGCTCTTTTCTGACGTTCTTTCACAGTTCGGCTGGTATCAAGCACTGCTTCAGCAAAATCCCAAAAGTTACCATAACTAAAATTGTTATTAACAAAATATTCATGTTTACAATTAGCTGACTACACGCAGAATAACTTTGAGGTAATATTTTACTGCATAGGTCAATGATATTTACAAAGAGTTTAACATAAATTACCACTGAAAGTGAACAGTTAAAAATTAACACTGGGAGTAGAAAAAAATATACAGAGTGTGGCAGAAAATTACATAAACACATTTTTATTGCTTAAGTCATTACTACTTCGATTCATACATGTATCTATATAATAATTACATTTATTAACGATGGATTTAAAAAAATCTGCTTCCATCCCACTGGATTCTTTGATAATCCGTCCGATGGAACACATAACCCCACATTTACGGCCATTTTCTTTCGATGTTGATATTCTACTTATTTGATTACACACGTATGTGAATAAACATGCGTATGTTTGAAAATGTTCACTAAAATTTAATTTTTAGTATAAAATATGTTTTTAAAGATTAAAAAAATTTTACCTTTGATCAAATTTTATATTTTCTAATTCCGAGTGTAAATCTCTCTTGAAAAATTTATGTCTTCTGTATAAACTCTCTGGTAAGTCCCAATTGACACGAACGGCATAACCATAAGCAAAAATTTGTACATAGGGCACTACGTTTAGTTTACCATTCACACGAAACTATAAACAAAATAATAAATTATTAACAATTAATTTTTTTTCATAATAAAATAATTTCTTACAAATATTTTACTGTTTTTCGTAAAAATCACTTTTCTTTTCACACGTCGATGATCAGAATACTCAATGGTTTGATTCGTGATTAATTGCACAGTTGATAACATTGATAAGAACACTAAACAGATGATAATACTACGTGTAGTACAACAGCGCATGTTTACGATTACGTTGGTTGTGTATTAATGTGATTAATGGTAGTAACGTAGACAAGTTAACGGTTTTGACTTAAGTCAATACTACTTAAGTACACACTGCGCATACTTAAGACACTTTTTTCCTTAAGAAGTTTATTCTTCGCACATTGACGTGATAATTAACGACAATGTGACTTAAGTCACTTTGGATAAATTTTAGTGCTTTGAAAACCGTTGCACAGGCGTCATCAAAGTGTAAATTTATATTATCACAAAGAATGAAAATGAATATTAAATTTTTAGTTGATATATTTTTAATGATAGTTTTTTGTGAATTTATTTTGTGTCTCAATGGAGAAATTCGACCTAGAATCGATGACAGTGTTGCGAATTGGGGTGCAAACGGAGTCACAAAGCGAGAAAATAAATTACTCAATCGAAAGAAGCGTTATTTGACATTTCCAAAGGGAGCTAGTTTTATTGTAAGTAAATCAATCTTTATATTCACATTTTTTGATAAATTTTATGTTATAATGTATTAATTTTGCACTTTTGCACTTTCCTGAAGTAGACTTTAACGGTTAACTTACCCCTTAGCATACCTATCGAATATCGGATGTGAACGAGCACTTGAAACGAGTATCGTCGATGTTGTATAGCCGTATAGAAATCGCAGGACGAGAGTAAACGGCTGTCACTTGAAAATCGATGCGCTGCCAATGTGTAAGGTGTGCGCTTGTCAGCGGGTGGTAAACGGCAGTCGCGTCTATCGCCGATCGCCGGATATGAGGTCGGGAAATTCATTTAAAGTTGCGGAAAGGCAACATCAGCTAATTACGGAAATCGGCGATGGATGGATGGATGGACCGCAGGCGGACGGATATACATGATCCATATTTGTTTATGAAATTATTCACTTACATAAATTTTAAGTTTAAAAAAAATTTAAAAATTTTTGTTTCAGATGACACTATCATTAATCAAGTCGTTGATGATCAAAACACCAACTGGTTTACGTCTGGCAGCGGAGTGTGATGTGCCTTTTAGTTTGCCCAGTGATACGCGATGGTTAAAACGGCGAAAAGACGTTCACAGACGTCAGAAAAGAGAAGTTTTTGAGCAGATATCAATAGCATTCCAAGGGTAATTTTTTTTATTAAAAAAAATTTTTAAAAAGCCAAAAAATAAAATTTTTCAGTTTGGGTTTTAATGGAACAGCCTGTATAACCCGTGCAATTTGCGATGCTCGCGCCTATGTGCCCCTGAGAGGCACGTCGTTAGTGAAAGACCTTTTGATGACTCTATTCAAGTAAGTGTCGTCTTTGATAACGAATCTCACCATCGTCCGCCGGCTGCAAATTGCAAATTTGCTATAATAATATCTCCAGCGTTTTTTATTCAACTTTTCCACTCGTTTTACTCACATATTTCATTTTAGATTCGATTCCGACCATGAATATTCAACAAAATGCAACGAAGACATTAATTTCTACTGTGACCTACCCCTTTTAAACTATATAGAAGGGTTGATAAGAACTGAATAACATAAAACCACCCCTAAATTAAAAATAATTTTAATCAGTCTTTCAGTTAAACGTTAAATAATACAATTGTTGTTAATCATTAATTTATTGTTAAATATTTAAATATTTATGTATTCGTGCAATTAAAAAAGGGTCAACCCTTAACTCTAAACTGATATTGTAATAAAATAAATTATCGTGTTTGTGGTGTAAAATACAATGGCCTTGGTGCAAACTGACGAAATTTAGGTCTCGTTTTCATCCCCATTGTCCTCGACACACTTCGGCACGCCTTTGCAGGGTTCCCGCTCCTTGGGGCGGGTATCCGCCGCGCAGAAATGATCAGGCAACGCCATCTCTAGTCCATCTACACACATTACACTCCTGCGACGTACAGCTTTCTCCCCTTGCTACTCACAGAAGAAAAAATAAAATCAATAGTTGTGAATCACTAACCTAATTTATAAAATTTACAGATTTCTTCTTTTTTGCTTACCTGTGGTATACAACTAACAGGACATGATTGCCATGGACCTATCCACCAATGATAAGGGCAGTTTTCTTCATTACACACCCTTAACGCCGGAGGCGGTCTTTCAGACTCCTCGCAGTACGATTCATCGACAATAGTAGCAGATCCTTCAGCTAAAAGTGTATTGAAACCTATTATGGACTCTTGACATAGTGCCAGTTGGGTCTGTGTGCCACCCCCGCATGTTGCCGAACATTGCGTCCATTCGTCAAGCACCCAGTCATATTTAACTTCTTTCGGGGGTTTCTTCTTGGACATTGTAAACTCATATTTGACTCCTGGGTTGTATGTATTACCATGGAAGAATATCTATAAAATTAAATTCAGTCAGAGGCAGAAGAAAAAAAAAAGTTTAATTTTCAACACTTGAATAAAAATGGAAAAAATGAGTGAGGCTTGAAGTGAGCTTCAATCGACCGGAAGATACACTCGATAGGTAGGATCGTTGGGTTTTTTATTCATCCCTTGCTTGCGTTTTAATGACGAGAGTGCTCAAAAGCAGCCTCCGCGGATGGGCGTATTTTAATTAACGATTTGCCGAAGCGTGCCGAATCGAGCGTGAACGATTAGAATAACTTTTTGCCGTTTTCAATCGTAAAAAAATAATGATGCAGAATTTAAAACAAAAAAAAAATGAAGAAATTTTTATTTCATACGTACATAGAACAAGATGGATTCCTGAATGGGTCCTGGAATGCGTATCTTTTCCAATTCATTATCCCGTTCGTAGAGCGCTTGCACACCTGCCACGGTGTACTCGCCCGGGAGGGTGATGTGCCTGTAGGAAAACGGGTACTTCATTACTCGACTAGTATGTGCGGACGTCGTCTTTCAAGAAAACTAGTACTAGTACACAGGTGTACGCCTTGAGGGGTGACTTACCCTTTTCCGTTCAAGTACGTGCGCTGTGAGACTGCGCTCGCAATGCTAATGTAATTCGCTGAATAATCAATTTCCTCAATGCGAATATTTCGTGAACCACCTACAAAAACAGTTTTATTCTAGTCGCTGTGACGCAAACGAAGATTACAGGTAATTATCATACGCATTATGTAACTGTAAATCGGATTAAAATTAAAGTGTGAAACGGATGCGCCCGGATGTGCATGGCGTAGGAAGTGGAATTAATGAATGGGCGGTTAGGCGGTATTTTAACCACACGCGCACAACACCCCGGATTGTGGTGATGAAGCCGCAAAATCGTTAAATTCCTTGCATTGTTAGTATTTTTGTTTGTTTCTTGTTTTTGGGACACTCTGTATAATGAGGTGATTGAATTTTTTTGTGCTTACTTGGAACAACAAACATTTCTTTGTATCCAGCTCCTCCACTTTGTTTGTGGTAGATTCCTTTGATGGTGTCGCATGTGGTACCATCTCCTGGCATACCCACAGGCGTCTTCAACTGCTATGGAGTCAACTGTCCAATCACAACCTACTTTCTAACCCATAATAAAATTTTAGTTAATTTTTAGTTTATTTTAATATTTAGGTACCAACCCTGCAAATACCAGCAATACAGAGGTCCCTTGTCCCTACATTACAAGGTGTACCATCAGCTGCCCTTTCTTTCCATGGAACTATCACTGTATCATTGGCATCAGAACAGTAAAGCTTACAAGGTTCATCTGTAAGATACTCTTTTAGAGAAGTCTTAAATAATGTGGGTCATAACCTACTTTTATCAAAAATGGTACCCATGTATTAAGTTGACCCTCATAGGTCTCATTATCAAAAGCACTACACTGCTGTGCCCTGAATGTAGGTGTCTTCTGCCTACAGGGATCTGAATTGCAAATTTTGTACCTGCGACGTTCTCCTACACAGAACCTACCCCCACCACTGGGTCTAGGATGGTCACACTCCCTTTCCATGATGGAAACACCTGCATCGCAGGTTCTAGAGCAGTCACTCCACGGGGACCATTCTCCCCAACCTCCATCGATGGCAATTGGTGGATCCATCATAGGAACACATTTTTGTTCTTGACACCACTAAATAACACCATCAATTAAGACCTACACTTAAGGAACCTGTAATATCCTCACCATGTGTTTCCCACAATGAGTCCCCGGAGCAGCTGGTCTTAGCTGAGTTGTACAGGACCCATTCACCTCACACCATAACCTGGTACAGATTTCATCCAATTGAACGCATACAGTTGCATTATTACCAAACTGCAGACGACATTGATACTCTGCGTTGTAGATAGCCCCAGCTGGGAGTTGCGGGTATTCATACTCTGCGATTTCTTCAGATGGTGAGTCCTGGAGACATTCACCATATCCCTTACTGATGAATCATTTATTACAAGAAGTTATATTAAACACTTTTAAATTTAAAATTCTTACTCAAGGAAAGTGGTGACATATCTACGACTGCAAGATGACCAGGATACCTCTACAGTATCCGCTTCAAAGGAAGGTGTCATTATGTGGAGCATGGAACCCTCACGTCCCTTACAACCTATTTTATCTGTATCATGATACATCCCAAAACTAAAATTATAAAATTTTAAGAAATCAGTAGAAGAAAAAAAAGAGGGTTATGTTTACTTGTGACCCATTTCATGAGCAATGGTATGTGCTAGTGATATCCCATTATCTTCATTGACACTACAACTCCTTCCACTTTTACACATCCCTCCAACATTAGCCACACCAAGAGTATTACAAGGAGTATTCTGTTTAACACAAATATCCTTCCGGGTTATCAAAATGGCGACATCATGATGATGTGGATGTGAATCATTTTTGGGATTCAACTCCTTCTGCCATTTACAGAAGTTTTTCAAAGTCAAATCCGCGTTTACAGTTATATTCAAATCGGGAGCTGCGGAAGGATCATCAATGAGGATTATCTTGACCACTACAATATTGATAAGGTTTCCTATACTGGGATCTAGATATAAAGAAGAAACCTAAAAAATAAAAATAAGGAAATTGGCAAGAGAAAAAAAAAGAGGGAAAAAATCACAGACCATATTCATGATTGTCAAAAGATACGTTTCCACATCGCCATCTTCGTGAAACTCAACCATGGACGAATCAGCTACTAAAAGGGCCTCCACATACCGTGGGCTGCTGATGGATCGCTTAATTCTGTGCCTCTGATGTCGCTTGTGATGCACGCTTTTGTATTTGAGTTTTTTCAAGTTGTTCATCGAAGCAAATCGGATCTTTTCACGCATCTTGTGGCGTTTTTCCTGTACGTTTATTTTTCCACTTCCGGTATGTTGATACCACTCTAATCTACATATAAAAAAAATAAAAACATAAAATAACCAAAAATAAATTATATTTTTTACTCTGTCATTCGTTTAGGTTCACGTGTCCCACAGTTTTTGGAACCTCTCCGACGTCGTTTTTTCCGCTTCCGGTTTCTACCCCCATCAGAAATTGCACGTTTAAATATCAAATGTTTATGTTCATTTTCTTTGCTAGAAATTAACGCAGGTTCAATAAAATATCTTCCTGTTTCTGTATGAATAAATCCAGTCTAAAAATTATTTAAAAAAAATTAAAAAGCTCCAAACTTTAAAAAAAATTATTTTCATACCAAACCATTACAAGTTGAAACTGCAACACGTGATTTTTCATCATTATAAACATGTCCATGATAATAACAATCCAAACTCCTCTTAAGTCGATTACGAGTGTGTAAATTTTTAGCACGCATGCGTTCTATAATTAAATTCGGAGCAATAAAGCTCTTATACGGTTGTAGAACCAACATGTGTTCACGTTCATCGATGGTAACATTAAAATGCACTGGACCATCATGAAAAGTCTCCAATTTGTGTGTGACATGTTGACCAAACTCAGACACACGTCTTGGTATTGTCCAATTCAGGATATAATCATCAGGATGTAAAGATTTTGAATAAAGTCCTTAAAAAATAATTATAAATTAAAAAAATGTTTTTATTAAGTAGTAAAAGAAAGAAATAAAAATCTCTGGCGCCAACATTCTTGAGATCATCTTAACCTTGGCTTAAGTCGGTTAAAAATTTTTGAAACTTTCCCATGACTTAATCCGCCTCAAACAGTAAACAACTATTAAATTTAACGACCGATTACAACACGCTAATTTAATATAGAACAAATTTAATGTCTAAAAAAAGAGGAATAAAAATAAAATTTATCATATTTTACGCAAAATTATAGTTTGGATAAATATTATTTACGAGTAGATATCGAAGTCGTCTATGTAGTCCATGATATAATGTTCATTATAATTAGCGCGGCGCGTATCGAAACAGCATTAATTAATTGCAGTCGAACGAATCGGCAACAAATCTTTCCGGCCGACGCGCGCGCTTTTTAACCATCTAATTAAAAGCCATAAATCTATAGCCAACCTGTCCGCTCTTCGAGATCTTGCACTCGGATTCGATCAGGCCTTCAGGGTCTACATCTACACACAACCAGCAGCTAATAAATACTCACGAAACAAGTTTATACACGGATATTCTCTTAGTATTAAGACTGTTTTCGATTTAACCTAATTTAACCTAAAAACACTTTTATTTTTTTCCTTGTGTCACAGATGGCGCTCGTTTACATTATACAAATTAAACATTCTCGGGGGAATAAGAAAACAATCTGCTTAATTAAAAATTACTTGTCGAACTTGTTTACGTTTAATAAATCTTCTTAAAACTCGCCTCGAAATGTTTCCTTTGTTTCGTGTTGAAATTTATTTCTGTTATAATTAAAAGTTTTATAAAACGATAATCTTAAATGTAGTTCTTTTGTCTGTGCCGAGTTTTCCAGACTTCGTTTTCGTCTCCACAGAAAACTATTGCCCATTTAGCTGGGGCTAGGCGGCAAGATGGCACAAAGCGAAAGCTTTAAGCTGTAAGCTTCAAGATTCAAGAGACATTTCCTGTGTGCAAACACAAACGAAAACACTTCATTCAAGATGCATGCGAGCTATATACAAGATTCATCTAAGGTTCAAACACTTCAAAAGCTCCCAGTTAAAATATCAAAAGATCAAAAGCTTTGTGAATGAAAAAGAAAAAAGATTTTTAGCGATTTTAAGTGTTCATTAATCTCCTAACCGCGTTGAAAACAATGCAGTGGCGAGCTTTATTAAAAAACAATTTGCAAAGTTTATGCGTGTAGTTAAGCTCGCAGCTCGCGAGCTTTTTCGGGCTGAACATAATTGGATGATTAACTAGCGATCGGATTTCTTGGCCTTAAAGTTTTCCGGTTATTAGACGAGTTTAATTCAATCAAAATTCAATGGAGCTTTTTTTTCATGGATAAATTTTAGTGAAATTTAAATGTAAAGTCGCCAAAAACTCAATATTATAATTACGAGCTTTTACCAACCCTTTTCGGGAGTTTTCCAGGTGGAAATTCCACGATCGAGATAGTGCATGGCACTCGCACTCCCCCGCAAGCACAATTAGCAAAAAGCTATTACCTAATTTATTTTACATCGCTGTGTGGAGGGCGCAAGAGCTTCCACGCAGCTTCGAATTTCCGCCGTATAATTTAAACGCTTTCGCACCCCTTTCGCGAGTTACGCAAACATAATATTATAATGCCCGCCGGAGTTGAATTATTTTTAATTTCGGATGCAAATTAAGCGCGCTCATATCCGCTTTAAAAGCACAGAAAAAAACAAAAACAAAAACAAAAATGTATAAATGTAAACATGTTGATAAAATAATAATACACTCGAAAACTATCAGAAGAGTATGTTATTAATCGGCACTCAATCAATCCATCAATCATGATGCACGTCGTCGTTATCTCTATTGGCTTTTTGTTTCATTTTGCGAAAATGAGCGCAGTTTTCAACAAAAAGATCAATCAATCAATCAATCATGTAATAGATGCGTAATTTGATCATTTAAAACCCAAAACAAAACCGGAAAACCGGAAAATGTTTGTCTATAAACAAATTTATGTAATATATGTAATTATAGGTGTGTTAGTCAAGTATTTACGACTAGCTTTAACCCGCTGCTTCGCTTGCGAATATCTAAAATAATGAAGTTGCATCCGTACGCGTCTGTAGTCACAGAAGAAGTAACAATGAAGTAGAATGGCGGGAAGTTTAAAATGGCTGAAAGTATAGTCTATGGAAGTATAGTGTACAGTCTCCATAGTGAAGTCAATTGGATTTGATGTTGACGTAGCTGTCGGTAATACAGTGTGATAATACAGTGTGATGGTACTATAGTACTTAGGTTTGAGCTTCATTGCTGGAATGCTAGATGGCGTTAAAGTAGTCAAATAGCCAGATGCAGAGGTATTATTGGCTAAACTATTTCTTTATTTTATTTAAAAAATAATTTTTTTTATTAAATAAAAAGTAGCCTATAACCATTCGGGGACCACTAAGAATATGTGTAGAAATTTTCATGATGATCGGTTAAGTAGTTTTTGCGTGAAAGTGTAACAAACATCAGGACTTTCGCATTTATAATATTAGTAGGGATGTAATCGCCGCACGATCAAGATCAAAATCGGAAACGCCTTCATATTTAATAATAGCTACGCACGAGATACATAAATCTTTACACTGTCATTATTGTAACCGGATACGTACGTTAAGTATTTTTATTTTTTGTGTTTTTTGTGCAAAAAGTAAATTTAAGTTATTAATATCTCGAGTAAGAAATGCCAGTGTAATTCCAAGACAAAGTCGCATTCGCAATTCTCGTTCTGGGTTATGCGATGGTTATGCGATGCCAGTTGGCCGCCAGTGCGCCCGACTATAACATTTATCTCACATAAAAATAAGAAGCGTTAAATGTCGAGCGCGAGCCACTTGAGACGTTTGCGCGCTCGCAAAATGTTATTCGCACGAAAACGGAAATAAGTGAATTATTAAAATACCTCAAGTCGATATGCAATTAATCATTCGCCGAACGCAGCATAAATAAAACAAGTGCACAATGAGAGAGTTTTAATTTAAAACGCGACACAGACAAAAAAATTTATATGAAATGATCGCTCAAGGTTTGCAACAAATCATTCGGGCTGTCAGTCGGAAAGCATTTTTATTTTTCCACTTAATCAAACACTTCCAAGAATGAGAATTCACATCGCGCATTAAATTCATAATTATTAGGTCAAAAATAATCAAAGCATGAAGTGTCCTTCACGAAATTAAATCGTCTGTATGTAATATTTGATAATTCGGATCGGTTTCGAGTGTTTGGAATCAGTAACACATTAAATTGCGTTGTGAGCGGAATGATTTGAAACAGATTGTGTGCAATATCAATGGTTTTGTGCATTATGTCTGTTGACGTAATGCTTGAATGTGTACGACGTTAAATTTGATCTCTTGTCTATAAATGCACAGCGATTTTCGATCGGATGCTGTTGCAAACAGCGTCCATCAAGCGCTTGTTTGTGTTGTCGAAATGTAAACGTTTATATTAAACATATTCACTTCGATTGCAGAACAATTTCTACATAAATCGTGGGCAAACAACAAACAACTTCAACTTATTCAATAAAAATCCAAACATGAAACATATTTTCATTCGATTCAAGTACACGTAGATAATTATTTCATGTTCGTGATCAATTAATACGTCAACATATAATTACAATTATGTTGGTTTTTATTCTACCTTTGTATTGATGTTGGTTTTCAAACGCGACGCATGTGAATATCTGTAGTAGTATTGTGAGGGTTCCTAGCCATAGCGGCCATGCGTAGCGGTTGAATAGCGTCATCATACGCGCACTGTAGCACCACACGTAGACTTAACATCACTTCTACTCGCTAGGTGGCACATGACGCGCGTGCGTTACTAGTCGGTTAACTTGGTTATGCGGATTGGCACTGCAGTGATTTTCGCGTGTGGAACTTGCGGTGTCGCGAACGCGTCTAGCGTGTGTTCTGTTTCGGGTCCAGACTGACACACGAGTTGTAGTAGTTCCAACACCCGACCCCGCGACTTGTCTGATGACTAAGAAACGCTCAGCAAAAGTGTTTATTTTATAACAGTGTAAATGTAAAACCTTGGCTTTCCTTCACGTAAATTACGCACTTACAACAAATCAATACTAGTAAATATTTTATTATAATCTTACAATTAATTAATTTAATTTTAAAAATTTTATTATAAAAGTTTTTAATTTTTTTGAATTTCAACAACCTGTAGATGAAAGTCTCATGCAGACAAGACAAGAATCTTCTTCTTTGGCGCCGCGAGTTTTATTTGATTTTATTTTACACGTCTGCGCGATATGCGTGCTGCAGTCGATGTGTGTGCATTAATTAAAATTTATCGACGACATGACATAATGTGAACGCTGCGCGGAGATGAAAGACGCGCACCGAACACACTCGTAATTGAGCGTTTCCTGTTTCGGGCCCGTTTAACATCAAGGTGTGTTTTAACAACTACAACTGTACAAATAAATTAAATCAGAGATGTAGACAACGACGACGGCGGAAAAAAAGAGAAACAAATTAGTCTACGCGTAAATTAACACATATTTTATACAGTGCGTTGGGTGGATTGAAGTGGGATTTTTTTTTTGTGGCAAATTTAGTTTTTGAATAAATTACACATCCAATATGTGATATTTCGCCGCGCTTGATGAACCATGCAGTTTGATTTCACGCTTCGGGGATTCGATCTGATCTCATCCTTGAAACTTTGATATGTTGAAAAGTATAGGCGGAGAGATAAATATTAAATAATTGTGTTTCGACAAAAAAATTAGATTTTTGTTTTTTGGTTGTAGTTTGAAAAAATAATGTGGATCAAATTTATTTTATGTCTTTTTGGGATTTTGCAAAACTTTTTTATAAAAATTTACAAAAATTTGGCAATAAATGACTGAGTTGATACAAATTTTGCAAAAAATCAATTTTTTTTTGGAAAAAAGGTTACATATTTTTTGTTTTTGGTAATATTATATGTTTTTTGGTTTAAATTGACAGTTTAATTAATTTTACAAAATATTTTATGATTATTGGTGTTTTGCAAAACTTTTTTATAAAAATTCACAAAAATTTAGCCAAAAATGATTGAATAAATGCAAATTTGGCAAAAAATTCAATTTTTTTCCCAAAAAGTTGAAAATTTTTCGTTTTATATAATATTTTATCTTTTGCAATTAAAATTTACACTTTCTTATACAAATTTAGAAAAATTTTACCAAAAAATGATTGAATAAATATAAATTTTGCAAAAAATCAATTTTTTTGGAAAAAAGGTTACATATTTTTTGCTTTTCGTAATATTATATGTTTTTTGGTTTAAATTGACAATTTTTTACATAAATTCACAAAAATTTAGCCAAAAATGATTGAATAAATGCAAATTTTGCAAAAAATTGAATTTTTTTCCAAAAAAAGTTGAAAAAATTTCGTTTTATATAAAATTTTATCTTTTGCAATTAAAATGTACACTTTCTTATACTAATTAACAAAAATTTTACCGAAAAACTATTGAGTTAATAAAAATTTTGCAAAAAACAAAATTTTTTTTGGAAAAAAATGTAAATCTATGTTTTTTCGTTTTTTTAATTTTCTCATTTTTCTATGTAAATTCCAAAAATACGAAGGAAATCGACTGAGTTAATACTAATTTTTTCATTCTTCGTTCATTGTAGCAGTGTATATTTAGAATTTTTAGGGTTGAAAAAACTTGCGCTGGATTTCGCCGGACGTCTCATGCATATTCATGACGCGTCTTTAAATGGGCCTCAATTTGAAGCGCATTATTTTAATATTAAGGAGCAAGGAGCAGAAAACGTCGAAAAGAGTTTACACAACTTTGCGGCTGCAAGTAATGCACGTCGTACGCATTGCCAATGCTAATGTTTCAACTTTTAACAATCGTGACTGAAATAAAATCATAAAAAAATCCGGATTAATCATCCTGCAAATAAAAAAAAATTACAATATTAATCACTATAATATTTTATCGCATTTTATTGATAAACAAAGTATTTACACAATAATTAACAACATTCAAACGTGTCTGGAGCCCTCCTACTGAGTCTTGACTACCTATTGCACGGCAAACACCAATAATGATAATTCTATATAATAAATGTTAATTGCGCTCGTAAAACTCCTGTATTACTTCATTCGCCATTCAGGCGTGCGCGCACTGCGCCCATTCGCCGCGCGCCGCCATCGACGACGGCGTAAATTCTATAAATGGCGATCATTATTGCCGTGGCTAAACAATTTTCCACAACGTTTTCATGTCCGTGCTACATCGCACATAGTTTGTGTCGTTTACACGTTTACATTTACATTTACATTCACGACCGACATTTATTTTTTCTATCATTAACATGCAACTATTATTTATTTTAATTTTGTTATTAGATTGTGAATTCTGTCAATACTTTGCTGTAGCAGGTGGATGTAATGTACTCGTGCACTATTTCCGTTTTTGCCGGAAGTCATACGATCGATTTGTTGCGACGTGGGAATGGACGCGCCATTTGTTGCATCATCAACGCCATCTGTTCGGGAATTTCTGGATTATTACATTTTGTTTGGTGCAATTGGAAAAACTGCAAAAGTTAAAATTTTTGCAAAAATGAAATAATTAAGAAATAAAGCGCCATTTGTCATATTATCAGCGCCATCTGTTAGAGAATTTTTAAAATATTATTTTTTGTTAGATTTAATTAAAAATTAGGAAAAATTTGCAATTTTTGCAAAAACTCAAATAATTTAGTAATTTTACTCAAAATAAGAGCTATTTAGTACTTCTAATGCTATAAATTTTATAGTAACGCGCCATTTATACTATACTCAGCGCCATCTGTCCTAGAATTAATAAATTATTAAATTTTCTTTGTTTAAATTGAAAAAATGGGAAAAATGTAAAATTGCAATTTTGTGCAAAAAATCAAAAATTTAAAATTCAACCTAAAATAAAGCGCCATTTGCCGTATAATCAGCGCCATCTGTTCATGAATTTCAAAATTACAAATTTTTCTTGGTTACAATCGGAAAAATAGCAAAAACTATAAAATTGAATTCTTTTCAAAAAATTAAATAATTTTGCAAATATAACTCAAAATAAACATGTTTCCAATTGTTGTTAATGCTATCAAAAAATTTGATTGACATGGTATTATTTCTAGAAGGTCATGGACATACCGCTCCCATTACTTTACTATAATTGTATAATTTAAAAATTTACAAATCTAAAAAAATGTCTCTTGACAAAGAAGTCTGTGTATGACTCAATCGTCGAATTTCGACTGTTTCTGTGACACAACACAGCGATAAATAACGCGATTTCAATCAATTATACCAAAAGTCGATGACTCAGAGCAAAACAAAAGATCTCAACATAAATAATCTTCGGCCCGGCACATAATTTACACACTTTTCGCGCAAAAAAGTTGTTTTGAGTCATAATATTTTCGGTTTGCATTTTTTTGGATGTAAATTCCGTTTTTGGCCGAGTGCACGCCAGATTATACACCACTTGTGTAACTTAAGCGCGGTTGTGATGGACGCATAAATGATTCCAACTCGTATTAGAATATCAAAGCGCACCGCCGCTGTCAGCCGGACAAATCGATCGAACGGTTTATTTTTTACTTTTTAACATCCGCTTTCAAAATTATTCATATGCGTGTAAAAACACAAATCCAGCTCAATAGTGAATTTACTATTTTTTATTCAAATCTATATATAGGTTTTTTTTTATTTTTAGAAATTTTTTTTTACAAAAAAGAAAAATTTTTGGAAAAAAACAAAAAATTAGAAAAAAAAATGGAAAAACCTCTTAAAACTGCAGAATTATGAAAAAAATTATAAAAATATTTTTCAGGGCCGTATTATGATATTTCGATACAAATTTTAAACAAAAATTTGGAAATTTTTTAAATTTTGATCAAGAAAACCAAAATTTTTGCAAAAAAATTCCAAAAACGTCTAAGTTTAGCAAAAAAAGTCCTAAAAATATATTCCAGGGCCGTATTATAATATTTAGATATAAATTTCAAACAAAAATTTAGAAATTTTTGGAAATTTCATCAAAAAAAAAAACAAAATTTTTGTAAAAAAAATCCAAAATCGTCAAAATTTCTCAAAAAATGTCCTAAAAATATCTTCCAGGGCCGTATTTTAATATGTGTGTAATTTAATGATATTATTATTCCAAACTTTGATCATAACTAACGATGGGGTTTGGAAACTGGTGTAATTAGTTTGAATTAAGTTTACCTCCGTGCGTACGTCAAAATTTCCCACCGCCCCTGGGGAGCAAACCGCAATCTTGCGGTAGTTTGACACATCTCACATCACACATCACGTCAGATGTAATGTTTGACGTATTTATATCAGATTTGTACAAATTCACGCTAACGAAGTCTTGAAATCGGGGAAGTCTTGTCGTACGCCCCGACCGCATCCAAGTACTTTAATGATTTCGGATGTAATTGGTGATTCAATCATTTGTGCGCGACGTCGTGAATTATTCAATTAGTGATGAGCGCAGCAACGCGCTCGCTGCTACTGGCTGTGCTCTTGGAGACGTTGTCGCCGGTGGTTTTATTAGAAGGTAAAATTGACGAGGGCCGGCACGATGCAATGCGCGACGAATCAAATTGATGCATTATTCATGCGTGTTGCTCAGCACGATGGTTAATGTATTCCCTTTGCCCGAAGGCGGTGAATTCTTTTCCGATACACTGATTCAATTATTTGTCTTTTGAAAGGCAGGTACACACGTGACGTCAGTGATTATCAATTGATTGTGCCGAGGAAGTTGACTCAAGATGGGAATTTTTTGACGTTTTCGCTGGTGCATTTCTATGCGCATCAGCCGAATATGTTGAAGAGGAGAAAAAAGCGGCAAATTGATGAATCACCGCTGGTGTCATACGGAGTTACTTTTGATGGGAAAAAACACCAAATGGATTTATGGCCGAATCATGCGTTCCTTTCACCGGCGGCCATTGTTGAAAAACGAGCGGCAAACGTGCGTCAAACAACATTTCAGAGGATTCGTAGAGATTTATGTCATTTTGTTGGTAAAATTAGAGGTATTGATGAGTCTAAAGTTGCTATTTCTACTTGTGATGGATTAGTAAGTATAAAATAATTTTTTTCTAAATTTTTTTGAAAAAAAGTAAAAAAATTTGTAAAAAATTGCAAAAAGTGAAAAAATATTTAAAAAATGGTCCATAATTTCAAAATTTTGGAAAAAATTTTTAAAAATATGTAAATCATAAAATTTTGTTAAAAAATATTCAAAAAACGATAAAATTTTGAATTTTTTTTCAAAAAATTTAAAATTTTAGCAAAATTATTCAAAATATGCAAAATTTTTAGGCTGGTTATATTAGCATAAATGGTAAAAGATACTTCATTGAGCCATTAAGTGAGCACACGCCGAATAAGCGCGGTCAACATTTGCACATGATCTACACAGAGAGATTACCATCGCATTTCAACGGCCCGCGATGCGGCACCAATGAAGATTGGACGGAAGCGTGGAAAAAACGACTGCGAGAGCAGGAAATAACCGAACATGATCAAGAGAAACGCGCGCTCGACTCGGTGCATCGATATCTCGAGACGCTCATCGTAGTTGATAAAAAGTTTTTACAACATCACAAAAACTCCGATTTCGAGACTTATATACTCACGATTATGAATATGGTAAGTGTAAACATTTAAAATTTAAATAAATCACAGATAAAAACGTTTGTTAAATCAGGGATTACGTTTAGGTATCTGATTATTATCATGATGCAAGCGCTGGTAATCAGATGGATGTTGTGGTTGTACGGATAATGTATTTAGAGAAAGAGGAGGACGAAATTGATCTGATAATCAACCAGGACTCGGATAAAACTCTCGAGAGTTTCTGCAAGTGGCAGCAGACGGTGAATCCGAAAGATGTCAAGAATCCAAATCATCATGATATAGCTGTGCTTTTAACTCGGTAAGCAAATCGAATTATTTTTTCAGAAAAAAATTTTTTTTGCAAAAAATTCTTATTTTTGAAAATTTTTTTTTGAGATTTTTTATGATATAAATAACAATTCTAATATTTACGAAAGAGAAAACATGAAATTATTAAAAATCATAAAAATCGGATGAGTAGTTTTTGAGTTATTCAAATTTTTCCAAAAAGTTCCAAATTTTGAAAACTGAATTTTGGAAATTTTAAAAATTTTAAAATGTATTTCGATACATACAAGAAAGAAAAGCCTAAATTACGAAGAATGGTAAAAATCGGACCAGCCGTTTTTAAGTTATCCACAAAACAAGAACCAAAATTTCGTCAGTTTTCACAAAAACAAGTTTTACTCATATACCTACAATTAAATATTGATCTTGCACAAATGAAATACACTGCACAAAGTCAAACAGTGAACTTAAACAACAACTCGCCAACATTCCCGACAATATAATAAACAATCATTAATAGTTGCACACGTATAAATAACGTAGATAACATGCGTATTGATTACGCAAACACAAACACAAAAGTTTTGACTAAGTGCACGGATAGCTTATATTACAAGTAGCTCAGCTCAATGATTATGACTCTGCGAGTGTCTCGAGAGTGTGTGCATATATAGTTTAATTTAACGCAATAGTACTCTCGACGCTATTGTGTTGTAAATGTTGTAATGCGCCGAGGCATTAGACTTGGGGAATGGCGGTACGTGCTCGAACGCAGTCGAGATAAGGAGCTTAATAATAATCAGCGCTCCGGCATCCGATCCGATTGCCAGCAATAACAACAAACGTGAAACGCGCATGCGCACACGCCTCACACACATTTCTTTGCATCAAATGCAAAAAAGGTAATAAATCACTTATTTACCTAACCTTGATAAAACAATTAGTTAATTTGCATTCACACGTGACCCAATTCTCCAACAGGTATGATCTGTGTGCGGACAACATGGCGAACTGTGGATTGATGGGACTGGCGTATGTTGCTGCAGCTTGCACTTCGGATAAACCTTGTGCGATCAACGAGGATGCGGGTCTTATTCTGGGCATTGTCGTCGCGCACGAAATCGGACACGTGTTAGTCCTGCGTGTCATTAATAATACATTTTCGTATTTTTATTTGCCGTAGTGATTGCAGGATGGGATGTTCGCACGATACGGAGGAGATTTCCGGTTGTAAAGCGCAAGCGGACGATCAGTCCTACTACGTGATGTCGCCGTACGTGCATCTGCACACCAACGTGTGGTCCACCTGTAGCAAAACGTTCATTACGACATTTTTTGAGTAAGTTTAATTTTACTTCCGGTTTTCCGGTTTTCGATTTTTTTGCGGGATACTATTTTTTGTGGGTGTTAGTAATGATTTAGGTGAATGCCTCAATGACGAGCCGGAAATATCTCTATATAAGGACAATAACATGCTGCCGGGGACGATATACGATGCGAAGTATCAATGTCAGATGGAATTCCCTGGCTCATCAGTCTGCAAAGTGAGCCCGGAAAAGTTCTGCGATCGCCTGCTGTGCCGCACCGAGCCCGGCACGTGCATGTCGAATGGAGAGCCACCCGTCGACGGAACGAAATGCGGCGAAAACAAAGTGAACACCCACACATTTATACTCCTCGGTGTTTTTTTTTTGCGTAAAAATAACCTAAAATAACCTCAATCTAATTTTATATGGAATTATTTAGTGGTGTTATAACCTCAAGTGTGTCGAAATTGGGGAACGACCGCAAGCGGTCAATGGCGGCTGGGGCGATTGGGGTAAATTCAGCGAATGTTCGCGCACCTGCGGCGGGGGCGTACAGATCTCAGCGCGGGAGTGCAACAACCCTCGGCCGCAGCATCGGGGACGCTATTGTCTCGGTGAACGAAAGAAAACAAAAATATGCAACACGCAGGCATGGAATAACCTACTTTTATACTTTTTCCACTTAGCAGCAGAAAACAAAAACGGGAGAAAAAAAAAGTTTTTTTTGTCATATCTTGGAATTTCTGTTGTAGTTATGTCCCGAAGGATCAACGCCTTTCCGGGCCGTTCAGTGTGCAAGCTACAACGACAAACCCTTTCAGGAAAAGTTGTATCATTGGAAGCCATATTTAAAAGAAGGTAACAAAAATAATTCAAAAAATGTTGGAAAAATTAAAAATTTGCGAAAAAAAGTTTTAAAAATTCAAAAAAATTGGAAAAAAAATTATAAAATAGGAAAAACTTTAAAAAATGTTCTGAAAATATAAAAATATGAAAAAAATGTTCAAAAAATACCAAAATTTGGCAAAAAATGTTTAGAAACTGTAAAATTTAGAAAAAAAAATTGAAAAAATTCAAAAAAAATTGGAAAAAAATTGAAAAAACACAAAAATTTAGAAAAAAAATCTAAATCCATTTTTTTTAAATTGCAGATGACACTTGTAGTTTATATTGCATAAATGATGATAACACTTATGTAAAATTAGCTCCCAGAGTCACAGATGGTACACCCTGTAAAGCAGGAACCAAAAACATGTGCATTTCTGGTACATGCAAGGTATTCCTTCTTCATAACCTCAAAACTTATAAACCTCCATTAAATCTTCTTAGGTTGTAGGTTGTGATTTTATAGTAGACTCAGATGCAGTTGAAGATGAGTGTGGAGTCTGTAAAGGTGATGGTACCGAGTGTAAAATTACCGAACACACCTTCCAAGGCACTACTGGACAAGGTACCCATCAATTTTTTTCTATTTTTAATTTTTTACTACATTATCTCCTTTGTAGGTTATGTAAAAGTAGCTGAAATCTTTCGTGGCTCACGAAACGTCCTCATCGAAGAGTTAAAACCCTCAGCGAACACGATAGCCATCACCGGACCGGATGAGAAACACTATTACCTCAATGGCGACTTGTAAGACACAGCAAACTCATTGCTTCCGGTTTTTTCTGTTTTCCCTCTGTGTGTGCTTGTAGTGTTTGCTTAAATTTTACGACATCATCGAAAAGCGCTTTCTGCGGCAAGCATAATTGATTCGTCTCGATGGCAAATCGATATGTTTCAGCACTGAACAACCGGACGGCGTACGCGAAATGGGCGGCGTCGAAGGCATCTACTCACATCCGGCGCCCAACCAGGAGATGCTGATCATTCACGGCCCGCTCAAGGAGAACATTGTGTTCTTTGTAAGTTCCTCTCTCGGTTACAATTCCGACGCGCGTCGCCGCTTTGAATTCATTGCGAACAGCGGAACAGCGCGCCAGTTGTGTGTTTGGTTTCCGGTTACAACCACTGCTACATCGCAATTGTAATTACAAAATCAGCACAAAAACTTGGACACTTCCGGTTTGAAATATTTTTACGAATCTGGGTGATTTTAATCACTACGCGTGGTTTTCCGGTTTTCCGGTTTTTGGCGAATAGTGGAGCTGGACGCATCTGCGGTAATTTAATGCGTTTAGCAATGGCGTACGGGAAAATGTCGGAATATGAGCGCAACAAAGCGCCCGCTGGATAAATTATGTATGAACGTTTTGGTTCGTACCGAAAATGCAAAGCTGCGATGAATAAGACGTTGCATACAACTCGGAAATGTTCAAAAAGTGTGTAAAAAACTACAATACACCATGTCCACAAACAGAAAAAACCGGAAATGAATATAAAACACCAAAATTTTAGCATTGAAACACACAGTATACGCGATTGTAAGCAAAATATACAAAAACTAAACAAGACAAAGAAGGGATGAGCCTGGGGAAAATAAATTTTTCCGGCACCCGCACAACCGAAGGTGCATGAGCATCGCGCGCGCGCTTGGCTTTAATACCTACATCCGGGAAGCAGGAATACTTACACTCACACTCACACTCTCTCTCTTTTTACTTGGTCTGCATATCAAATGGCAATTTGATTTCCGCGATTCTTTTTTCTTTTTCGCTTCGATCACATAAAATCAAAATCAAATGCGATCAAGTTATCACGAGATTCTGCAACACAAGCACAAGTTTAAAACTAGAATAGAAAAGAGGTAAAAAGTAGTTGGTGTAAGTAGAAGTTGTTGAATCGTGATGTTGGCGAAACAAATCTAAACTACTTTGGGTTTAAAACGTTCTGCTGGAAGACACATGGCTTTCTATTGTTGACTTTTTAATGGAATCTGTTGTTTAAATTTACGTCTTTGAAGCGTTAACTTAAAACACTTTATTTTTACAAAAAATTTTAGGAATTTTTGAAAATTTGCAAAAAAAAATTTTTAAACTTAAAAACTTTTTCTCAAAAAAATTAGTGGAGATTAAAAAAATTCAAAAAAAATTTTTTTCTAAAATTTTTGGGGTTTTTGAAAATTTACAGATTTTTTTTTTCTAAATATTTTTCTTTACTTTAGGTGACATTTTATGCGAATGAAAACGTTGGATATCGGTACAAGTACGCCGAGCCTTCCGCCAAGTCCAACTACCAACCAAGCTATCATTGGGAGTTTGTCGATTGGGGTGAATGTTCCGCACGATGTGCGGGTGGTGTAGAAACCTCGGAAGCAAAGTGCATCGAGGAAAAGTCTGGTTTGGTAGCGTCGTCGTTCTGCCAGGCGACTGACAAGCCGCCGGCAAAGACGCGCAAATGCAACGAGCAACCCTGTCGAACCAAGTACGCTCGAAGTATATTCATTTACACTCGTATCCATTATCCATGAGCAGGAGCATTTCCTCCAACCCTTGACATTTTAATGAAAAAGTCGCTGCTTTTTTATTCCCTTTATTTTCTCCTCTTTTTATTTACTTGGAGTGCTCACAACAAAAATTTAATGCAGATGGCGAGTGGGTAAATGGGGCAAGTGCATGGCGTGCAAGAATGTTTCCGGCATCCGGACGAGGGAGGTGGAATGTGTCAGCGAGGCGCACAAAGCGGGGGCCGACGATACGCTCGAAGAGGATTCGGCATGCAGCGAGAAGAAACCCGGGACGAAGGAGTTGTGCAATGCGCCGAATCCCTGTCAAAAACGTCAAAATTCCAAAATTGATCAAGATCTCACACCGGAAATGATGAGGCAGGTTTGGTTGCAGTCATGGGATGCCCCGATAGTTGACCCAAAAGTATTTTTCTTATTTTTTCTAAAAAACAATTAAATCTTAACTCCCCACCCTTAAAGTTACCAGATTTCCTGTCCAACATCAAAAACCCTAATAAACTCCGTCGGGAAATGAAAAAATATCCCAAAATAGACAAAAACACCTGCATTGACCCCAACTTTGATAAAAACACTAAAGACGGTAACAAGAAACAAGAAGCCAAAGACAAACTCAAAGTGGGAACCATAGCTAAAGATCCCAGAGACCCTGAACAAGCTAACCTCATCCAAATACCCTTGAGACAGTCCCATAATGATATCAACCTAACAGATGAAGCCTTTGAGGAAATGGGTGATAAATTGCCTGATACCCTTGATGAACAACATGCAAAAATCCTAAAAGGAGAGGAAGCTGTCAATTTCCTGACCAATCTGGAACACTGTAATGTCACCCATGAAGAAAGCACCTGATGACCCTTTGATGACCCTTAATCTAGTATATTTATTTATAACTTTGTATATCTTATTATAAGTAAACCCTGATCAAATCTTTGTCTTGTTGTTCGAGAAGTCATGCTGCATGGTATTCAGGAACTTCAAAGCATCTTTTCCGGTATATTCATATCTAGTCTCATTGGAGTTCTTGGGATGTGATAAACCCTGCGGGTACTTCCCATTTTCCAGTTCGGTGTGTATTGTTAACTTGGCATGTTTAAAATTGATAAAATCGACAACTGTTTTATTTTGGGTGTGGTCACAGTGGGCATTGGAGTGGAGGTTGTGGAAACGTCCATTCCAAATGGGTCATACTCTTCGGTGATGGTTGTGTTAGGATTAATAGTGGTAGTGTTACTTTCTGTTATACAAGTTGTACTTTGAGTTGTATTACCAGTGTTACCAGATCCATCTACTGGAGTGTTAGTAGTAATAGTAGTGGTGGGGGTAGAAGTAGATGTATCATTAGTACTAGTAGTACTATTATCATCTCGTTTATCCCTTTACAAGAACAACTCTCAGATGTTTTGGGTTTGTTGTTAGCACAAAAACTGTCAGCGATGATATCAAGTTCCCCTTCACCAGTCCCAACAGGTCTGTAGCATTTTACTATCCGGGTGCGGGTACCAGTTGGACAGTGTTCACAATCCCCGAATTCGCCTACAAACCATCTTGGGATACAAGGAGCTATTTCACAAGGTCTCGTCTGGTCCTTTAACCTTAGTTGGTTTTTACAAAAACTTTCATCTACCAATCCTGATATTTTTTCAACACATTTAGGAACACTTGTTTGCAACCCAGGACCACATTCTGTGGAACAAGAGGACCAATCGAGATAATCCCAACTAAAAGAGGTAGAACGGTTTTTTGCACTTGGAAGACCATAAGTGTATCTTAAAGTGGAATTTTGTTGCACATTTGCCTAAAAATTTGAAAAAAAAATTAAAAACTATCAAACTTGGGTTCTAGTCTTATACCCATATTGATATGACCTCATTCAAAGGTCCCATTATACTGATTGCTTCCTGTTTGGTCCGGATCATCCCTACCCAAGCATTGGAACCATGTACATTATACATCCCTAACATATCCCTAAGAAAAAATATATTCTGTAAACTTAAGGGATGTTTTTTTAAGGGGTTGTTATTTTTACCCGTCGATGTAGATACTCCTGCCCGAGTTGTCGCGCACCTGGATGCGCGTTTCCGACGGCAGCATCTCCTCGATCTTGACGTTGACGGCGCCGGCGGGGATCGTCATGATTTGCTTCTCAGCCGCCGCCACCATCCCGACACAAAACATCGCCTTCTCCCCACGTACGACATCGCACGAGGTGCCGTCACCCCTGCACACCCCGCATCTGTCCTCCACGGCGTTGGATTGCAAATCAAGATCGCATGGGATTTCCTTGACATTTATTAGATGTATGAATATACTTAACGCGCTGAGGATATACAGAGTGTTGCAGAAACAGGACTCATACTTTACATAATCCGTTGATGCATATGTCACGAATTCCGCGATAACACGTTGTCCCATCAATCACGCGAGGCCTAAGGGATGCTATATTACCATCCTCGCTCACGCAGTACAAGGCGCAAGGGTTTTCTAAACCGGAAACAAAATATTTTTAAAAATTTATGAAAAAATAAAAAAAATAATCAGTACCGTCGTGTATGGGATAACTTTTCCACTGATGAACCTTTCCGTCACCTGGGTATAACCAGGAATTAAATTCCGAACATTGGATGTCTCTAAAGTTTGGGGCATCAGGATCACAGGGCTAAAAATTTTTTTTTTTCAAAAATTTTTCAAAAAATTTAAAAATAGAAAAATACTTCTGTGGTGCAAATTTTATATCGGATATTATCCCCATCGCAAAACTTCCCTCCGTATTTCGGTGCTGGGTTGTTACAGAACCTCATTTGACTAGCAACCCCCGATCCGCAGGTCCGAGTGCATTCACTCCAGTCGGACCAGTTGCTCCATTGACCATGGATTGCATTAGGACGTTCGCCTACTTCAACGCAGTCACTGTGAAAACACCACTGAAGCAAAAAAAAAATACCGGTTTATTTGAGATTATGCTAAAAGAGGGCAAAAGCGGGTATAGGATGTGTAAGATGAAGTGGTTGTACCCGTTTCTCGCCGCATGACGTGCCTTCCGCCGGACGTGTGTGCGTCTCGATACACCCTTTGTCCTCTACGTAGCATATCAAGTTATCGCATTCCTGTGAATAACAAAGTGGTGAGGTTAGAGTAAAAATGCTTTTGATGTGTCAGTCAAGGGTCTCAATTGAAATTTTTGCCGCAGTCGCATAAATCCGCAAGAAAATATAAACTAATTTGCTTCAATTTCATCCGAGGGGTTGAAATTTTCGGTTGAATTTATCTTGTACTGCAAAGTTTCAATTTGCCGCCCCAGCCGCCTCCACAGCCGCATGTCGGCCTGCATTTGTGGGAACGCGCAAAGCGACGCGGATAATTTAAGTGGCATTTAGTTTAATGTGCATCGTTAAAACTGAATAAAGGCGTCGTCCATTTTATTGCATTACTCTTCCGGAAATAGAAACGCCGCCATCGCCATCGCCCCACTGTCTTTTACTTCCGTTTCTTAAACCTCGTTTCGTAAAGATTTAAAATCGATTCGAATTCATTCGGAAATCTTTTAAATAAAATTACTTACAACGCCTGTCATGCAGAGAGCAGCATTAGGACCAAAAATTTCCCGGCATTGATGGTCGCCATCATACATGACGCCCGGAAGTTCGTCGGCCATGACAAAACTGTGCTCGGTGGGCGCGTCGAATAAACACGAACCAAGACCATTACTAAACTGAAACAGTTTACTCAAGTTTGATGGCAATTTCGAAGAATATACTCTTACTCAATAAAGTGCTTAAGTCGCTCATGACTGCAGTTGGACCATTCTACAATGGCGTCGGTTATATGTGGACTCATTACTGTTGATCTCATTTCGTCATCGAGGTGGTGCAGATCGGAAAGGTCGATTTTTGCTGAGCTTTCGTCATGTATCAGACTTAAACTAAGTAAAAACATTAATAATTCAGGACCTATTGGACCGATTTTTATGATTTTTTGGTTACTAGATTCAGAATTTCTTAAGTTTTAGAATAATTTTGATTTAAATTTTGAAACTTTTTTTTTCGCTAAAAATTTTGCAAAAAACTTTTTTTTACAAAATTTTTCTATTTTTGCGAAAAATTATTTTTCTAAAGATAAAATTTTGTTATAATTTAATTAAAAATTGTATTTACTAATTAAGGTAGTGGTTTTTGTTATATGAGATGTTTTTTGTAATTTTTGAAAATTTTGGGTAATTTCACGTGAATGCAGAACGCATTGAAACGAACAAACAGTGCAGCCGTGCGCACATGCAGGGTTTCATGGCCGTTGAGTCCAACAAAGCAAACGTTATTATTATATCGACGAAGCGTTCCGCATCGCCCCGCATTGCATTTTCGGGCGAGTCGGTATCGTTCGCGCCCGACCAAGTGAAATAGTTGGCATGGTGGAGGCGCCTGCTGGCCCGCTGCGCAAACTGTGGCGAAATGCCGAAAACCAACAACGCGTGTTGCAAAACATCAAGCATGTAACCACCCCACCCACACACACACACATACGCCACAGCGTAGTGATTGTAGTTTTGAGGTTTTGCGCGTTACAACCGGGCGAAAGAAGATCGTTAGCGTACCCAAAAATAGTGTGCGTGTTGCAAACACTTTGTCTCACTTACGTATGGCCGATTTCGTGCGCGATCGTGTGGCCCAAAAGCAGACCACTATCTTGAGCGATGACGGCTTGGTTTTCCGGGTCGCACATCCCGCCGAATCTTGCCGCCCCCATGAAACCGCATGTCTTGTCATTGCCGCAGATGTCAATCCTGAAAAGTTGCAAAACTAATTTAACTGTCATTTTAACAGTCCGCTGGTAATAAAATCTAAACTAAATCAAATTTGATTGCTGGGTCAGCATGGAACAATCAGCGACCAAATTTGCGCAAACCACACATACGCGTGCAATGAACTAAATATTCTCCACTGAATATTAGTGGAGTCCTGATGATTGCAAACCAAATTTCACCAACAAATTATTCTAATTTTCTATTTTCATAAAAGCCGGAAAACCGGAAATGTGTACTCATCATCATTAAACTAACCTTGTTAACAACACAGCCATATCGTGATGATTCGGATGAGTGTCCTCCCTGGGATTAATCCGCTTTTGCCACAACCGGAAGTAACGCATGGATTTTTCGATATTGTGATTCATAGCGATATTCATCTGGAAATTGCATTAGGGCAATAATTTATGTTTACACTGTTTGAAAATTTTGCACCATCAACATTTCTCTAAGCTTTAAGCTCTCCAAACCGGAATTTTCCTACCAGCGAAAAAGAAAGAGAGAGATAGAAATAAACTCTTCAATTCTTTGTCGATTCTTTGTCGACATCGATGTGCAGCGCAAAAAATTAATAGAATTTCATGGCGTAGCAAACGAAAAGATGAAAAATGTATTCGGTGTGTTGATTCTTCTCCGGACCACAAAAAACAACACGGAAAAAAAACACGAGCTATAAATTAGTTTCAAAACGATCGATAAATTCATTGTGTCCATCAACGCCATCTAGTTTTTATACTACGTATAAAATAAACTTGGATCTAAATGTAATTGGTTTACTAAAAGTAATTTATCAATCGTAAAATCCCGCCAAACAAAAAATAAACTAAAAAAAAAGAAAATAAATGTAAACCGGAAGTGCACCATCATAATACCTCGTGATCTTCGACCTCTAGTCGGATCAATCGAACGATAGCCAGATTGATGTTAACGCCCAATGTCGAATCGTGGAATAAATCGTGAGCCTGAAATAAAAAACAATTTTTTTTTGTGCTAAAAAATTTTTTTTTTAAATTTACCATATTAAACACTGTCAAAACGTAGTTCTCAATATCAATATCCTTGTGATGACGTAGTAGAGACTGATCTAGGACTACCAGCGTTTCGATGTTCAGCTCACTGGTCGTGTCTGCCAGATGCGCTTGGCGCTTCCGCTTCCGGTCGACCTTTGGCACGCTCGTCGCGCAAAATAAATTCCTTTTCGCGTCCTGGTACAACACATGAGCGTGCGGCGTATCCTTCGAGTGATCCTTCTTAAATCTCGGCTCGATCATGAATAATCCTTTTCCAGTTTGGAGGTAGCCTGACTTTTAGAAATATTTTTCACATTTTTTGACATTTTTCCGGTCGCGAAAATGCAAAAATCTTACTCACCACACCATTACAGGTGGACAACGCAGCCCGTGTCCTTGGATGACCTCTAATCCTACCAGTATAATGACATCTGCGGTTAATTTTTGCATCCGGAAGTTGTAGATGACTTTTCCGGGGGTGTTTAAAAGTTTCAATAATCATCCCAGGACTAAATAATTTTCTTGATGGTCGTAGATGAATGTGATGATTACGTCCTTGAATTGGTATCATTAAATGCATTTCCGGGTCTGGTTCATCTTTATTTTCGTTATAGTGGTGTTTCATGGCGTAGGTTAGGTGTTCTGAATGGGCATTTACTCGCTTCGGGAAAACAATTTCGTAATTTTTCTCTTTGTACACATACGGGGTTTTCACAGGACCAATTGTTTTGTTAATATAAAATTTTTCCGGGTGTGTATGCACTGCAGACATTACTAACCAGGCGATGATGTAAATATAAAGATAAAACATGAATAAAAACCACACTACTGTTATTCGGAATTACATTGATGTGACATTTTATTTGACACTGACACAAAACAATTTTTTCAATTTTTTTCCGCGCGGGAAAAAAGTCGTAAAGTGCGCGAATTTTAAGTATTATGTATCGCCCGAAGTTTATTGCGTCCCTCACAGCCGTAAAGACGCGAACGAGATGACTCGACGGTGGGCCTAAGTAACTTTCAGTGTCGGGGGCGGCAGTGGACCGCCAACCGGGTTCACAGCATGCTCACAGCACTTCGACATTCCGATATCGATAATGACGTTATAAGACGTCGAAAACAACCCTGGGAGTGTGAGGAAAAAGAGAAGTAAAGAATCCGGGGGCGGCGGAGGCGGCACTCTTTATTTACAACGTAATATAATAAAGAAACACGCCGAAAAGTATCATAAATTGAAACAAATCGAATAAAAATAAATTTATTTCGATTCCAAGTTAATTTTGTTTCACATTTTGTTACTACACATTAAATCTAATCAATTGCACGTCACGCATCTCAGCAACAAAACACTTGACAAGCACATAGCTCTTAACGAACACTTCACCCCTTCAATATGTGTTGCGCTGCGCCCCGTGATCCGTTACAATGTTGATGTTGACATTGTACACAGAATTAACGGTCGTGTTCACATGCAGGTTAAATTCGTTAGGGGCGGTTCGGCGGGCGGGAATAGTATGTGTTGTGCTAAAATAACAATAACACCCCGACTGGATATTGCACATAAATATAAAACAAAACAAACTTAAAGTGTGTTGATGAGATTTTGATCTCTACGATGCAAACACACTTAGAGATGACCTAGCAAAGGCACGTTCATGTATGTTACGCAATAACTCAAGAATGGATGGATGGATTTTTATTATTTTTAGGTTTTTATGTTTATAATTAATTAGAATAGAATAATGAGTAATAATATTTTTAAAAAGTTTGAAAAAAAATATTTTAGAAGCATTTTTAGTGAAAATTTGAGGAATTTGTGATGAAATTTTAGTTTTGAGGATTATTTATTAATAAGCGGATATAAATAATTTAATAATAATTTAGTGTAGTTGTTGGAAAGTGGTTTTATGTGGAAAAACACTCAAAACTCAAGCGGTGCTTGAAAATAATCGTTATACGGCCGAAAATAGCAATTTCCCACCCTGTGCAATAATCATTTTACCTTATGTGTGGCCCGAGTGCAAATTACACAAACACAAATTGTTTACCCACCATACACGTGCCGTACACACAAATTACATGAGCTAATAGTAATTTTTGTTTGATAGTTGTGTGGAGGCGCCGGGCATTAATCGAACGCGGAATTTGGGGCAGGCACAAATTCATTTAAATGACGGCCGAGCCTCCGCCAACGAGTCTCTCGAGTCTCTCGCAGAAGGGGTGGAGAGAATGAGAACGCTCTCAATGTTATAATAATACCGTCGGCGGCGCCTTATCGCGAAATTAAATTTCACCCTCGAGTGAATTTGCATTGAAATTTCCCGAACCATTACATCGCCGATTAAGATAACATGTCAATGAGAGAAAGGAAGATTAATATATTACTCAACCCTTTTTAGGCTACACACTAGTGCGGTGTTGGATATTTTTTATTATCATTAAATTTCGCCGCCCCCGGGGGTTATTATATGATTATGTTTGTTTCGTCTTGGGAGTGTTAGGTGGTGATAAGAAAATGGCGGCGCATCACACATGAAAAATAACCGCATAAGACGCCGGAAATCCTTTAATGATGCTCGATTAAACCGGAAACGGGGAAAATAACGCTGTACAACCACGGAAACATTTTCATTACACAGTTTTTAAGAAGAGGGTGGTAGGTGGGTGTAAAAGTCGATAAAAGCTTAAATTTCGCCGAGTGTTAAAACGGCTTTAATTGCTTGTTTACGACTGGTTCTCAGATGCTACAAAATTTTATTACATAGTAGAGGTTAAGTAAAATTAAATTTTCTTTTAAAATGAAACAATTTTGCCAAAAAAATCAAGATTTATCAAAAAAAACATTTTTTGCAAAATTTTTGACAAAATTTCAATTTTTTCTTTTTAAAATCCCAAAAACACAAATTTTAAACAATTATATTTTTTTCGATTTTAAGATACAATAAAATTTTATTACCAACAAGGGTTTAACCTCACTTTAATTCCCGAAAAAAGTGATTTTTAGGTTAAAGTAAGGTTATGCAACAAATCTAAGACGTGTAATAAAATGTTATACGAGTGAAGTTAAATTCTAAATACACGGTTATCCATTTCGTGTATCATAAAAGTCATCGCTGATTTAGATGGACGCCCCTGTAATTAGGCCAACTCTGGTGTAAGCACGCGCGCACTCTTCGAGGGTTGATAGTGGTTCGTGACACTCTCGAAGCTGCAGCCCGCAAACCGCACACAGTGCCAAAATGGCCGCCACCCACCCACACACACACACACACACACCTACCCAGTGACGGGTTGTTCATCACGTGACCAAGTTCCCAAAATGTGTGTCACCGCATTGTCTGTCATTAAATGCAAATCGATGAATGTCAAGCGCGTGAATAATTAATCAACGCAATAATATGTAGCAAAGCTCTTAATTTGTACCATTCGGCCATTAGCTTCATTGGGAATAAAAGCTCGGATTCCCACGAAAAAAAAAACGCGATACAGCTTGGTTTAATTGCTTTCATTCGATGTGCGGATTGAATGGTGTTGAGTGTTGCGCATTTGGAAACTTTTTTGCTGTTTTCGTTGGCGCAGCATTTGCGAAAGGCGTAAATTGTGTAGTGTTGATGTTGAATTCGCGAAAAAAGCTTCGGTCAGGCGCTGCGGTCATGGCAAGCATTGATAAACCGAGTCCGGAGTCAGCAGATATTACGACGTGGATTTGGAATTTTATTCGGCGCCCAGGAAGCGGACAGCTTCATTGCTGAACTCAACTGAAGGATAACGCATTGCGAAAAAAGCTCAATGGGACGATTGAGGAAAATATGTGGTCGGGATTACATGCGGATTCAATAAATTTTCCCACGACTTATTCCTATTTTTGGCAGTGAAAATTTTGAAAATATTAAAATTTTCCGGTTTTCCGGTTTGGCGTTTTAATGTGTAATGCAGTTGTACAACAAGTTTTCCATCGAATTAACTGCAACAACTGTTGCCGTAGTTATACATAGTTTATTTTTAGACCGGAAACCGGAATTTTCATCCGAATTGCTGTACATTTGCCAGGGATTCTCTAGAGGACTAAAATTGATTTAATATTTAGTACAACTACGTCTAGGATTCACCCAGCGGCAGCAAACAGATGATATCCATTAAACCGGAAGTGAACATAAATGTTTGAATTTTGAAAAATAAAAAACAAAAAAAAAATATCGTGATTTGTTAGCGGAAAAGTCAATATTTTTAAGGTATTACTAAAATTTATGTGTGAGCTTTCTCGCTAGTTTGCTCATAGTCTAATCAGATGATTTAAAAGCTCGCAAACAAACAGCTTATAAAAAGTGTTGTGTAGTTGCCGCGCGAGTTGATCGTGCAGTGAAATAAATTAATGATCCAATTAGCACGAGGCGACCAAGCGAGCTGTATCGACGTCGGGGGCGGTGGCTCACGTAAGCTTATTTTCATTTATGAGGACAATAACGGAAGAAATGAGCTGAATGTAAATATTTCCTTGTTTGTGTGCGGCCGCAGTGTGGGGCCGGCGCTCGAGTGCACAAATGTGCGAGGGGCGCAAGGATTTATTTTTATTGTGCGCTTTTATGACATCGGAACCGACGAATTTAATTAGCGTCGTGTACCTTCACACGGCTCGCTGCGTGCGTGGATATTTTAAAACACTGTTTTTTTTGCCATTTTGCGTTATCTCGTGGCCCGTGGCGCGTTAAGGCATTAATTTGGTACTTACGCAGAAGCTCAAAGCTTTAATCGAAAATTTGTTTCTTGGTTTAATTAAAAAAGAAACAATTTGCAGATCATTTTAAGGATTTTAGGAAAAAATAATTTTTTTGCAATTTTTTTGCCGTTTTTACATGTTTCTGATCATTGCATAAAAGCTCAAAGCTTTAATTATAAAATATATGTTTTTCTGTAATTGAAAAATTAATAATATTCAAATAATTTTAAAAAGTTTATAAAAAAACATTTTTTGCAAATTTTTTTGCAAAATTTATATTTTTTTATTTTTAAAATCTAATAAAATGCTTTATCGAATCTTTCCCGATGTGAATTTGACCATATTGAATTTATAAAGAATAAAAAACTTGGCATGAAGATTTTGTCCCTGATTCCCCTCCGGATCCTGATCCTTCTTAAGGAAAAACTCCCGAAAAAATCGGTGTTATTCCAATATTAAGACATTCATCATCTATCAAACAAAAAAAATTTACTCCACATAATGGAATTTGTTTTGTTCAATGACAAAAACGCAGAAAAACTTATCGAATTAAAACTTCCAGCCGTTTCAGCCGCGACACTGCTTTGGCAGGTCGGAGAGTTTTCGAAATTCAATTAAAATCGCACACCGAGCTAAATATTTAGCTTACTAAACTTTAATCAAAACAACAACCTACATAATCTTCCTTAACTTAATAAACATAATAAATACCGCCTTAAACCAGCACCCGAAAAACCGGATGTTCTAGTGAAATATATGTAGATTTATTTTATTGTTATACGAATCAATTCAAAATCAATTTCATTAAGCTTTTGTAAGCTCGAAATATGCGCAGTAAATAATTTTACGGTAATGAGCGAGACGTGTTGTTATTTAGAGTGCGAATATTAACGATTATTAATGCCATTAACTAATTCTCTGCAGTGCTCTAATTAAATACCAGCGCGCCGAGCGCAAAACGCACTTGCACACGTACTTGCACTTCATGGTCGTGTTCATATTCGGTGACCTCGGCGAATGTCTTGCCGGACGTAAATTGGATTCATCCCAGCGCGCTCATCATCTTGCACATAACACAATACGCATCAGGAGTGCAATTTGCTCCTCCTACAATCACACACGCTGGTTGCGCTATCGCGCATGCGCCCTACACCATAGGGCGGAGCTCCCAAACAAAATTTTATTAAAAACCATATAAAATATTATTTTAATGATTAAAATATAACCGGAAAACCGGAAGTTTTGATAGATCCACTAAAAATGTTAATAAAACCCAATAATAACATATTTTAAAAACCGGAAGTGACCGGAAAAGTACTCAAAGTTTGATGTTTGATGATGTTTTTTGATGGTCACGTAAGTAATTTTAGATAAAACTCATCGTAAAACGATATCTATGTAAATTATAAACGCCATAAATGTAGTTTTGATAGTACATCATAATCTTTGACGATGATATAATATTCTAATTGCGTTTATCAACTGTTATCGTGACACGCATGAGTTTATGTCATCTGCGCTCGAAACTCGAAACATTTGTATATCGCGCAATGACATTCGTTTCACCCTCGTGTTCCAAGGCTTATGGTGCAATAATACAAGAGCATCCCCATTATAACGCGCCTCAGATTAAATCATTTATCATTTAGATTATGCACATTTATTTGCGTTGTCCTGAGTGCGACCCAAAACGAGTGGGAAGGGTGCACGGCATGAAATGGCCGCTCAAACGCTCAAAGGGGTTAATCGAATTGCAGTTTATGATTTATTCATTGGTCCGCACACCCTCAGACGTCTTTTAAAGATACATCTTGAGGAATAATGTCGCCCACCCCCGCAGAATGGGGTTAACCCTTAAGTGACACTTCCATTATTTCTGAGGGAGAAAGCTTTGACAAATATTATCGACGTACGCATCGCTCATCTGGATTCATTTACCGAAAACCGGAAAACCGGAAACAATTAAGTACCGGCTAAGAAAACATTCGAAAGTTGCGGGGTAATTTTGGTTGACATAGGACTGATGCAGATCTTGAGTAGGTAAAGCATCTTGGGTTCTGTTTCCGGTTGTTGTCCACTTAGGTACGCGCGTGCACGGAAACACCTTGTGTGGGCTTTAATCTTCCCAGGGCTTTAATATTTACTTAGGTTACAGGCGCTATACCCAATCGACAAATCTCCTTAATAACGTTTCTGCGTCCTACGTCCTGGAATCTATTTACATAAACCTCCTATCTACATCTTCTCATAGACTCTATTCAACTGGTTATACAGAAACAAAAAATTTCCAAAAACCGGAAAACCGGAAAAACGTATAAAATTGATGCTGGAGTTAATAAAAGCGAAGTAATGAAGCATTTGAAAAACCGGAAGTGACCGGAAAAGTAGTCATTTATACACGATTTTGTGTTTAGCGGTTTTGTATTCGCTGAATATGCGCGAGTGGACGATGCCGTGATGACCGCACGAGCACAACGAGCGATGATGAGCATCGGATGCGATGGGACTCTCACCCCTCATTAGTACTCGAATCACGTACACGCCGGGGGTTTGCGTGCTCGAAAGTAAATCGAGAACAACGTCAGTGCCAGAGCCATCCGAACGACCATCAAACAGAACGGAATACAGAACACTAAACAAAACAGTATCGACTTACACATCTTAATAGAGCTTTCGTATCATCAACATTTATAAAT
This sequence comes from Dalotia coriaria, assembly GCF_025399875.1. NCBI lineage: Eukaryota > Metazoa > Arthropoda > Insecta > Coleoptera > Staphylinidae > Dalotia > Dalotia coriaria. The sequence continues at coordinate 1,539,837 of NW_027045446.1, forward strand.
AAATAAAAATACTTAAATAATTGAATGGATGTAGTTTAGAATTTTTTAGTTTGATTTATCTGACAAGTCATTGCTGGGAAAGTTTTTGAGCTTTTCAGTCGGCAGTTATTAGCACGTCTCGGATGATGTCAATGCCGGTGCATTCACATCCGGTTTAGACGCGTCCGTGGAAAATATTTTGAATAATGTTTGCGCGTTTTCTCATTTCCCAAGTTCTCGACGCTCGACACTCCGCACTTCACACACTTCACTCGATTTCCACCTAGCGCACTGAATACGGATGTATTTTAGCTTTCCGGGTTGCTGGATGTAGATATAGTGTGTGAAAAGTTTCGACTGCTTGTCATTCAACATTGCGACACCTTATAATACTCCAAGCACAACGTCGATTTCTGCTTAACTTTATTTTTAATAAAAGAAGAAAAAAATCAAAACCGGAAATATTATTTATTTTGGTTTAATTTAAAAGTTAGAAACGGAAAACTCATTTAGTTGCTGGGATATTTTTATTTATTGTTTTAATGGTAAATATGAAACCGGAAAACCGGAAAAGTTTGCTAATTTAGTTTAAAATGCAAGTAGAAATAAATATTGACGTTTTTTACGAAACCGGAAGTGGCCGGAAAATAGTTATTTTTCCGCAATTTTTTTACGTCTTTAATTTAAAAGTTTAAAAGCAGAAAAGCTCAATTAGTCACTCTTGATTTTCGCTTCTTCGTAAGCGTAGCACACGCCAAAACTAAATGTTTCAATGTTTCAATTGCAGAAACTTTTCCAATGACTTGTTTTAATAAAAGCTCTGTAAAGCTCTCGGAAATTTAATCAGAATTTCAACAACATAAACTTTTTCTTATCGCAAAAGAAAAAGGAGTGAATTTCTAATTTACCATTTTGCAGCTTTTCTAAAACACTACCGCGACGCTTTTTATTGTTTCAACTCCGCGCAGTGACGCCAAGCGATAATGTATAAAACCAACCGGCTTCCATTCCCACATTCCGCTGCAAGTCTGGCTGCAAACTTTGCCTGCGCGCACAAAAGGCGACACGTACAGCCCGAACTTTTCTCGTCCATCGCGCCGAGCTTATTCTTCGCTCGAGCCACGCGCAGCGACAAAAGTGGAGTAAACTTATGTTATGATAATATACGTAGTTAGTAGCGGGCGTAACGCGAGTTGAATGAGCACGAAAAGTGCGAAAACCTCAATGATGCGCCATGCGCGCTTGTTAATTTTCCAAAGTGCCTCCGAGTTGAAATTTAACGCCGACGTATTCTGCGTGTCAACGACTTCATGCATGATACATCACATCAGCTAAAACAATATTTTTACAAGCGTAAACACACAAAAAACAACGCGAAAGTTAATATTTTAACATTAGCCAAAGTTCTAGTTTTATGACTTACACTTAACCTTAACAAGCGGGGGAAATGTTTTGTAGGTTAGTTTTAGTATATTAAACGTCGCCCTCTTGATTCTCTTATCTCTGGGGTTCTCGGCGACCGCCGTAATCGCCGCCCCTCTTTGACGGTATTATGCTTATGTTTAAGCTTATAAGTCGCTTAATCTCCATCAAAATTTAAAATTACTTTACGCGCCACCAGTAAACAAGCACGATGAATGTGTAATTAAAGCGGTTTATCCGAAATGGATCTTGATTTACCGTTGGAACTAGTGAGGAGGAAAGAAGTTGAAATATAAATGTGAAGTGGGTGTGGAGTTATGAGTAATGCATATGGATAAAAACATTTTGCCCGGCGCCTCCACACGTAAGACTCTATGAAAAAAATTTCAGACGTTTTTTCAAACTTTTACAATGTAAAATAAAATTATTATTTTGTAAATATTTTATTTTTATTATAAACAAATACATTTTTTGTGCAAATTTATTAAAAATAAATTTAAAATTTTTTTTTTAAATTTTAGTCAAAACTTACGGTTTTACATAACGCGAAACAATAGCTCAGTTTCTCCATTTTCGGCGTTTCAGGACTCAGTATGCTCGGCAATCAATGCCGGGCGCGTCTACTATTTCACTATTTCCACACTACATGCAATTTGCGGGCGGGCGTGAACTATTTTCGCATAAATCACATCGAATTGTGAGCGCGTCGACGTTTATTCCAACTTCCATTAACACATATGTGTGAAAATTATAACAAGTCACATTTTGTCGCTTTTTTACATTCAAAACTTCTCCACAATTGTCTTAATTTAAAATAAAAGAAATAATTAGTCCGGATAAAAAGTTTTAGACAATGTAAAAGCTAAGAAAAAAAAAGAGTTTCAAAAGCTTTGTTCGACTATGTGGCGCGTTTCTTCTTATCGTTTTGTTGAAAACGAGCGCCGTTCAAGATGGTATTGACGTCGGGGGCGGCGACGGTGTTGGTGGTGGTGGCAACCAGCGTCTCAATTGCGCCGCAGCACACCTTTCAGTCTCATCTGCGACCGACTCGCAATAAAGAAACTCAATTAAAAATCCCTGCAAGCTGCTTTTGCTTTTCTATTACAAGTTTTACCTTTGCCTGTCTATGGCATTTCGTTTCGTTTCTTGCTTTCTTGTCACATTGTCGCCACGAAGTGAAAAAGAAAAAAAAATGATACAAAAGAATAAAATCTCGTTACTGATATTTTAAGCATCAAGTTGTTGGAGTGTCGTAAAAAGTTATATAACTCGGTGGATAATTTTTAATTTATTAATTAAAGCAATTTATTTGTCGCGTTCTCTTCTTGTATAGCATGGTCCGGAAGTGGAGGGTTACAGTGACTGTAACTCGTGCCAGGCCGTTAAAAGTTTCTGTATAAATTATTTTTATGCTTTCGAATATTTAGTGACGCTGCGCGCGAGTAAAGAGAGTTTTGAGCTTCAGGACATTCCAAGGATAAGGAGGACAATTCCTTCGCGCGTGCTCATGTTTCATTCCGCAGGAGGCATATGGCGCAAACTAATTTCGCATTCTGTTTTAGTATTTTAGTCGCTTTTACGACGTGACAAACAAAAATATTTTACCACAACATTAAATAAAATTTTACATTTTTGGCAATGGAACATGGGTTTTTGAGAATATATTTTTAGAAAAAAATAAAATAAATTATCTTTTTGACCTGTTTATCATTGGGAATGTCACCAAATATTTTTTTTGAAAATTTTATTAAAAAATTCTGAAATTTTACTTTTTTGGCAAAATAAACACGTTTTTGCAAAAATTTTTAGAGAAAAGTAAAATAATTTTTTTTTAATCATTTTCTCATTATGTTTGGCAATATATTTTTACTTATAACCTTTTTCCTTCAATTTTATTAAAAATGCTAAATTTTTGGGTTTTTGGCAAGACCACAATTTTTTCGCAATTTTTTAGAAAAAATAAAATAAATTATTTTTAAAATCTTTTTATTATTATGTTTGGTAATATATTATCTCCTAATAACATTTTTCTTAAATGTTATTAAAAATTCCAAATTTTTGTGTTTTTGTCAAGAAAACAAATTTTTTCGCATTTTTTCCGAAAAAATAAATTTTCTCACTGACCTGATACTGATGATGTTGCTATTTTATTTTAGAAAAAATAAAATAAATTATCTTTTGACCTGTTTATCATTGGGAATGTTACCAAATATTTTTTTGAAAATTTTATTAAAAATTCTGAAATTTTACTTTTTGGCAAAATAAACACGTTTTTGTCAAAATTTTACGAAAAAATAAAAAAATTATTTTTTGATCATTTTATAATTATGTTCGGCAATATATTATCACTTAAAACCTTTTTCCTTAAATTTTATAAAAAATGCAAAATTTTTGCGTTTTTGGCAAGAAAACAAATTTTTGCAATTTTTTTCGAAAAAGTAAAGTAAATTATTTTTAAAATTTTTTATTATTATGTTCGGTAATATAATATCTCCTAATAACATTTTTCTTAAATTTTATTAAAAAAATTTTAAATTTTTGTGTTTTTGACATACAAACAAATTTTGTCGCAATTTTTTCGAAAAAATAAATTTCCTCACTGACCTGATACTGATGATGTTGCTATGTGGAAAAAAATCTCTTTATCGTTGTGCTCGGCACGTGAGAACGACGGCGTGGAAAACAGAAACACAATAACGTCCAGCACTTCGCGTTTTGCCAAAATGCTGTGCAAACATTTCGAGACGGCTTGTTTGCTTTCTATTGCATCGAAGTAAAAAGCGTCGTGCTACACAAAGAAAAGAATAAAATAAAGCGGCGCACATCGGAGCGATCTTTTTATCCGACCTTGCAAATAATACGCATAAATATAAATAGAATAATGAGCTAAATCACAACATTAAGACATTCACAAAGAAACAAGCCCACAAAAAGATTTTTTTGCAAAAAAAAAACATGAAAATTACACTTGCACCAAATTAAAATATCCTATTAATATTTAAAATATTAATTAAACGAAGTACACTTACCTTTTGTCACTTTTACAATTAATATTGTAATTCACAAACTAAAATTATAAATTTTAATTTTCTATATGGCCGCCAGTAGATTAATTTCGCCGAATCGACAAAACAAAACTAAATTTCACATCCGGAAAACCAAAATTACATTGTTGTTTACGCCGCGCATAGAAAGCCCTGATAATAACAACATTATACACCTGCATATACTCAGAATTCAGTTATTCGATATTATTATTAATTATAAATAAATTTTACAATCATAACAAACAACACTTTTGTTTGCCACGCTCAACACACTCTTTACACACACATTTTTCTTTTTGTACAAATTTACGTTCATAAAAATATATTATTTAACAACAATCTTAATTAACACAAATTCCCAAAATATTCCAAGAGATATGCGTTGTTATTTACGTCCCTTTACTGATACATATTTTTAAAACAAAATTAGATGTTTTTTTCCGGAAACCGGAAAACCGGAAGTCGTTTGTTTTTCACCGGTATTATATGTACAAAATGATAACGAAATTAGATGATGACATAATTAGTTATTAAAGTTGTTTATTCATTGATATGTACAATGAGAATTTTCATCAACAAATTTTCACATTCATCCATCAGTGTCACATTTGCACGACGCGTGTATTAATTATACCTTCATCATTTTTATAAACTGTAAATATTATAAACAAAAATAGAATTTAATTCTGTTTGTTGTCATCGTAATTTAACGAATTATTTTTAGATATATTTTTTATTAATATTATTATTATTCTTATACGTTATTATTATTCAAATTTCACTTAGTCTTTAATTCTATTATAATGTAATTTATTTGTTGTTTTGTCCAATGTCTGTGTTGTCACTTGTTTTATTCGAAAATAGAAAAAAATCGTTACTTGTACGGATTATTAGCGTGTTAGTGTTATCCTACGTTAGTTTATTGATTAATTAATTTATTAATGCTTTGATATATGTCTTAGTTGTAACATATAAACATGAACTGGTTTGCGAAATGATGAATCCGGTTAAATTTTGTCTTAAGTGGTTAGATTAATCGCCGTTTTATAAAATTTTTATCATTTTTAGGTTTTCACTCGCAGTTTAGAAGTGTTTGTGCTACGTTGTTTGACGTATCAGGAGCAATAGTAGGCTGATGAGGATCAACATGTGTGGTTCTGTCGACCAGCAACCCCTTCCATGATGCATCGCTGCGGGGTGTTCGCCTAAATGGAAAAAATCAATAATTTAGCAAAAATTTTTGGCAACTTGCATAACTCGAGAACGCGTGGACCGATTTTCATGATTTTTTTTTTATTTTGTTTGTTACAATCTAAAATATAAAAATAACCATTAAAAATATTTAAAAAATCATAGGAACAATTTTTATGTGAAAATTTTTTTTTAAATTTGATTTTTTGGTCGACATTATTCACTTTAATAATAAAATTTTATTGAATATATTTCCAATGAAATATATTGAAATGAACTTGGAATTAAATAAAAATATCCGAGTTGGAAAATGAATTTTTAGTTGTTGCAGTGACAAATATTGAATGTTATTACAACTCTTGACAAAAACACGAATATATTCGAATATTTAATGGCGTAACAAAGAGGTATTCGTTGTTCCCGTGTCCCAATTGTATCATTTGGTGTTTGAGCCGCCCCTTTGGGGTAGAGAGTCTTGCCTCGAAAACATTCATTCTGCCATTTTGTTGGCTTTTGTTGTCTTTGTTGTAAAATAATTATTAGCTCGTTGCGCGTTGCTCGTAATGTGGTTTATTGTCTGTTTGGCATGTTGAAAGCAAGAAAATAACTTTCCGTTTATTTTATTTGCTCATTATGCGATATCAAAGCGAGCAAAGATGAAAAGTACGAAATAGAATTCAAGTAATTGCCTGCTATTGTTCCAAGTCGCAAAAAAGTTTCAACGTTTTCTTCTTTAAATTAATTTAAACTCGCCGCGTTTTTTTGTTTTAGTTTTAATTAAGAATGCTCACCGTTGAGGATGTGCACGCGTACATTGTACGCATTGGCGTTGGTGGGCAAGCAGGTGTAAAGCCCGGAATCACCCTGGGCTGCTTTCTGGATGAGCAGGCGGCTGGTGGTTACCGGGCCCTTTTCCGTCACCAGGCTGATACCACCGCGTGGCGAATCGAAATTGATCGCTACCGAATTATGTGACCACATCATCGTCGGCGGTGGTTCGGGGGCGTACTTCACCAGGCACGTCAGATTGATCGTCGAGCCCAAGTTGATGAACAGGTCAGGACCTCCAAGGATTTCTGTTATTGGTTCTAGAATCAAAAACACACAAATTTTACCAAACCGGAAAACCGGAAGTTCAAACCGGAAAACCGGAAAATACATGTGCGTGTATAACAAGTTGTCGTCTTAACCACCAGAGTGAATTAATGAACGCCCATTCTCGTAGAATACAGAATGGGACTCCGGCGTCCGCATCTAATTCGTTATCCAGTTCTATTCGTCTTGATGACGTTAGGAACCCGGACGTTAACAGAATACACAATATCTTCAACATACGAGCAGAAATGTTGTAATTCAAAGTGAAATTTTTTTTTGTTTTTGAAAATACAATTTGATCACTTTGTATATAGTTGCTGACACATTAAGTCTAATACTGGTCCGACATAGAAAATCATTTAACACGAGCTAATCGAATCCGAACCCAGGGGAGCGTTTCCAACACCATTTGAAAATAGTTGAAAATCGTGTGACGACGACCCGAATGCACTCCGGAAGGGTGTGATGACTCTTTCAGGATTACATTAGAGCACATCCGTGCTCCACCGAATACTCGACCGATAATATCTGCCTGAGATGTTGATTTAACAAAATATAAAAAGTTTAACGCGCTCGTAAAATTTTTGCAAGAATTTTTATTAAAAATTGTTTTTATCTCAAATATAGCAGCAAATAATATCAGGTGCAGAAAAAAGCAAAAAAAAAGAAGTAGATGTGCCTTACCCAGCGCAAGCTTCAGCTTTATTAGACTTTAGTGGAACGTAACTAATTCAGTTTTAATTATGCTGGAGGCGGCAAGTTTACGGCGCAACTTTTAATTTACGACACCGGAATTTTTCTCGAATCGTCCGCAGGGCGCGAAAACGAAGTGCACCCGCTCTCTTTAATTATGATCTCATAAATAAAAACACATTAAAGCCATTTCCGGAAATATTTTACTTTTATCTGTTTTCTTTTCGAGCAGAAAATTATTACAAGTTTAGATTATGTGGAGGCGCCGGGATTAGCATATATTACATATAGATTTTTAAAGGTGTCGTTTGGATATGATAATTTGGTGTTAAATGATTAATCGCTGGTGGTTAACGAGTCGCATTAATGCATTTTGAAAGTCGAAAAAAAGCCCGGACAAGCTTTCCGCATTAGGTAGACTCGGCGGGAGATAAATCGCGCGCGCGGAAATTTATTTTTCCAAACCGAGTGTTGTGTTTGCCGAGTGCGGTTTTGTTAAGTTACAAATACGCGCGTGCTTTGCGTGGAAGCTTTGCGACACAACGCTAAAAGCTCGCGCTTTGCGAACATATTGCAACCGGAGCCATCGCGCGGAAAATAAACGATGAATCACGCTTAATGAAGAAAAGAAGCGAGAGCAGAGCGCAACGCGAGCACAATGCTTCAATTTATTAATCTTTCGCGTGCGAAAAGCTCAACGCGACCTCCGGACGAATACAAGGCAACAAAAACGTAAACTGTAAACTTAATTGGTAAACTAAACCGGAAAACCGGAAAAAATGGGTTTATTTGTTTCTCCGCTTGATTGCGGCCATATTACCTACAGTGTAAGAGAATAGGGGTGGTTTTATGAGGTTTTCGCCAACGTAGGTGCTTGTTTATGTGTTTTAGTTTATGGAGCTTTAAAGAATTGCAAAAAACAAATATTTTTGCGGAGGATTTTAAAGAAGATACTTTTCTTAACCGGAAATGGCGTTTTACATAAGTGAAAAAACATTTTTTTTCAAGAAAAAACAATTTTGGATAAAAAATGAAAAATTTGCAAAAAAAAATTATTTTTTGGAAAAAAATTTTAAAAAACATATTTTAGGTTATATTTACTAACCTAAAATAAGAAAATATAAACATATTAATATTTGTCAAATTTTCAACGTTTTTAAAAATAAAAATAAATTTTTTTGCAAAATTTTTGCGAAAAGTAAAAAAAATTGTAAAAAACAATTATTTCTGCAAAGGATTTTAAAGGAAGATACTTTTCTTAACCGGAAATGGCGTTTTACATAAGTGAAAAATCATTTTTTGCTAAGAAAAAACAATTTTGGAAAAAAATGAAAAATTTGCAAAAAAAAAATTATAAAAAAACATATTTTTAGGTTATATTTACTAACCTAGAATAGGAAAATGGTAATTTGAAAATATTAGTATAATTTTCATCGTTTTTAAAACTGAAAAAAATTGTTTGCAAATTTTTTGCAAAAATTTGAAAAAATTGCAAAAATACATTTTAAGCAAATATTTTTTACTAACCGACAACAGTCAAATGGACGGGTGTGCCTATCGGTGGCGTCGTGCTAATCTGACACTCGTAAATCCCGGTGTCCTTCCGCTGAGGATAGCGGATGCGCAGCGTCCACTCTTCAGTATGCGGCGAGTGAATCGCTTCAAATCGCTGATCGGAAGTGTAAGTATATCTTCCCACTGTCAGTAAATGAATATCTCGATGCCTCACCCATGAAACCTACAACCAAAACCAAAAAGCAAAAACACAGTTAATTACAAGTAAGTAAATGAATTAATCACCGACATCGCAGTACAAACATAACCTTAATTATCCTTTCCAGCATGTTTACGTGCTGGTATTGTTTGTGTTGTTTTACTAATATCATCGACATCATTACGACCTTAGGAATGCTTTTCATTTGATGATAATATATTAAAGCTTGAATACGACGAGTGATTGTTTGGGGGGCGGCTACATCTAGCAAGTCTAGGCACTCAGGTCCTTTGTGGTCACGTCCGGTGCTGTAGCGTTAATTTCACAACCAGCTGAATAATATCCTCAGCTTTGTGAGCTTTCTCCTTCACTCACGCACCGTGTCACTGATTTGCATTCAAATTCGCTCTCTAATTCATTACGTAATGACTAAAATTTGATCAAATTGGATATAAAATTCAACTACCACTCGAGTAAGTGTATATATCGAGTAATTTCCGTATTAAAATTTTACGTCATAATTCGGGCATGAATTGAACTCGCGGGCGATGAAACCACGTTATAAAAGTTTTATTTTATCTCCAGGATATCTCAAGGATAACGCATATCCATTTTATTTTATCGCTCCTGCCATCGAACAAGTCCGTTTTATGATTGCGAATCGTTTAATTAAAGCTCTCTTGCTTTTTCCGGTTTAATCCTTTTGTATCCTCTTTATCCGGCATAACTACCGTTATATAACTAAATGGCTCATCTTGGTGTTGTAGGTTCGTGCTTTTGTTGTATTTATTTATCCTGGCGCGTAAACATGTTATGATTTCATGCCATGTTGTGTCAGACAATGGGCCGTAAAATCTGTTTACGAGATTGTGCAATTTTTCATCATGAGCTTTTATCGATGAGGTTTTTGATGCACACAAAAGAATTTAAACCAGGATTAATAAACTAAAATATTTTTGACGTTTGTGTTTTTTTCAGGAAAAAACTCAACAAAAAATATTGGGGATTACTATACATATTTTCCGGTTTTCCGGTTTTCCGGTTTACCGTAAAAGTTAATTATATGGTTTATTTATATTCATAGAGTATTCAAGGTTTGCCCAAACATGGAAAGTTGATACTTGTCGATGCGGATCGAATGAAAACGTCCAGGATAGTGTTCGATCGGGTTTCAGTCGGAACGCAAAGTTTCGGAAACGCCCTGGAAATTGTAATTTCGGTAATGGTGAAGCTCCACTCTAAAGTTTAATGCCGATGAATGTAACTCCATGTCGAAAGTTAAATGCACAATTGTCATAAATACGGCCGCTCGTCGCAATCGTTAATTAATGTTCAAACTTTAAATGAATGGAAATTAACGCGGCGCGCACTTCGAAAAGCCCGAAAGCTCGCGGTGGTCGTGTTGTGGTCGCTTCTCACTATTTACCCACTGGCAATCAACGGAATGGTGCCCAGGCCGTTAAAAATTCGCAACGATTAATCAGTGTGCAAATAAAGCTCGGCCATAATTTTCCGTGCGATAGTGCGACTATAATAAACAAAAAAAATCTACCAAGTACGACAAATTATCTAAAAACACCCAAATTCCTCATTCCCGGTTAAAAATATTCCACTTCCGGTTTTCCGGTTTTGGAAATTTTTTGATTTTTATATATTTTAGGTAGTTAAACTCAACTTTTTTGCGTCTTTTGGGAATAATAACACTACTCAATGGTTTCGAAGCCCGTGTGAAGGCAATATCTATTCTATTTTGATCTAGTGCCGGCTGTAACAACGCACGCGTCGCACTTTTATTGTCCCGCGCGCGAATTGCATCGAAGACGAGCGCGCCCGGAATTGCCCCCGAGGGTCCAGTGTTTATAAGTTTTATAAATATAGACGCTGCGCTCGAAGATTGAACAAGATATGGCCGGGACGTGTTTAGCCTGCGTTCCATGCGTATAACAAAAAGCTCCTTCCGGCTTAGAAGAGGCTCTATACTTAAATATTCATGCGAAGGATGAAACCCGCGAGCTTTCAGATAGTTTATCATCTTTTGAAAAAAGTAAAAAAGAAAAAACGATAATCTCTAGAGGAAGAAAAAGAGTTGTGATTGAATAAAAATAAAATAAAACTATATTAAACAAACAAAAGACTTTTGGCATATTTGCATTTGGTGATCTCTATTGTATGTGGAAAATGATTTATGTATGCGCTCATTTCCCAAGTGGCTGTTCAACCGTGCGCACTTGTTTCATTTTTGGTGGAGGCGCCTTTTAGTTATTGATTATTCGCGCATTGTTCGTAACAGAAATCAATTTCTAAGAGCTTTTGTTCCATTCTGTTTATTTTTTCGTTCATAAGAATCCAATGACCAATACAAACGGAATGCAGCAGTACAAAAGAGCTAAAATATTGAAGCGCGAGTTCTCGCTCCGACGTCGACGTGAATTTGCTTCGGAAATTCTCTTCCAATAGATTTGGCGCAATACATTTCGACGATATCTCCTAATATGACTCCATTGCTTATCTGCGTTCGCCGACTAAATGTATCCCGGCAGCGCCAAAAACGCCACATAACCAAACAGAAGTACAAAAGCTTCGCCTTCGACTCGATCGCTGTGTTATTTTTTTCTCTCCGACGCTACATCGCTAAACATTCTAAAACTATTCAATAAAACCAAAAGAAAACTTGCGGGTAGTAATCATTGAATGGTATATTGACGTGGAAATATAAAATTTCTGCGGTCGGGAATTTTTCACTAGCAAATTTTCGCTGCGCAAAGTCGAGATAAATTGCGATAATAAATTTCATGCGGACATAATATTTATCTGACATGGAATATCATAGTATAATATTTTACTTTACAAGTATTTTTTTACAATTTCATCAGCGGTTTTTATTTTTGCAGCAAAAATAATGAACTTTTCGCTGTTTCTAAAACATGTTTTGTAACTTTGCTCACGTATTTATTTAGAAACAGCGGCCGGAAAAAATAAACACAAGAAACTTTTCTGTTTTATAATGTACGTACATTTGTCCTCTCGCAACTTGTTCTTGTTTCAATGATGCGGAATGTGTACGGATGTTATGCGTGTTGCGTGTCGTTGCAAAAGATGAACAATGAAAGTAGCCTCGGATGCCAATATCTTTTCAGTTCTCAGCGCGAGTAGCACGAGTAGCGATAACAATAAAAGTGGAAAACTTTTATTTCCAACATTGTATGTGTGTGTGTGCAGGTTTTTGTTTTTCTTCTGTTTGCTGAGATGGCAGCTATGCGCAGTTATGGCGTGTCTCGATGACTGTTGACACAACTTATGTGCGCAATTTTAGATGTTCGAAGAGGATCGACTAGATGGGCGGTTTTGAGATCGTTCCAGGAGCTTTTTTAACAACCCACGGCACGGGGGAGAAATGGGTCGGAAAACCTGGTCAATATTGTAGCCAGTTTTATAAGTAAAATAACTTTTAAAGTTAGTTTTATGTGGAAATTATTCAAAAATTTGCTTTTTTTGCAAAAAAATTTGATAAAATGTTCCAAAAACACATTTTTTACACAAAATAAAAACAATCATTTGTTTATTTATAACTTGGTTATGATTATTCTACTTTTTTTGTAGGTAAAATGACTTAAAAACTTTATTTTTGTTAAAAATAATCAAAAATCAACGATTTTTGTGCAAAATCAAAAAAATGTTGCTAAATTTTTGGCCAACATGTTCCAAAAACATGTTTTTTTACACAAAATAAAAATTATTACTTATTTATTAATACCTTACCAATTTTTTGAAAATATTTTATAAGTAAAATAACTCAGAAACCATTTTTTGCAATTTTTTCTAAAAATTAAGTTTTTCCCAAAAATTTAATTTTTGCCAAAATATTGTGCAAAAATGTTTCAAAACACGTTTTTACACAAAATAAAAACTATCATTTGTTTATTTATAACTTGGCTTTGATTATTCTACTATTTTGTGGGTAAAATGACTTAAAAACTTTATTTTTGTTAAAAATAATCAAAAATCAACATTTTTTTGACAAAATCAAAAAAATTTTGCTAAATTTTGGGCCAAAATGTTCCAAAAACATGATTTTTACACAAAATATAAATTATTACATATTTATTTATACCTTACCAAATTATTTTAATTGGTTTATAAGTAAAATAACTCAAAAACTAATTTTTTGCATTTTTTTCAAAAAATTAAATGTTTTTCCCAAAATATTTAATTTTTTGCAAAATTTTTTACTAAAATACTCCAAAAACACATTTTATATACAAAATAAAATTTGTCTCATATTTATTTATACCCCCCATATATTTTTCAACATTTAATATTAAATTTTTTCCCAAAAGAAACAAAAAAACAAAAATATCTTTCCAAGATTGGCTTGAACGAATCTCTCCTATCAGACTAAGTGATAAACGGTTTATATTGAATGCGCAGACGAAGAATTTATGTCAATACAAAGTCGTAAAGCGTAACAATAAAAAATTGCGAGCAAGCGCACGGATGGAAAGCTCTCGCAACACTTTACACGCCCACAGCGCGCAGGTTGAAGACGCGCATCCTTCTCGTGTCGTATATTTAAGATTATGTAAAAGCACCATGGAAAATAACTCGATATCTCACTCGGCTCGATCCCAACACGCCGTCGTAAACTGCCATCCTTGCAGATACAAGTTGTTACACTAAAATAACACACAGCATTTGTACAAGCCCGGCGCCTCCACTCATCTCAACCAATGTAAAAAAATGTCAAGATTTAACAACACCATTAAAAAGACTCTCTTGTTATGTAATTTATTGTGACAGTATTTTCATCACAATTTCGGTTCTCTTTCATTTTCTTCGGGTCCATTATTAGCTCCTCATGTTTCCGCAATTTGCGCTTAAACCTAAACCTGTTGAATTGTAATAAGCAGAATTTTCCTTTCGCTGATTAAATGAATAAATTACGGTGGCGGCGAGGACCAGGACCAGAGGAAAAGTTTTCTTGTTTTCTTTGCAACATCTCATCGGCGTTAATTAGATTAAAGCACGCAGCAGGAGAGCTAATGCTTCTCGACAAAGTGAACATTGTCCATTAAATTAATCGAATGCATTAAAACAAAAATATTATACGCAACAGAAATTTCGTATGCACGATTCATCGTTAACGAGATTAATCCGACGCGTTAAATATGCTTCCGGAGTTGAAGTTAAGTATAACCTAAGCCGTGCGCTCAAAGTCGTGCGAGGATTAACAGCTTTCAGCGTGTCGTGAAAAAGAAGAAAAAATCCTAACCGTGAAATAGTGTCACGCGTCGCCGTTTTAATACAGTCGGCGGCGTTTTTTATCACTTTATGCATTATGTAGATTCTTCGATGTGTGTGTGTGCGGGAGTAGCTAATTTAAACAGGTTTCTTTTTTGTCCGTTTGGTTGCAGTCGCGCGAAGAAAAAGTGGAACGCTGAGAGAAAATAAGTTGAGGTTGGAGATGTCGCCCGGGACGCGCGCGGCCAACTTTTCCAAAGGACGGCGAGTTTTAAATTATGTGCATTTATTATTCATAATTTTATAAACACGCCGCGGCACGCTGGCGAAAAGCGCTGAGAGAGGAAGTTCGTTGTCCCTGCGGTGGAACTGATAAAGGGAAATAATAAATTTCCACCTGGGAGCCATCGCTACTTTTCGACCTCTCTCGTTTCTTTATATTTTCATTTTCTCCACGCGAGATAATAAAAAATTGCGTGAAATATGACTTTATGATCGTGATTAATTCGTTACGCGTATTGTAAGCCGCAATTCTCAACACCTTCTTCGTTTCATCGTCGGCTGAATTATTCAAAAATTTGAATAACTCAAGAATTTGATTAAAAATGAATGGAAGTGTTGGTTTCAATTAAATTTTTGATGAGGGATTAAGTTAAGCAAACATTCAATTAATTTTTAATTAAAATTTTTATATTTTTTTATGATTTTTATAATTTTTTTGTAAAAAAGTTGCAAAAAAATTGTTTTTGGACAACAAATGTAGTTTTTAGCAAAAATTTAATTTTTTTTATTTAGTTTTTGCAATCCTTAATAATATATCAAAATATTTTTGCATTTACAACCGAAATTTTAGCCAAAATAATTTTTTTGCAATTTTTAAAGAAAAAAATTCCCAAAAACGATTTTTTTGCAATTTTTAAAGAAAAAATCTATAATTAATTATCAGCAAGTAATAATTTTCTAAATGTACATTCACCTGAAACTCTATAACTTGATCAAACACTCAATTAATTTTTAATTAATTTTTTTTCAATTTTTTTGCTTTTTTGCAAAAAAATTTGAAGACTTTGGATGCAGGTGCTGCTTGCGGCTTGAGAATATTAAGCAAACACTTACGCCTATCATGCTGCCAGCCAAAGCGCCTGCTGTGAGAGTTTAGGATGTGGAGGTGGAGGTGGAGGCGGCTCGCCGCAGTGTCTTCTGCACATGTGTACTTAACAGAAGCTGTGCTACCGCACCACCACAGCAGTCTATACGCCGGATGCAATTTGTTTGGTCTCGAACAATATCCGAAGCAGTTTCAATTTGATAGATAGATAACCAACACACCCACACACACACACACAACCATAACCTCAACTTTAGATATTTCTATGTAAATATTCAGCGTTGCCAAAAGTATTTTGACTGGATGTTTCAGAAAGATAATTATGCAAATATTCGCGTGTGAATGAAGTCCTTGATGATGACAGTGTTGATTAATAATTTATTTGCTTCCATTGCGATTTCGTTTTCGGAGAATTCGAGGTGTGTGATATCAGTGCGCGGAGGCGACACCTGGTTTTCCTCACACAGGTCTCTCGTCGCTCGCGTATCTGAGAAGAAGTATTGTCATGAATATGCAAATGCAACTACATCGCTGAGCGCACGCATGAATTTTAGATGGCCTCGAGGTGGCTACAAGACGCCCGACGCGAAGAATATCATTTTCATGGCGTGGAAATATTATCTAGCCGGATGTGTGCAAACATGTGAATTTCCTCACTGATGGTTTTGATTATCATATCAACGTATTCCTACATTCCAACGGAAAATATTGATTTTTTTGCTAAATTTTTAGGAAAAAAAATGAAATTTTGTCCATTTTTCATAAATTTTTGCTGATTTTTGGTTTTTAAGGTGATAAAAATAACAATTTTAATAATTTGATTGTCATATCAGCAAATTTAAACATTATAACAAAAAATATTAATTTTTTTCTAAATTTTTAGCAAAAAATAATTTTTTTTCCAATTTTCATTTATTTTTTGCTAATTTTTGGTTTTTAAGGTGTTAAAAAATAAAAACATAATTAATTTCATTATTATATCAACAAATTATAACTATTTCACAATATTATTAATTTTTTTCCAAAATTTTTAACAAAAATTTCTAATTTTTTGTAAAAAAAATAATTTTTTTCCATTTTTTCATCTAATTTTTTGCTGGTCTCAGTTTCTTAGGTGTTAAAATATGAAAGTTAATATAAGTAATGTAATAGTGCGGTTGGAATCAACGACGCCCGACAATTCGAGTGGGCGGCAAGCAAGAAAAGAAAAACGCAACGACGTAAAACTCGGTATTAACGACGCTTTCGTCCGAAAATCCAATAAAGCGAACTCGACTTTTAGCGTCTCGGCTCTTTACGACCTAATAAAAAAGAGGAACGCCAGGCTGGCCAACAAAGCAACAAGGAAACAACAATATCACTGCGCCGAACACTGCAAGAAAGACAGTGTGAGTGAAACTCGACGAAAATCAAAAAAAATGCTATGCTTAGACGACATCAAGACATCCGCTTAAATTAATATGACAAAAACTGACATCTGGGGATATAAACATAGAAATATCATCAATCCAATCGTCAAAATATTGCTTTCTGGTAAAATTAGTTCATAATGATCAAAACAACAACATTAGTCATATAAAAATATATTTTTTCCGAAAATAGATGGAGAAAAACATAAAAATAATGTGTGATTGTAAAGCTGGGTGATTTTTGGCGTTTAAAGCGTTGAAAATCGTTGTTGAGCATCATTGGACTCGCCCCTGGGCGAAAGCGGCATTAAGACGACTTTAATATATTGGATACGCTCGCCAGCGTGAAAGCGTAGGTCTTTATCAGCGCCATTATCAGCGTTAGATGGAATTAACCCAGGAGCAACCTCGGTGCGTTTATTAACAAGTGCGCAATTCCTCCAAGAGCTTTTAGAGCTTTTCTTGATTTGGTATAAAATAAAGATTTTTATATTGATCAAAAACAAGAAAAACTCAGTATAATATAAGAGCTATTATAGGGCGGGGCTTAAAATCTTCCAAAATGCAATATTTAATAGAAAAAACAAAAATTTCTTTACAAAAAATTTAAAAGGGTGGTTTCTACGTTAATTTTAAATAATTTTTGTTGAAAAAGTAGGAAAAACTTCATTCAAACTCCGAGCTATTTTTGGGCGGGGCTTAAAATTCATCAAATGGGAATATTTTACACAAAAAAATAAAATTTATTTTCATAAAACATCAAATTTTGATTTTGACGTTGATTTTGAATAACTTTTGAGGAAAAAATAGGAAACACTTTATTTGAACTCCGAGCTATTTTTGGGCGGGGCTTAAAATTCTTCAAATTGGAATATTTTACAGAAAAAAATAAAATGTATTTTCATAAAACTTCAAATTTTGATTTTGACGTTGATTTTGAATAATTTTTGATGAAAAAATAGGAAAAACTTTATTTGAACTCCGAGCTATTTTTGGGAGGGGCTTAAAAATTTTCAAAACTGAGTTTTACCCAAAAAAAATTCGGGACTTAAAATATATTATAAATTTTTATTTTATGGCAAAAGTAAAATATTTTATATACTGTTTAATAAATTCCAAAAGGTTTTACAACACTTGAAGAGATATGGTAATGATTGCTGGGTGGAAGCAAGATGGATTCTTGGACTTAGTGCCGGACCATCGTCTCATAACGCCCGGCTATTCGTTCGCGTCGTCCTTCGCCCTTCGAAATAAGTTAGGATTTTCGATTTCCGCAATGATTATTTGGCACAGGGCCAAATGGAAACCAAACCCGCAATTCCCCGAAGCTTTTTGCAAAAAATAAAAATTTCACAAAAACCTCCTTTGTAACCTTTGTAAGATATTAATTACATTATTGTTTGTTGTTTGTTATTTTTCGATTAATTTCATTATCGGGAAGAATTGAAGATGAAAGGAGTTGTTGTTTCTTGGGAAAACTTTTTAATGCACATATATTTTGCCAACACGGATATTATGTTACAGTTTGGCCCCTTCCGCGCCGTTATCGTGACAGTTTTGAATGATTAGTACCGGCGGCTCCTTTATCCGGCGAGAAACGGAAAAAATACGCGAGTGGAGCCGCTTAGAGACGGTTATGAACAAAGTCCGACACGTACGTAACCCAGTTTTCGGCCGCCATCACGACACGCTTCAATCTCTTTCGCTAATTACGAGTTTCGGCGGCGGCGGTGGCGGCGCTCGCGTGTTTTTACCGCACGCGAAAACAAATTATTACACGCCGCTTGACGCTTTGGCGTTTTTCCAGTTTCCCACGCGCGCTCGTTCGTGTTAATTAAAACCCTCTTTCATTCGCATTCTTCTCGATGGCTATTCAAAACATCAAAAAAGCACACGCACACTAAATCACTAATGTTTTACACACAGAGCATGTTTGCTTGCTTAGCTATTCATGGGCGGGGCACAAAATGTTTCATAACGCAATAATTTTTAAATAAAAAGGAATTAAAATGAAAATAACTTTTAAAAATGTAAAAAAATTGATAAAAAGTCATTTTTATATATTTTTTGTAATAAAAATGCTATAAATATTCAGAGCTATTTTTGGGCGGGGCTTACATTGCATTATTGTTTAATTTTTTCAAAAAACTAATTTTATAACAAAAATAATTAAAAACGTTTCTAAAAATCGATTAAAATTGATTTCTACAAAAATATTTAAAAAGAAGTTACATAATTTAAGAGCTATTAATAGGCGGGGCTTAAATAAAGTTCTGTTTAATTTATAAGTCCTTGCAGTGAATATTTGTGTATTTTTTATTTCTTATTTTGCAAATACGAATGTTTAATTGAAAAACACTGAAATATATTGTCGAAGCCGTAATGCGAAACTAATTTCTTCTGAAATAAATTACGCCCTCTGGTGAAAAAGCGCATCTCATTTGCGCGTCCCATACACGAATCGCATAAAATAAATCCTATTAAAAGTTGTTGGGGAAATTGTCGCGCTCGGCGGCGCTAAGCACCGCGCCGCGTTTGAATGCAACGATGCAGTTTAATTTTCAGTCCGGTATTCTAATTAACGACCGGAATAAAAAAAAAGGGTTTTACTACAACCCGTGCAAAAAAAAAAACTAAAAAGCGAAGAGCGTAGAAAGGGGTAATTTTCGCCAGGCGAGGAAAAAAACTTTTCATCGTCAAGTACGCATTGAGCACGAAATTTTTACCATTCTATTGAATTTTTAATTAAAATATTAAAGTGCTTTAATTATGGGCGTGGTTATTGAGTGCTATTAATAGGCGGAGCTAAAATATTATTTTGATGAATTTTTATTTTTTTGTTGGAGTTTTGATGAATATAGATCAAAGTGATTGTCGTAGATCACAAACGGCGTCATTATCAATGCCCAATTTCTGTCAGAACAAAAAGTGGCCCTACAGCCCTTAGTTACTTAGGACCCGTGCTGAATAATTAATTACACGCCCGTCGCCGCACACTTTTATCGCCTGTTAATTGCGACCGAATGAATTTCAGCATCCCTTTTGCCCTTGGGTGATGAAACCTGCTGTAAGTGACATCCTGCAGCCAAGTCATGCGTCGAAACCTTCAAAATTGTCAAATATTCCCCGGCGCTAAGGGTTGTATGGTCGAATTTCCTCTTTCAGTTTTTTTACGATCGGATTTTTTTTATATTTAATAATAAAAAGCTCGCTGCGTACCGTTCGGTTGCCGAGATTCTTCACTCGGCAGTGCAGCATTACGGTTTTCCCAACGAGGCCGGTGATATTTGAATTTATGCTCGTGTCGAAATATGGTCCCGTCCCGGGGGTCGGCCACTCCTGCAGGAAGTCTCGGAACTTCTTCGAGGCGAGGCTGACGCTGCCGACGCTCGCGGCGGGCGCGTCGTGCGCCCCGGCGCCTGCTCCTGCAAAAGACAAACATTTCGTCATAATTTAATCATCTTTCTAGTTCTTGCAGTGTTCATCCCTCAAGTCTACAACCCCTGTATTTACTTTGGGGCCTCGTTATCTCAAGGGGTGACTCGCGCATTATTTCAGTTTATTTTTCAAAATTATTATACTAACAAAACGCAAAAAAGGTCAAAAATGGCGTGTGATTATCTCATAGAGAATTTGACGCAGATTAAAAATTTTTCTTCCATTCCTTCTTATCTCTTTTAGTGTACGAGATATTCGCAATAAAAAAATCGTCAAAAATTGAAAAATGTTACTTTTTAGCACTTTTAGTTGCGTTTTTCGACTTTTTCCTGTAGGAAATACAATTATTTTATGTTTTTACCTGATTTGGAATTTTTCAATCTTTCATAATCAGCAATTCGTTGGTAGCTATCTCTTTTAATTTAATAGATATTAATTATTGAAAATCGTCGAGAAAAAGTATCAAGCACCCCCCCTTGGCAATTTTTTTCTTAAGAATGAAAATTTTATCTTTCCGATTTCTCTTTTAACTATCCTATCTTATAGAGAATAGTTCGCTGATTAAGACGCTGCGATCAGATCCTATTTATCTCTTTTAGTTCACGAGATATTGGCATTTAAAAAATGGCCAAAAATTGAAAAATGTCACTTTTAGCACTTTTAGTCGCGTTTTCGACCTTTTCCTTTAGGAAATACAATTATTTTATATTTGTATCTGATTAAGAATTTTCCAATCTATCATATATCGCAATTCGTTGGTCGCTATTGCTTTTAATTTAAGCGATATTAATTATTAAAATCGTCGAAAAAATTATCAAGCACCCCCCCTTGGCAATTTTTTTCTTAAGAATGAAAATTTTATCTTTCCGATTTCTCTTTTAACTATCCTATCTTATAGAGAATAGTCCGCTGATTAAGACGCTGCGATCAGATCCTATTGATCTCTTTTAGTTTACGAGATATTCGCGTTTGAAAAAAATGGCCAAAAATTGAAAAATGTCACTTTTTAGCACTTTTAGTCGCATTTTTCGACCTTTTCCTGCAGGAAATACAATTATTTTATATTTGTATCTGATTAAGAATTTTCGAGTCTTTCATAATCAGCAATTCGTTGGTAGCTATCTCTTTTAGTTTAAGAGACATTACTTATTGAAAATCGTCGAAAAAATGTATCAAGCACCCCCCCTTGGCAATTTTTTTCTTAAGAATGAAAATTTTATCTTTCAGATTTCCGTTTTAACTATCCTATCTTATAGAGAATAGTCCGCTGATTAAGACGCTGCGACTAGATCCTATTTATCTCTTTTAGTTTACGAGATATTCGCGTTTGAAAAAAATGACTAAAAATTGAAAAATGTCACTTTTTAGCACTTTTAGTCGCATTTTTCGACCTTTTCCTGTAGGAAAAACAATTATTCTATATTTGTATCTGATTAAGAATTTTCCAATCTTTCATAATCAGCTATTCGTTGGTGGCTATCTCTTTTAGTTTAAGAGATATTAATTATTGAAAATCGTCGAAAAAAAGTATCAAGCACCCCCCCTTGGCAATTTTTTCTTAAGAATTAAAATTTCATCTCTCAGATTTCCGTTTTAACTAGCCTATCTTATAGAGAATAGTCCGTACATTAAGACGCTGCGATCAGATCCAAATTATCTCTTTTAGTTTACGAGATATTCAAAATTGAAGAAAATAGGCAAAAATTGAAACACTTTCTGGCACATTTAGTCGCGTTTTTGGAGCTTTTCTACCAAGAAATATTATTGTATTATATAATTGTTTTATTGAGAATATTTCGTAGATTAAGAATCTTTAATCTGTTTGTTTCTATCGCCTTTAGTTTACGGGATAATCGTTATCAAAGTTTCAGTAAAAATTCAAATCCCCATTTTTGGCATATTTGAGAGCTATTAATAGGCGGGGCTTAAACGTTCGCACTTTTTTTGCAGCAAAGTTTAAACGTAGCTAGATTGATGTGCTTGATGTGCTTGATGTGCATGCGTTGGGTCGTGAAAAACACGGAGCTTTCACCAGAGCGAAAAGCTCCAAACAATGCGCGCCGTTGCAGAATTAAGATGAATAATGGAGGGATCCACGCCGCGCGCGCACCAAACGCGAATTAACATCTTCGTCACTTTCTTGGTTCTGGTGTGCGCGAATTTAAAATTCAGATTCCGCCCGGTGTACTCTGTTAAAGCGCATTACCTCTTTGTGTACATTGTCCTGCTTTGCACCAATTTTACTCCGCTTTTGTGGACGTTTTACGCAAGACTTAAAAAGCGCACCGCTTTCATCACACACCCACAACAAAAAATAAACATTTGATTAGCTTCATATCCCTAGGTATTGTTAATAAATAGCATTTAATCTAAATATTTTTATTTCTATTCTAAGAATAAAATAAGATTATTTCTCGTATTTAAATAGAGCTTTGTTCTCGGAAATATTTAAAAGCTTTATTAAGCTCTGGCAAACATAATAACGATCAGGAATCGTAGTGAGGTGGAAAATAGGACGCGGAGTTGCTGCGTTGGCGTAAGAGTCACAGAAAAAAATGAGAAAAGCTCAAGCATCCAATTTCAAGCTTTTCTTGTTACGCTATCATTAGCAAAAGCACATTCAGGCAAAAATATCAAAATTTTATCAAAAAAATCATAAAAATAAATTTTTTATTTAAAATTTTTATTAATTTTGCTCCGCCCATATAAGAGGCGTGGTTAATTCTCAGCTATTAATAGGCGTGGCTAACATAATCCCAACTGATGATAATCATCAACCAGATGAGATTTATTCACTGTTTTGAAAGGATCTTCTATGAGTTGAAACTAACTACCGGTTTCTGTTTGAGCAAGATATATTCGGGGTAACATGAATGTTGGTTATCTTGATACAGCATCCCCTATTCAGAAATCAGCCCTTTTCAGCGTGTGGGCATTGTCCGAGCGCTTTGTTTCGACGTTTCATGTTTCACTTTAGACTTTAGGGGACGGCCAATTGTCAAGTATAAACCTAATACACCCATAGGGGTATTAAATCTAATAAGGGTAGTTTTCACCCTTATAATTTTTTATTTCAAACAAAAAAAAATTAAAATCATAAATTTATTTATTTTACTTCTTTTCCTGCAAATTATATTAACGCAATTGTTCAGTCAATGTTTCGTACGTGTGGCGGGAGAGAAATAGGGGTTGGGTATTGAATGAAGCGACATCCGGGTTTTGGTCTCGCTCGTAAATGGTTGGCGAGCGTGATTTCTCCGGGGAATAACAATGATGCTCACGTACGTCAGATTACCGCAAACATTATGACGCCCGGAATGTGTCTCCTTGTCGTATGTTTGTGTATGCGTGTGAGTTGCCGCCCCCCGCAGCAAATGTGCCAACGACATGAAGCTGCGCGCACGATGCAAAATGCGCGGGCGACATCGACGGCATGCTCGTAATAACAAAACGGCCAAACATCCCCCGACGTACGAATTGCTGCATAGAAAGCCACACCGAAACTTCAACTTCCGGTGAAGCGATATTATACAAATTGTTGTAACTGCACACGCGGGATGTGTTTTTAAAGTAAGCTTTTGGAAATTACTATAGAAGGTAAAGAAAATGTTAAACCGGAAAACCGGAAGTGCATTTAATTATGTTCAGAATGTGTTTTTAGGTATGGGGAGTGAATATGAGTAAAACCGGAAAACCGGAAAATTGGAATTTTATTTCAACAATTGGTGTATATTTTCGAGTGTAACTAGTGTGTGAACGTCGACGCTTTGACTAATGTCCGTTCTTGTCGACGAACACCCGACATGTCGCCCGCCGCGCGAAGCAATTTTACATTCGGTAACGAGCTTTATACGAGTGACTATATCGTTTGGAGCACATGTAATGAAATTTCGAAACAAAAACCCGTCGACGACGAATTCTGCTCTTTGTCCCAGAAAACATCCCTGTGCCACAACTACCGCACACGACCATCAGCGAAAATATTAATTCCACGCTTGGTCAAAAATAAATTAAAAAGAAGGAAAAAAGTCTTGGAAGTTTTTGCCGAGTGTTGAAATGGTGTTTTTCAGTTGTCGTACACCGCATAATCGAATTCCTTTCAAATCCATATTCCAATCGCCGGTTGATCGTAATCCGCGACGCCTTCGACCGTTTTTTGACTGACATCATAATGGGTAAATACTGAATAGCGCTGGAAATGCAAAATGGTCGGAATCTAAGAAGCGCTCGCACAATGCTCCCAATAAACTTAAATTTCCTACACGTCTGCAATTTTCGCCCAAAGCGCCACGGGCGAAACACCGCCGAGTTTTGTGAATTTCTGTCGATTTATCTATATCTACATTTCAATAGCGCACACTACATTGTACACCATGTTCATTGTATGCAACAGTTTAGGTTTAAATAAACCGTCCGATTGAATCAATAAATTTCGAAAACTGCAATAAAATTCAACGCTACACAATTTATGCATGCAATTTCGAGTTATGGACAACATAAATACATTATTTACGTTGTGCACGGGATATTTTCACAAGTGGGCGAAATTACATTGTGTTTACTTTTTGTTGAAATTACAGACAAACAAATTTAGTTTAGATACTGATTTTGATTTTGTGATAAGTTTGCTATTTGATTAATTGGTAGAAGTTTGAAACTCGAACTAAACTAGTTTCCAGTTTCTATGACGTGTGAAGTTTACCCTTAACTTGTAACATGTTAACATAACCTAATCGACATAATCTTTAAATCTATAAACCATCAAGCATCATATTCATTTTAAAATAATTTTTGATCATTTTGAGTAATAACTCCATTTTTAGCTTTCAACCCCTATTTAGCACCCTTAAAAAAATTTGATTACAATAAAAACTACCCTATGTTATTTTTATAGACTGAAACTTTATTATTGTAAAATTTTATAAAAATTGGTTTAGTAGTTTAGGCGTGAATGAGTAACAAACATACATTTTGTCGTACTATAGGTTAACACTGCTCCTAAACGTGATTTTTATGCTGAAACTTTGATTATGCAATGCATACGTGTGTGGAATCATTTGCATATTCGTTTTTTCAGTCGCCTTAATTGCAACGAATATGAACAAGTAAAATGCGTGACTGGTGACTTTATCCACCACGCATATGACGAACTAAATTGATGTGTTTATTTCGTTAGAGCAAAAAATACACCACCCCACGGGTCTAAAAGGGCGGAAAATATGACTGGGTGGTGTTTTCTTCGGGTTTACCATTAGCGCCGCCGGATTGTGCCGGGTGCCGGGTGCCGGGTGGGAAACACGTAACTCATGCATCTAATTACTTAATGGACGTGTATTAATCATTTAATCGAGCAAATAACATAAATTAACTGAACATTAATCATAAAATTAGTAAAGCTTCATTATCCGGCACAAAAATGTCAAAAATAATCGAACAATAAACGTGTGTGAAAATAATTTTTGTTGTTTTCTAATTTTGAGTTTATTTTTAACTTTGAACCCTTATTTAATACTTTTAAAATGATTTTTTTCGGATAAAAAGTAGTCTATGTTATTTTCATACTTATAAACTATAATTATGCAAAATTTTATCAAATTTGGTTGAGTAGTTTAAGCGTGAAAGAGAAACAAACATATTTTTTCTGGTTTTACCGAATTGTGTGTATAAAATTATATTCTCCAACAAACAGGATGTTTACCCGCTTATAAAATATTGTGCTACTTTTCTTTTAGAATATGATTTTCCTTCATGATTTGTTTTAATTGTGTTTATTTTGTTTGCTTTGTATGTGTACTTTCCTGAGAGGGTAGCGCGAAAAAAAGGGAAAATCGATACACACGCGCCCCGCCGTGTGCAAGAGACTGTTTTGTAAGTCTAATTGAACGCGCTGAATAATTCATTACACGTTGCGCAATAATACACAATCTCATATTTACTTTAATTTATTAAAAATTTCAATACCCACTTTTAAAATTAATTAAATCGCGTAATACTGCATCGTGGCGTGGGTTGTTTTCTTTTTTATCTCTGCTCATGTATGGGTGTATTATATTTTGGTTTTTGTTTAAATGTTGTATTTGTTGACAGTTGACGCGCATGTAAATAAAATCCCGCTGCGCATAATGAAGGACGGGCAGTGCGAAAACTCGGAAAATATTTCGTAATGCAAGCTAACGACTGTTTTTGCGCAAATTCCGCCCTTTTTCGATGTTACGCTTGGCTTGAGAAAATTATTTTTAAATATACACATTGTTTAACTAAAAATATTGTATTCCGGAAAACCGGAAAACCGGAAATACAAACCGGAAATTTATATTTTTAGATGTTTTATTGAGTTTTGAATATTTTTGCATTTTTTGTTTTTTTTGTTGCGCATGCGTAATGCGTTAATGGGCGGAGCATAATAGTAAAGATTATATAATTCGTATTGATTTTTCATGTATATAAAAATAATTCAGTGGGCTAATCGCCATTTAATGACATAATGGCTTTTTGACAATGCAAATTTGTTTGGAAGTAAAAGCTAACTGTATATCGAATTTTTCTGTAATCCTGAAGGATTTTTATGTCGCTGTGCATTCAGGTGCGGCGCGTAATGTGTAATTTGCGGATTTTCCCAACTACACTACGACAAATTCAAAAATTTCCAGCTGACACATTTCATAATACTCATGTGTGTGCAGTTTTTAATTAAAATAAAGATAACCGTGCCAGTTTTGGAAATTTTTTACAATTTTCAAGTCGTTTTGGCGGATGAATAATGGTTGTGTATACGCAATTATCTAAAAGCAAAAAAATGGGCTCGCGCCGCCACACAGGGTTGAATATCCGCTGTGAAAGGGGTGGAACTCGACGCGTTGTGCTCTTTTAGCGCTCGCGAAGATTAACCGCCGATACACGCGTACTGCCATGCGAATCAAATTATCTTTGTTATTAATTAACGCCACCGACGTGCGATATACGCGTGCGAATCGTGACGTGTTTGTGAACGAGCAAATATTACGCTTCCGGATGTGTGCTGTTTTTTTTCTCGTGTCGAATACATTACGTGCACAATAACATCGTATTATTATCATTATTACGCAATATCATGCTGGGTGCGGTCGTATACAATTTTTAATAACTTAAAAACTCAATTTTCATACATTAATCCATCAAGTTGTGCAATTTACTTCGCCTTATGGAGATTTAACATAGGGAATATTCGCGCATGCGCAGTAAAATTATGGGCGTGGTACCCAGGCATAAGAATTAATTTTCTTGCATTTTAATTAAAAATTTTCACATGAGAGAATAAATAATTTCTAGTCATATTAAAAGTTTTTTTAATAAAATTTGAAATTTGCTTTGCCTTATGGAGATTTAACATAGGGGACATTCGCGCATGCGCAGTAAAATTATGGGCGTGGCTCCCAAGCATAAAACATATTTTTCTTGCTTTTTTAATTAAAATTCTTCTCATGGATGCATAAATAATTTCTAGTCGCATTAAATACTACTTAATAAAAGAAATAAAAGTTTAATTAATGTCAACAGCAACATTTCACTTTGGCTTCTGGAAGAGGATTTTATTTATTTATTACAAATTGTGATCTGATGTGACATGAACGGACGCACTTTATCAAATGAAAACGAAGAGCACTAGAACATCTCGAATAAAAGCAGTGGAGGCGGCAGCGGCGGCAAAAACACTCGACGTGCTCCTTTTGATTTATCTAATAGAGCGTGCGAAAGTTGGACACGATGGACTTACACTGGCGCGCCCCTGTGTTCGTCGAAAAGATTTTTGTAAATGGAGCGACAATATTTCTCCACGGCGGCGGCGTACATCTACAGAGTTTTTCCACCTCACATCTGTTTTCCTTCTTGCGTGAGCGCCGACCGATTCTGACCTGCGTGGACTATCCACGTATTTTCCCAGGCGTTTATTTAACCCCTCATGGTGAATTTTTTGAGCTTTTGTGTTTTAGTGGTGTGCAAAGAGTACAAATGGAATGGAAAGTCCACGCTTGGTGCATTTTCCTCACTCTGGACGCGTTTTTCACATGATTTTCCACCGGGGAGCAAAAAATTCGCATCATGTTTACATTTCTAACTATAAAATATAAAATCCGGCAAACCGGAAAACCGGAAGTAAACAGCAAATTATTGATAAATTGCTTCCGTAAATAATTCACACTAAAAATATCAATATTGGACTTACATTTTGCACCATTTTGTGAAAATATTGTACTATAGCTATCAGATGAACAGTAAAGTTGATTAAAAAAATGTTAAATGGAGCTTCAGATTCGAATTCCACGTGCGTTTCGTATTTTCCATTCCGACCCTCGTTTTTGGACGTGCGCGCCGATTCTCCATGTTTATCAATTCTCGGATTCTTCGCAGCGCGAATTTTTCACGATTCATGTTTCGATACAAATCAATGACTCGTAAAAATAGATACAAATTTCCGATAAGATATCTCATATCGGATAACGTAACAAATCGCTTGGCCCACGGGGATGAAAAATAAATGATCCAAAAAAGGTTCCAAAGTAGATTTGTTTGAAAACTACGTCGGAAAAGTCAAACAAGAAAAAATGTCATCCATTTTTCCGGTCTGGAGGGACATTTTAAAGGGATTAATTTCTGGGCAAACATAAATTATGCCCCGCCTGTGTAAATATTAGACGCGGAAATTGAATAAATGTTTAATGTGCACGAGGGATGAAGAGGGATGATCCACCCCGGTATCAATGTCATAGAAATGCTTGTTTATTCAAAGGGTTGAGTGGGTATTTTTTTAATTGGATGAAACTAAACCTCAGCCAACTACTTTTCGAGTGTTTGAGAGTTTGAGGTTAACCAAGAAGTGCGAATAAATATTAATACAATCTTGTTGGTTTGAAGTCGCCGGGTGTAATTACTCTCTGCCGCCGCTTGAGCAAATACCACCTCCGACTGTTTGGGGGGTTGTGTCTACAAGTCTGATGCAAAGCTCAGTTCATACAAAATCTGGCTCGCAGTTAGCACAAGACCAGATGAATGCGGTGATGCAGCACCGGAAACAACGAGCGCCACCTTTGTTACGAATAAAGCTCCCTAGCACAGGAGCACCTTTGTTTGATTGCTGTCGAAGTGCAATTTACTCAAGCTTTCAAGCTTAGAGCACATGCTAATTATTGCTACAATGAGAGCTTTCATCAAGCTACGACCACCAAAGATGTTTGATTAGTAAATGAATAGGTTTTAACGAAGTTGGTGATAATTAATAATTTTATCCGGTTTTCCGGGTTCATTTCCGGTTTTCCGGTTTCATTTTAAAATGCGGTATTGTGTTGTGTTTAATAAAAAACATCCATAGCGAAAGTTTGCGCGCGACTTCCGGTCTAGATCTACATGCAAATATATTATTAAATATACTAGCGCGCCGACGGCTTTGCCGGAGATTGTATGAATATTCACCAGCTTTAGTGGGCGCTTTATTAAACTTTCTGAATAAAAATTTATGCGACCGCACAAGTGCGCAGCGGCGGCGGTTTTCCGCAGTCTAGTGTGCTAGCTGCAAGGTGCGCGCATTCATTTTTGATACGCAACTTGATACGCGATTCTGCATCCGAAACAACAAACTACATAATAATAAATTATTAAATATTTCCAAGGAAATATTTAATGAAATTGTTGAATAAATATTGAAATTTAGAAACTTTTGAGTTGGAATTATTCGCTGTCTCCAAAAATAATTTGTACAGTACGCCGTTTCCGGCTGAAAAAGGGAATGAATCCTGAATGGGACCAGTCAAAACGTCAATTTTACTTAATTGGTGAGCAAAGGGAGTTTTGCCCAGTGCGTCGACATTCAGAAGCGTAAAATTTTCGCGCGGCGCTTAATCAAAAGTTTCCTTTTGCGCTTCCAGCCAACTCCACCAGCTTCCAAGACAATTGGCGAACTCAAAGGGCCGCAGTTTCGGCGAATTAGTTGCGTATTACCGCCTCGATGATGTGCGCGCCGCGCAGGAAAGTCATCCAGTCAAAGCAAAGGAATTGGAATAAGAACAGAACTAGAGAAGATTGACTTCCATCTTATTCTACATCTAAAAAGCTCCTCGTATGAAGGAGGAGGAAGTAATTTGGGACTCATGCATATTTTAAACGCAAGCCGCCAATAACTTGACGAACGATCCAAGCGGAATTGTAAATATCCACGCGCTTGCAACCCATGCTGTGGGTTATCGATAAAAGTTTTGCGATAAATAACTTTTGAATTATTAACAAGTGCTACCATCTTGCGATAGCAGCTTGTAGCTTGTGTTGCTTTCGGACTCATATTTATTTATCGTCTTTTTCGCAAGATGCCCGCAAGCTGTTTGAATCCTGAGACAATTGAGCTTATTTTATATCACCTAGTTTGCAAGTCAAATACTTTAGGTCTAAAAGTTTCCCCCGCGGGGAGTTGTAGATTTTTGGCAATTTTTTCGAACAAAAACCACGGAAAGCTTCAAAGTGCCATAAATTTTATTTGAAGATTAAGTGTTATTAGACCACACAGAAATCGCTGCAGTGCGAGTACTAGTATGGTATTAATGAAGAAGTGAGGAGTACGTTAATTGCGTCGAAGGGTTCCAGAAAGGGGGCCTAGAAACACTTTCGCGCAGGAGGAAACTGTTCTAATTTCCTTTTTCTCTCGGCGGTGTCTTTAACGAGGAGCGGAGAAGAAGAGAAGAGGGTGGGGCTTGTGTCACAGCGCACGCATGTACATTCTAACATTATTCTCGACTCAACTCGTGTAATCTGAAGTTAGTGTTTTAAATCACAGATTTAATTAGGTTCCCAAAGTAGCGACCTATGGTTACATTCAATTTTGGTTTAATTTACCTCTTTACATTTTGTACTGTAATAGGACACAGATTTAATTTATAAAATTTGTTTTTGGAAAAAATTTTCAAAATTTTTTTCAAAGTACGGGCCTGGATTTTTTAAATGAGTAATATTGAGACTATAAATTCTCTAAAATATAATTTTATATTTAAATATAGTTGGGGAATATATTTCTGCGATTTTTTAGAAAAACAAATTTTTGCCAAAAACGTACTTTTTCTAAGTCCTCCTCTGTAAGCTTCCTGTTAGAGCAAAGTTGTTGCAACTTGCGTTCTCCTATGACTTATGTATCCAGTAATTTTCCGGCATAGCAATATATCCTCCCGTGCCCTTTATTTCGCCGGAAAAACGCACAGTATGTTCAAAAACATCCCAAAAATGATGTTTTTACCAAAAATTTAGTCTAACAAAGCATCGTGTTGTAATAAAGTAAAATGTTAGACGAGCAGCTTTCGGGTAACTCGCTGCCCGACAGTTATTGCTATAGTTAATCAAGAAGAAGACGTGTTTTCACTCCGCTGTACGTAACAAGATATTCTATCATCGGAAAAGCTCGAGGGCAGCATGTGAGCTTTCGACGCAAAAAT
Organism: Dalotia coriaria; assembly: GCF_025399875.1. Lineage (NCBI taxonomy): Eukaryota > Metazoa > Arthropoda > Insecta > Coleoptera > Staphylinidae > Dalotia > Dalotia coriaria. The sequence goes on from NW_027045446.1 coordinate 1,571,618, forward strand.
AAATAAAAACTAAAATGAAAAATACGTGTGTACATCGCGCACGGAGCAAAAAGGATCGGTGAAATTAGTCGAGCTTTTTGGATGGATCGACCCAAGGATAATTGATTGCCATTGCATTAGAACAGATGTGCTCTTAGTTTATTTCCGGATCGAGTTGATGAAAAGCAAGCAAAAGTGTAATTCAGAAGATCGCGCAGCGAAGACACTAAAGTAAATTTACGATTTTAATTTGTTATTTTAATTAATTCGTGCACGAAAGCTGCGCTTTCGGTCGCCGACATCAAATTGGTATTTTATGCTGAATTCGTCGATTTAACGAGGTGTCAGCGCAAAGTTTGCGCGGAGTTGTGTCTGCTTAATGCGGCGTTTAAGAGGTTTCCATCATACGTGTCGGCGGCCATAAAGACTCTTTTGAGTTTTCGGTAATTTATGGCCGCTCTTCGGGAAATATGAACCAAAACCAACATAGACGACATTTCTCTCAGTCGTTCGACAACTTTCCAACTCCGAAAAACCTCAAATAATCACCGACTTTTTTTCGCAAGTTTCCCAAAAAGTGACATTTTCACTCAACTTTGCGGCGATAAAATTTCTATGTCCAATTGTCGTTTTACGAGTATGTTCAATAACAGTTTATAGTTTACGACAGTCGGTCACAAAGACGAAACTTTTATTTTTTCACTTTTGCGTGTTTAAATGGAGCTCAGATGTAAAACGCGGCGTATGGTAACGTCTATATTGCATTCCACACGTTTTTATCGCACGCCTCGAAAGGTTTTCGACGATTCCATAACCCTCCGGCATGGCGTCGACCCATATGTTCGGAATTAGAATGTCTCGCACAATGCGAACACGTTTTACCCAAAAAAATTCGGCGTGACGTCGTGTAAGGTATGCACAAATTGATTTTCAGTACTAATAATTTATTCAGTACTGATGTGAGCAAAAATAAATTAAATTCTGACAAGCGGAAAATTAATAATCATCATAATCAATATATTTTAATTAAATTTTTAATTTTTTGCAAAAAAAAATGTGAATCAATGTAATTGATGAATTTAATAATCCCTATTTGATTACAGTCATCGGTTGCACATGCAGGCACCCATAGAATTGTCATTAGATTGGAAAAGCGTATCCACTCGCCGCCCCCAGCATCAGTTACGAGCAAGTTACGACTCGGCTGCGGGTTTAAGCAAACTTGCATCACCGGTGGCATTGGTATTTGTGCAACAATTTCACATTGCGCTCCCAGCTACAAGAGCCACCGTGATCGATGGCTGTCATAAATTCGCACGGGGTTTATACAGATGACCGGTTGTGTGATTTATGCTCTTGCAGAGGCGAATTATTCGCCGGAAAAGAGATAAAAACGGGAAATATTAAGATTCATGATAATGTCAATCGATAGATTTTTGTATTTTTCAAAACCGGAAAACCGGAAAACCGGAAAATAAAACCGGAAAAACATCTGATTTTGCTAGTAAAACATTCTGTATAGTTAGTCTTGTGGCTTAACGACAAACTGATTTAACGATCGTCCCTTAAATTCGGTTGTCGAATGGATATCCCCTCGGCTGACGACATGACTGCCTAAAGAATCGCTTAGCATCCTCATCCCCTCATCCCCTATTCTCGTTGTCGTCGCTTAACGCTCCCCGTGCCAACCCCCGCCGCTCGTTCGGACGTGTATACGAGCGGCTTAATCGCGCGACCGACCCGGCTAATAGATTATACGGGGGTGCGCCGGCGGTAAATATGGGCCAAGTTTAAGCCCCGACGGGAAATCAAATTATTACGGCCTAAGTCGCGCTAAGCTAGTTGCTGGCTAAATATTTATGCGTTGTTGCCCGCCGGCTAAACGTCCCAGAAATTCCGAAAAGTTACTACTTGAGCGAGAGGAAGAAACTCGTCAGAACTAAGACCAACTCGAGTCAATCAAGTGAAACAACAAGAAGAAGCTTGCTGACGATCAATATGGAAGGGGTTGGTTTCAGGGGGAACTTGTTGCTGATGGAAATTATGCGGAAAATTTAATTATTTTGCGAAAATTATAAAAATATGTCGGTTTTTTCACTTTATTCACGATCGTGACTAAAGTCGTGACTAAAGTAAAAAAGTGAATTTGAGACAAATTTAATTATTCCGCAAAAATCATAAAAATATGCTATTTTTTCTACTTTAACCACGACCATGACTAAAGTCGTGACTAAAATAAAATTTAATTTGCAAGGCGAGATTCTTGACTTCAAATAATTCCGAAAGTTATCAAAAAATAACAACTGCCACTTTTCCACTTTAATCACGACCGTGACTAAAGCTGTGACTAAAGTAAAAAAGTGAATTTGAGACAAATTTAATTATTCCGCAAAAATCATAAAAATATGCCACTTTTTCTACTTTAACCACGGCCGTGACTAAAGTCGTGACTAAAGTGAAAAGTCGAGGTTCATGATAGTAAATAATTCAAAAAATTATCAAAAATAACAACTACCACTTTTTCCACTTTAAACACGGCCGTGACTAAAGTCATGACTAAAGTCCCGTTTAAGGCGGATTTGAAAAAATTTAATTTGCAAGTCCAGATTCATGATTTTAAATAATTCCGAAAGTTATCAAAAAATAACAACTATGAGTCCTTTAAGTGAGTTAGTCCCTAACCTCACTGATCCTTTGATCTTGCAGTGACTTGCCTCGAAGTAGTTGGCTTCTTGTGCAATTTTTTCTCATCCCTCTAAGACTTCGTTATCCTGCGCTTCGTTTGCGCTATGCATGCGGCGTGGTGGCGTGCGAGAGAGTTTTTGCCGCCCCGCTGCCGCCCCCGCGAACTTTGCACCCAGTCCTAGACTCGCAACAGTTTCTCATCCTGTCTTAATCCGACCCTAGACCTCAACTCTCGACAATCCAAGACACTTTTTGCCCTCGGAATAAAATCAAACAAAAACCCCCCATGCTGCGGCTAAAAACGTCTCGCATAAATTACAGAATTAAAAGCAGCGCCGAATATAAACCGTATGCAAGTTTTTACAGCGCACAGATTTTTTCGGTTTGTTAAAAGAGCGTAGCCTCCGTCGGGGGCGGGTGGAAAAAATACAATATAAATATGTAATCCTCGTCGAAAAATGTTGACTTGCGAAAAGTTCGCTTTAAGCTTCGGTAATTTATCACGTCGCAACGAGAAAAAGGATTAAAATTTAAATGGAGCCCGGCGAACAATTTTATTAATTACTTTTATTGCTCACACAACACTTTTGCGAAACGCTGCGACTGTATTTTTGCATTCCGGCGATAAGAGATAAAACTTTCGGTCGGCGAATAATTTGCGCGCGGCGAAAATCGCAATCATGCAGGCGGCGCGAAAGCTTTTAGGACACCGACTCAAGACAATGAAAGTCTCGTCTGCCACTGGCAGCTTAATTGTAATTCTTAAACATATAAATCATCAAAAATGTACGAGCATAAGACAAGCGCTTCGGAGAAACAGATGGAAGACGACGTTGAGTAAACTTTCAAAGCAGTTTAAAAATAGTTACAGGATTAATTCACAGATGGCAGCAGCGGGATTAAAATTGACTTAAATATGACTTAAGTCACATTATACTTAACTTAATTCATATTATAAGTCATGAGTTAAGTCACATTATACTGAACTTAAGTCATATTATATTAACAAACTGACTTAAGTCACATAAATTTTTTTTTTGTTTTCTGTGATTTTAACAAACACATCACGTAATTGACAATAGCTCGACCTCGGGGGTGGTGTAGAAAGTGGATTAGCAAGTGTCTGGCACACTCGTTTGCCGTCACCGCCACCGCCGTCGCCGCCGCCAGCAAAAGTCAACTTTTCACATTACCGACTTTTCTCTTCTGGGACATGGTGGAAAATTTTGATGCGCGTCTCCAATTATTTTTATTTTTCCGGTTTTCCAAAACAAAACATTTTCCATTAATTTATCACTCAAGTGTTTTCTAATGAGACGAAGACGATGCAAGCTAAATATAGCCTACTCGTAGGTGCGTTGAAGATTGTTGAAAATCGTTCGACGAATGCTTTCCGGCGTCTTTCACATCGAACTTGAAAGCCCATCGCGCGCGCAATTTTCGCACACATTTCCCGAACGCGTTCGCTCACGTTAAGTACGTACTTGGAGACGTTACCGCGTTTCCTCGGAGTTTTCCATGCGAAGAACCCACTCGACGCGCACACGTCGAAGAACGCAAAGTGACGGAACGCCTTCATCGCATTCTCATCGTCGTTGTATGCGAACGAAGAGAGTGAAGACATGTCCAGGCAACTGTTTCTTCTTCTTCGTCTTCAATTCAGTTCGGGGCCATTTTTTCCGAAAAATGTTCGGAACGTGAAATGCGCAAAAACGCGCAGCAGAAACACGTTGATAAAAGTTGGCAGATTTTAAAGTCACGTACGTGCGGGGATATTGCCTCGAGACGAGCGATATGCCAAGATGTTTTCCGAGTGACATGTTGTTCGCTCGCTACAATGCATCCAACCGGGGTGGCATATTGGAACGGAGAGAATGTGATGGCGTCTCGTATTTCCTTCCAGCAAATAACGTGTGAAACTTTCCTAATACATCATAATGCATATTTCTTTTCTATTCGAGTATTTTCTTTATTTTCTAAACCGGAAACACAATTTTTTACGCCGGAAAACAAATAAATACAAGCTGGTTATCTGCGTCTGCAGACTTAGAAGGATAGTATGAATGGCGTGCGTGGTTAAAGAGGGTCACACAAGCAATGGCCACTTAAATTAACGCCGTGAGTGGTCTTGAGGTTCCAGCAACCTAACTAAGAAAGCCCAACGGCGGGTCATTACAGCACGGGTCCATTCCAGTCACGTCGCGCTACAATAACCAGAAGAGGCGGTTGTTCGGGTTGTGTTCATAAGTAAATATTATAACAAACCCACAAGACGTGGTCCATAGCCCACTTAAAATGATCCCCAACTCAAAATGTTTTTATGTAAGAAATCTAAGTGTTTTCCAATTAAATTCCGGAAACTTTTCCACTTTAACATCTCAAAAGTCAGTATATCAACAACTGGAGTGGTACCACATACAACCCACACCTATCCAACGATACTCCTTGGTAGTTACAAGTTGTAATTAGTTTTCGACACGTTTTGTTCCGCTGCCTCTTTGAGAATGCACTTCTGCATGTTGTTGTTTTCCATCGGGCGTTTAGCGTTTCACATTTCCCGAGCCCTTTGATTTTCTTCTGCGCGATATTAATACGCTGCGCGCTCTGCGTTAGCTGATCGTTACATTATGCGAAATTCTCGAGCTAATTGGAAACTCGACTTGGCAACTTAGTTTGTCGTAAACAACAATTATAAGACCAGGTCTGCGGTGGTGGCCTGCGCCTTCGCTTCGGGTAGTTTAATTTAGTTACGGGCGTACTTCCAGCGTTTTAAAACACAGCGAGAGAAAATTCGCCGGAAATGAATAAGTTTTCTTCATTGTTCTTGTAAATTGTTCACAACTTCCTCGAAAGCTGAATTCATGTTTAATGTTTAATTAAAACATCACAAACAATTATTTTAAATATTTCAATCCGGTTCGCGGGATTCAATGTGGATCAAATGTCAAATTTTGATGCAAAAACTATCGCATAACAATGGTCCAGTTTATTTCCTCGAGATTATCGGTGAGCAACAAATTTTTAACTGGTTAACCTTCAATCAACAAAATTTTATTTTTTGAAAAAAATTAATTTACATAATTGTTCTCCTGCATGTATCTACGTGAAATGTTGATTAGAGATTATTGAATTTCGTTGCGCGTGTTTTTGTTTATCGTGCTCATCAAAAACAAACAGTTTTTGATGATGACAGTTATTTGCTTTCAATGTACACGTTGAAAATGTTTATTTTTAGGCTCCAAAATTTTTATCGAAATTTATCCACAAAGTCAAAATTGGATACGTGCGGATATTATTACGTTAATTAGCCCGCCGGCATTGTAATTAATTATTTAATGCGCGCTGCATTACGATGTAGCGATCGGAGCGCGTTGTGTGGCCGTTATGATAAAACAATACTCCCACTATTTACGGTCACGGTGCTAGCAATAAACCAGCAAGCGTTGAGAGAGATGCAGGCGGCAGCGGGCGGGGGCGGCAGCACATTTTAGATTGCGCCCTGGCATTATTTTGTCGATTTGCATATTTGATTCTCGTCGCGTTCCTTGCGTCTGTTTATTCAATGTATGTATCAAACACAACAGGCCAACATGACGGGCTTCATATTCAGATAAATTGTTTTTAAAAAAACAACAAACGATATCGTATATTGTGAGCTTTTGATGGCTTTCATTACGATCGACAGAGTAGACGTGCAATGTGTTTTTAATTACTCAGCAAAAAAATATGAAATTTTTGAGAAAAATTTTTTTTTTTTTGGGAAAAATAGAATTCTTTTCATCTTACGCCGCAGGGCAGAGGCTCGGGTTATTGCTTTAATATTAGAAAGTCGATCGTTTATGAGATGACTGCACAAAAGCAAAAAATAAAATGTCTAGAGTCGCCAAGATGAAAGCGAAAAGTCGGATCTAATTAAGATTTGCGAAAAGTTTTAACTCAACTAGAAAAAATATAAAAACATGAAATTCCTGCAATCTCAAATACATTTCTCCACTTTCCGGGATTAAATTCTAACTGAAATCCCGCAAAACCGGAAAACCGGAAAATTAATTTATTTTTGATCTGTTTCTAAATAAAATAAAAAACTTTACTTGGTTAGATGATACTGGCTTGTGAAATTAGTTAATTAGCTTCAAGATACCTGAAGAAGTAACGACCATCACCATCGAGATAATCACAGACACCAACATGCTGCCCGGAGAGGAAAGTCTCCGATTACAAGAAGAAGTGACTACGCAGCGACGGCGGCAGTGAACACAAATTGCAGCACATCCTATTTTTTATCCCGCACACCGTTGGAGAGTCTTTTTTGCTAATACTATCCAATCATCCAAGCTTCACAGTTCACAGTTTTCCGCTTTTCCGGTTTCACTTGTTTACGAACTTTTTAGCTGGCGCGCGGATTACACTCACGTCGATCGGCACTGCGCGTTTGACACTGGCGGGAGCGGCGGCAGTAGGAGTAGCAACAGCGGCGGCGGTGGCTCTCCGGCGGCGGTTCGAGACGCTTGGCATCGCGGCGCGCTACCGACTGGCCTGAATTTCCACCGACCGCTTTCCACTGACATGCGCTCCTAAATCCCTCATATAAATTCCATACCTACCCGCCGCCACCGCCACCGCCAGTGGAGGCGGCCGCTGCCTTATAGTACCTTGCGTTATGGCAATCTCACAAGTCTGATAACTTTGTGATATTTTTCCGAGTAGGAAACTTTAATGTTTATTATAATTAAATTTGCTCATAAAAAAAGAATAAATTTAATATTAAATATTACAAGTTTTAAAAATCAAAGGTAAAGAACAGGTAAAAATATATTTATTAATAGTAATATCTATAAACACCCTGTATATCTTTGTGGAAACTCATAGTTTGGTATAAAACTTCATTACTTACCTTTAAACCATCATAAAACTCATAATAAATCAAAAATTTAGTGAAAAACCATTAAAAATGATAAAAAAGACACCATACCATCAATTTCATGGTGAGACTTCTTATGAATTACCCTGTATCATTGACTATACCTTCCAGAAACATTCCAGTAGTCCACACCAACTAAAACATTGTTTAAAAATATTTTTGTTTAATTTGTGATCTCATTAAAGATTCACTTAGTAACCTACCATCAATCTATGAAACAGGTTTGTGTGGTTTTTTTCCCTTATGCATTTTATTAAATTTTTACTATAAAAGACCTGCACCTCATCGATTTGAGTATAGTTGACTACCAACTGCACTTCAAACAACACTACCAATATGAAATTCTTGGTAAGTCCTAAGACCTTAAAGGTACCCTCAATACATTTTCTAAATTTTTACATTTAGATTGCTTTCGCCGCCGTTTTGGCCGTTGCCGCCGCTGTGTATGTCCCATACACTACTGGTGTAGCCACCTACACTCCATACGCTGCTTATGGTACCCACCATCTGTATAAACGTGGAATCTACGCTGCTCCAGTTGCTGCCTATCATGGTGCCTATGCCACACCATACGCTACCTACGGAGCTCATCACTTGTACAAACGTGGAATCTACACTCCATATGCCACACCAGCTTATACTTCTTATGCTGCTTATGGTACCCATCATCTGTACAAGCGTGGAATCTATGCCCCAGCTGCCTACCACACCGCTTATACCACCCCATACACTTTCGGAGCTCACCATTTGTACAAGCGTGGAATCTACACCTCATATGCCGCCACCCCTGTTGCCCACACCGCCTATAACACCCCATTCGCCGGACACCATTACTATTAAAATGTGATTGTTATATTTTGAACAGTTTTATGATGACGACATGAATAAAAAATGAATATATATTAAAATTATGTTTTATAATTATTTTGAAGTCAATATTTGCTTTGAAGGTTAAATTTAGATTTAGAAATTATATTAAGATCAATATCAATGTCAATGTCAACAAGTCAACAACTTGTATTGCAAGCTACGAAACAGTTAGAAACAACTTAACGAATACGAAGTTTTTTTTTTTGGTGTACGAGTAGTTTTATCGGATTGAATAATCTCAATCTTAAAACGTTAAAAATCGAAAGTTGTTTTATGTTTTATGTTTGATGTTTTAGTGTTTAGCATTAACACTGGGTAACTGTGTTATTATCCTAATATGCCATAAATTAACATAAATAATAAACAAATAAAAATGCTAATCGGTTCCCGTGCGCAACCTATACTTAAGTAATATTTTATCCCTACTAATATTATAAATGCGAATATCCTGATGTTTGTTACACTTTCACGAAAAAACTACTTAACCGAACATCATGAAAATTTGTACACATATTCTTAGTGGTCCCCGAATGGTTATAGGCTACTTTTTATTTAATAAAAAAAAATTATTTTTTAAATAAAATAAAGAAATAGTTTAGCCAATAGTACCTCTGCATCTGGCTATTAGACTACTTTAACGCCATCTAGCATTCCAGCAATGAAGCTCAAACCTAAGTACTATAGTACCATCACACTGTATTATCACACTGTATTACCGACAGCTACGTCAACATCAAATCCAATTGACTACACTATGGAGACTGTACACTATACTTCCATAGACTATACTTTCAGCCATTTTAAACTTCCTGCCATTCTATTTCATTGTTACTTCTTCTGTGACTACAGACGCGTACAGAAGCAACTTCATTATTTTGGATATTCGCGAGCGAAGCCGCGGGTTAAAGCTAGTAAAATATAAAAATAAACATAATTTTAGGTTAGGAGACAGGATATGATGTATATGAAGATTGTGCACTTGTAGCAATAATTCTCTATGAACGTATAGAAACAATATAAGACTTAAAACAATTAAACGCAACAATGTGCTCTGCAGTCGCAAGCAGTTTGTGACTAATTAATGCAATACACTAACAGTCTAACAGAATTAATTCGGCTCGGCAGCGAGGCAAACTTGTACGCATGTAAGCAGTGTAAGACGTTGTAAGACATAATACACACACACACACACACACACATAATTACATGTTATATGTTGCTGGTGTAATTTCGGAAATATGCACACGGTGCACGGATGCATAAAGTTTGAGAATGTGAATTGAAAAGTTGGGCATGCGCTGTAAATTAATCGCAAATTGCTTAAATTAGTGTTTGGGTATTAGGTATTTGTGTGTGATGAAAAAGTTGACTTTGTTAATGCAAATTCAGGTTGTGAAGTTGTGAAGATTTGAATGGCCTTGCACTTGAGTGACTTTTTTGGGTGATTTTTGGGTATAAATTTTGGGTACTTTGAGGTTTAGAGCACAGTTTACCTTTAGCCACAGTCTAAACAACAACTAAACACTCACCATGAAATTTTTGGTTAGTTATAAAGTTTAGTACCGTATTAAAAGGATAATTGTTAATTAAATTTGTTTTGATTTGATTACAGATTGCTTTCGCCGCCATCTTGGCCGTTTCCGCTGCTGTGTATGTAGCCCCAGTTGCTCATTATTCTGCTGCCGCCTACACTCCTTATACTTTTGGAGCTCATCATTTGTATAAGCGTGGAATCTACGCCGCCCCAGTTGCTGCCTATTCCCATGCCTATGCTACTCCATATGCTTTTGGTGCCCATCATTTGTACAAACGTGGAATCTACGCTGCTCCTGTTGCTGCCTACCATGGTGCCTATGCTACCCCATACGCCTTCGGAGCTCACCATCTGTATAAACGTGGAATCTATGCTGCCCCAGTCGCTGCCTACTCCCACGCTTACGCCACCCCATATGCCTTCGGTGCCCATCACTTGTACAAACGTGGAATCTACGCCGCTCCTCTTGCTTACACCGGATACTCCCACGCCGCCTATACCCCATACACCGGCTATTATTGAGCGAAAATTGAAACTGGAATGATCTATTAGTTACCTTTTACAATGTCAATGTAAATAAGATGATTACGAAAAATAAACATAAAATTTTACGAACAGAATGAATATTATTATTATTAATATTATTTATATTTATAAGAATTTATTACTAGATTATAACATCAGGCGGATATTGATATTCATTTTGATGACTTAACATAAGTCATATCTACTATGAGACATATTGGAGCATAAATATGCATAAAGAATAAATGTTTATCATAGTTAATTTTTGATCTAGAACTTGACTTAAGTATACGTACTTAGGTACATACTTAAGAAATTTTTCTTCTTCCACCTTTAAAGCGCCAGTTTATACACGGTTTTAGACTCAAAAAGTGGTACTTTATATACGGACGGCCAAGCCGTACATAATATTCATTATACAACTATAAACAATCAATTAAAATAAAATAACCAATAAAACACAGTAAATATTAGATTTACTTAAGTTACTTTCATATTACTTAAGTCAGTTATCTTCTGGATCTATAAACTACTCCAAAATTAATTTGACGTAGAAATATGATAGCAACATATTGAAACTTAATTAGATGCTTAAAAAAGAAATAGTTATAGTTAATTATGTGTATATCTTGTTTAAATTGAATAATTTTATTGCAAATTAGGTAAACAACAAAATAAATCTGATTATTTTTGCATAGTTTTATGTTATATTTTTTTTAATTATAAGTTTTTATAAGTTATGTTGTTGACTTTGCAAACTACTCATAGATGCATTTTTCTTAAGTTTTTTCAAACTGATAAAATATTACCTTGTTCTCGCTTAGGTAAAAATTTAGTATAAATAGCTGCTGAGTTGTAGGTAAGATCACAGTTGAGTTTTAGCAGCAGTCTAAACAACAACCATGAAATTCCTGGTAGGCTATTAATTTGTTTAAACAGTATATCATTTATTAATAATTTTATTGTTTATTATAGATTGCGTTCGCAGCCATCTTGGCTGTTTCCGCTGCTGTTTACGTAGCCCCAGCTTATCATGGTGTAGCCGCCTATGGTGCTTACACCCCAGCTGCCTACCATGGAGCTTACGCCACCCCATACGCTGGTATCTACGGTGCCCATCATCTGTATAAACGTGGAATCTATGCTGCTCCAGTTGCTGCTTACCATGGTGCTTATGCCCATGCTGGTTATGCCCACCATGCTTATGCTACACCATACGCTGGAGTCTATGGTGCTCACCATCTTTACAAACGTGGAGTGATCGCCGCCCCAATCGCCTATGGTGCTTATGCTCATGGTGCCTATGCCCATCATGGTTATGCTCACTCCGCCTATGCTACCCCATACGCCTTTGGTGCCCACCATTTGTACAAGCGTCAGATCAATGGCCCGCCCTTGATTTCTTCTTTATTTGGAGGTGGACTAGGTCATTAGTTACCTTTTGAACCGTTATTGTAAATAAAATAATTATGAATAAATATTAATAAAAATTTACAAATTGTATTAATATTAGTATTATTATAATTATATTCTGAATTACGTATATATTTTTTTATTAAATAAGTATAATGTAGCAAGAGATAAAATAGTTCAACAATTAATTCCTAGATTGCAGCACCAGAACTACAGTGAGATTTATTTTCATGACTTAAGTCGTTTACTGAATCCATCTTATCGGCCATGCATGTTACGCATAGCATAGATATAAATATTATACGTATTTGTGAGACACATACAGGGTACTACCGCACACAAGCACAAACATACTGTAAATGTAATCAATTATAGTATATAGATATAATTTGAAACTATACTTAAGTATACTTCATACTTAGTTGTAGATGTAATATGACGAAAATAGGACTTATACTCGTACAGTGATATGCAGTTAAGAAAATGTCCAAATAAAAACCAAATATCAAATTTACTTAAGTCAGTTAGTCATGTTCCTGCGCAATAATATGTTCCTGCTACATGAAACTATAATAAAATGATAATGAATAATTTAATTAACTTTTAGCTTTATTTAACATTAGCTCTAACCCGCTGCTTCGCTCGCGAATATCTAAAATAATGAAGTTGATTCCGTACGCGTCTGTAGTCACAGAAGAAGTAACAATGAAGTAGAATGGCGGGAAGTTTAAAATGGCTGAAAGTATAGTCTATGGAAGTATAGTGTACAGCCTCCATAGTGTAGTCAATTGGATTTGATGTTGACGTAGCTGTCGGTAATACAGTGTGATAATACAGTGTGATGGTACTATAGTACTTAGGTTTGAGCTTCATTGCTGGAATGCTAGATGGAGTTAAAGTAGTCAAATAGCCAGATGCAGAGGTATTATTGGCTAAACAATTTCTTTATTTTATTTAAAAAATAATTTTTTTTCTTAAATAAAAAGTAGCCTATAACCATTCGGGGACCACTAAGAATATGTGTACAAATTTTCATGATGATCGGTTAAGTAGTTTTTGCGTGAAAGTGTAACAAACATCAGAACTTTCGCATTTATAATATTAGTAGGGATTATTTATATGTATATTTTGTTTAAATTGTACAATTTTATTGCAAATTGAGTAAACAACAAATAAAACTGATTATTTAAATAGATTAATAGATTAAATAGATGTTATCGACTCTGTTTGGTAACTATTTTTTTTTTGTTTTGAAGTAATTTTTGTATATGAAATAATATTGAATAATTTATTACAAATTAGGTAAACAACATAATAAATCTGATTATTTTTGCATAATTATATGTTATAATTATTTTATTAAAAGTTTTATAAGTTATGTTGTTGACTTTGCAAACTACTCATAGATGCATTTTTCTTATTTTTTTCAAACTGATAAAATATTACCTTGTTCTCGCTTAGGTAGAACTTTAGTATAAATAGCTGCTGAGTTGTAGGTAAGATCACAGTTGAGTTTTAGCAGCAGTCTAAACAACAACCATGAAATTCCTGGTAGGCCATTAATTTGTTTAAACAGTATATCATTTATTAATAATTTTATTGTTTATTATAGATTGCTTTCGCAGCCATTTTGGCTGTTTCCGCTGCTGTTTACGTAGCTCCAGCTTATCATGGAGTAGCTGCCTATGGTGCCTATGCCCCAGCTGCCTACCATGGAGCTTACGCCACCCCATACGCTGGTATCTACGGTGCTCATCATCTGTATAAACGTGGAATCTACGCTGCTCCAGTTGCTGCCTACCATGGTGCTTATGCCCATGCTGGATATGCTCACCATGCTTATGCTACACCATACGCTGGAGTCTATGGTGCTCACCATCTTTACAAACGTGGAGTGATCGCCGCCCCAATCGCCTATGGTGCTTATGCTCATGGTGCCTATGCCCATCATGGTTATGCTCACTCCGCCTATGCTACCCCATACGCCTTTGGTGCCCACCATTTGTACAAGCGTCAGATCAATGGCCCGCCCTTGATATCTTCTTTATTTGGAGGTAGACTAGGCTATTAGTTACCTCTTGAACCGTTAATGTAAATAAAATAATTATGAATAAATATTAATAAAATTTACAAATTATATTAATATTAGTATTATTATAATTATATTCTAGATTACGTATATATTTTTTATTAAATAAGTATAATGTAGCAAGAGATAAAATAGTTCAACAATTAATTCCTAGATTGCAGCACTAGGACTACAGTGAGATTTATTTTCATGACTTAAGTCGTTTACTGAATCCATCTTATCGGCCATGCATGTTACGCACAGTATAGATATAAATATTATACGTATTTGTGAGACACATACAGGGTACTACTTCACACAAGCACAAACATACTGTAAATGTAATCAATTATAGTATATAGATATAATTTGAAACTATACTTAAGTATACTTCATACTTAGTTGTAGATGTAATATGACGAAAATAGGACTTATACTCGTACAGTGATATGCAGTTAAGAAAATGTCCAAATAAAAACCAAATATCAAATTTACTTAAGTCAGTTAGTCATGTTCCTGCGCAATAATATGTTCCTGCTACATGAAACTATAATAAAATGATAATGAATAATTTAATTAATTTTTAACTTTAACTTATTTAACATTAGCTCTAACCCGCTGCTTCGCTCGCGAATATCTAAAATAATGAAGTTGATTCCGTACGCGTCTGTAGTCACAGAAGAAGTAACAATGAAGTAGAATGGCGGGAAGTTTAAAATGGCTGAAAGTATAGTCTATGGAAGTATAGTGTACAGCCTCCATAGTGTAGTCAATTGGATTTGATGTTGACGTAGCTGTCGGTAATACAGTGTGATAATACAGTGTGATGGTACTATAGTACTTAGGTTTGAGCTTCATTGCTGGAATGCTAGATGGCGTTAAAGTAGTCAAATAGCCAGATGCAGAGGTATTACTGGCTGAACATTTTCCTTATTTTATTTAAAAAATAATTTTTTATTAAATAAAAAGTAGCCAATAACCATTCGGGGACCACTTAGAATATATGTACAAATTTTCATGATGTTCGGTTAAGTAGTTTTTGCGTGAAAGTGTAACAAACATCAGGATTTTCGCTTTTATAATATTAGTAGAGACTATTTATGTGTATATTTTGTTTAAATTGTACAATTTTATTGCAAATTGAGTAAACAGCAAATAAAACTGATTATTTAAATAGATTTATGTTAATTTTTTTTATTACTGTCTTAATACGTCGATGTTATCGACTCTGTTTAGTTACTGTTCTTTTTGTTTTGAAGTAATTTTTGTATATTAAATAATATTGAATAATTTATTACAAATTAGGTAAACAACATAATAAATCTGATTATTTTTGCATAATTATATGTTATAATTATTTTATTAAAAGTTTTATAAGTTATGTTGTTGACTTTGCAAACTACTCATAGATGCATTTTTTCTTAAGTTTTTCAAACTGATAAAATATTACCTTGTTCTCGCATAGGTAAAAATTTAGTATAAATAGCTGCTGAGCTGTAGGTAAGATCACAGTTGAGTTTTAGCTGCAGTCTAAACAACAACCATGAAATTCTTGGTAGGTTTAATTTGTTTAAACAATAGAAAATGTGTTAATTATTACATTGTTTATTATAGATTGCTTTTGCCGCCGTTTTGGCTGTTTCCGCTGCTGTTTACGTAGCCCCAGCTTATCATGGTGTAGCCGCCTATGGTGCCTATAGCCCAGCTGCCTACCATGGAGCTTATGCCACCCCATACGCTGGTATCTACGGTGCCCATCATCTGTATAAACGTGGAATCTACCCTGCTCCAGTTGCTGCCTTCCATGGTGCTTATGCCCATGCTGGATATGCTCACCATGCCTATGCTACCCCTACGCTGGTGTCTATGGTGCCCATCATCTCTACAAACGTGGAGTGATCGCCGCCCCAATCGCATATGGTGCTTATGCTCATGGTGCCTATGCCCATCATGGTTATGCTCATTCCGCCTACGCTACCCCATACGCCTTTGGTGCCCACCATTTGTACAAGCGTCAGACCGATGGCCAAAATGCCTATAAGAGTATATCTCTTTTGTCTGGAGCTGGACTAGGTCGTTAGTTACCTTTTGATCAGTTAATGTAAATAAAATAATTATGAATATGTATTAATAAAAATTTACAAATTATATTAATATTATTATTATTATAATTATGTTCCGGATTATATATAGTTTTCTTTGTTTAATAAATAAGTATAATGTAGCAAGAGACAAAATAGTTCAACAATTGATTCCGAGATTGCAGCACTAGGACTACGGTGTGATTTATTTTCATGACTTAAGTCGTTTACTGAATCCGTCTTATCAGCCATGCATGGTGCGCACAGTATAGATATAAATATTATAGGTATTTGTGAGGCATTTATTTTGCACAACTACACACAGACACAAACAGTTTGTAAATGTAATCAATTATAGTAAATTTATTATTTGAAACTATACTTAAGTACATGTACTTCATATTTAACTGTAGATGCATTATGGCACAGATAGAATTTTTACAGGTATATGCATTCAATATAATAACCAAGTAAACACTTAATTTTTAGTTTACTTAAGTCACTTGAGTATTACTTAAGTCACTTGAGTATTACTTAAGTTAGTCAGTCATGTTCCTGACTTTTATTGTACTCTCAATTTGATTTTGCACAAAAATATGTTCCTGCTATATGAAACTATAATTAAAGGACAATAAATATTTTTATTAACGTATAACTTTATTTAATTATGTGTATGTTTTGTATAAATTGTACAATTTTATTGCAAATTGAGTAAACAACAAATAAAACAGAATATTTAAATAGATTTATGTTAATTTTTTATTTACTGGTTTAATAAATCCATGCTGTTGACTTTGTTTAGTTGGTATTATTTTTTGTGTAAACTTTTAAGTAAGTTTTTATATGAAAAACATTGTGTTGTCCTTGATTAGGTAAAAATTGAGTATAAATAGTTGCTGAGCCGTTGGTAAGATCACAGTTGAATTTTAGCTGCAATCTAAACAACAACCAAACCACCCAACAACAAACATGAAATTCTTGGTAGGTTAAATTTGTTTAAACAATAAAAATGTATTAATTATTACATTGTTTATTATAGATTGCTTTCGCCGCCGTTTTGGCCGTCTCCGCTGCTGTTTACGTAGCTCCAGTTCATCATGGTGTAGCCGCTTATGGTGCTTACACCCCAGCCTACCATGGTGCCTATGCCACCCCATACGCTGGTATCTACGGTGCTCATCATCTGTATAAACGTGGAATCTACGCTGCTCCAGTTGCTGCTTACCATGGTGCCTATGCCCATGCTGGTTATGCTCACCATGCCTATGCTACTCCATACGCTGGAGTCTATGGTGCTCACCATCTCTACAAGCGTGGAGTGATCGCCGCCCAGTTGCCGCCTATGGTGCTTATGCTCATGGTGCCTATGCTCATCATGGTTATGCTCATTCCGCCTACGCTACCCCATATGCCTTCGGTGCCCACCATCTGTACAAGCGTGGAATCTACGCCGCCCCAATTGCTGCCTACCATGGTGCCTCTGTTGCCCACACCGCCTACAACACCCCATTCGTCCCACGTTACTACTATTAAATGTATAAGATGTATAAAATGTTATGACCATTACTTATAAGCAATAAAAATATAAAAATCTAAAAACATTTTGTTTTATTTATTTTTAATATTATTGGAATATTAAACGAAAAGCACAGTCACAAGTACTAAAATATTTATTGACTTTCAGTTTCAAACAAATCATTCGAATAAAACTTAAAAACTCAATTTAGATTTGTTTTTCTTTGTTATTGTTTCTTTTGGTATCAAGTCAAGTTTTCTTAAAACAAACACGCACAAAATGTTTTACCTGTTACATTTAATTCCGTACCAAACATACTATACTAAATTTTTAAAATTTGTATAATAAATCAACAATGTAGCTAAATATAACATATTTTTAATTAAATTTTTATAAATAATTTATTTCTATACTTATATTAATATTTTAATTGACATTTTTCTTTTTTATCTTCTGATTAAAAAAATGTATAACATAAATATTTCTTTGTGAGTTGCGTGACCTTGAAATAGGCTTATTCTGGTTTTGATTGTTATAAATATTTGCAATAATAAATATATGTAAATTGTCTTCCGTCGATAGTTGTTTTTAAACAGGTAGTCCACAAAAAAACTTCCAAAAAACTAAGCATTGTTTTGATTATAAATTAGCAACAAAAACAACAATTATTTGACCTTCAATATGTCTTGTAGAGCATATTTTTCATATAAATAGAGCAGGAATATTTCGTTAGATCACAGTTGAATTTTAGCTGCAGTCTAAACAACAACCAAACAAACTCACCATGAAATTCCTCGTAAGTTTTTCATCTAAGGATTTGATCTACAGCTTACATATTTTCCTATAATAAAATTTTCATTGTTTTAGATTGCTTTCGCCGCCGTCTTGGCCGTCTCCGCTGCTGTTTACGTAGCCCCAGCTTATCATGGAGTAGCCGCCTATGGTGCCTACACCCCAGCTGCCTACCATGGTGCCTACGCCACCCCATATGCTGGTATCTACGGTGCCCACCATCTGTATAAACGTGGAATCTACGCTGCTCCAGTTGCTGCTTACCATGGTGCCTATGCCCATGCTGGTTATGCCCACCATGCTTATGCTACTCCATACGCTGGTGTCTATGGAGCTCACCATCTTTACAAGCGTGGAGTGATCGCCGCCCCAGTCGCCTATGGTGCTTATGCTCATGGTGCCTATGCCCATCATGGTTATGCCCATTCCGCATACGCTACCCCATATGCCTTCGGTGCCCACCATCTGTACAAACGTGGAATCTACGCTGCTCCTTTGGCTTACCATGGTGCCTCTGTTGCCCACACCGCCTACAACACCCCATTCGTCCCACGTTACTACTATTAAATGATTATGACTATTAAATGTTACCGACAAGATTGTATAGATTAAAATAAATAAATAAAAATTAAACAAATTTTTATCTAGTTCATGTTATCCTATATATTATCTTCCAGACAGTGCTTATAATACTTAATTAAATATATTGCAATATACTTTATGAAATTCAAATTAATATAAATTTACTCAAATATTTATTTCTATTAAGGTATATTTTTATATTTGTATAATTAAATTACATAGACATTAATAAGATCCATTAGCGTTGATATCGCATTTCATATACAATCTAAAGTAAAACACATTCATCGTATTTCTTGTTTTTTATATTACAAGAACTCTTCTTTTAATTAAACTTATATTGATATTGATTCATTTATATCATGTCGTTTGTTGTTATATAAATCTTGATACTATTAAGTTTTTTTTTATATACAATGAAATAAAACTTTATTTTTATATCTTTCTATTTATTTTTTGATGTTATCACTCTATTTACAACTTTCTACATCTGCCAAACTAATATATTTATTTAGAGTCTCTACTTTCTATATTATACTGAGTGTTTACTACACAAAATTTTGATAATTAATAAAATCTGTCTATTTTGCAAGACTTGTTATTGTTATTGTATACTAGCTGTTGCCCGCGACTTCGTTCCAGCAGTGTTTAATAAAAATGTATTTCGTTTTTACTCTCTTATTCTAGACATACTCGTAGTAAGAGTCAATTCTATCAATAAGATTAGCAATTTTAATTTAAAGAAATTAATTATATAAAGTTTTGTCAATAATGCACTTCAGCGCGCCATCTCGAAATCAACTATTTAACTATAACTATGATTGAATCTCAATGTCAAATTTTATTCTATAGAAAAGAGCTGTTTTGAGGATTTTCCCTGCAATTATTCGAATTTTTCTCACAATTTAAACCTTCCCTAGTCCTCCACGAATAATTCAAGACCAAGATAAGATAAATCCGTTCTGCCGTTCTCGAGTTTTAGCGAGACTAACGAACAGCAATTCATTTTTATATAACATATATAGATTGGATTAAAATTTATAAGCTACATTTTTACATTAGGAGATCATATATTTGACATAGTAAAATTTAGTCAAAACTTACTCAGTCTTTTCAAGAATAAATTTTATATATTAAAAAAACACAATAATTGCTCACTGACATATTTTCATTATTTATTAAAATGCATTCCCATTAAAAACAAGTTGTTGCCCATATTGGTTGATATTTAGACCTACCAATTATACATTTGTGATATATGGTATTTACTTCCTTGTTAGATACCTACTCGATCATGCCACACTTTTTTGGTACACATACTTGTTTTCGAAACTGTGTTACAACTCTCAACCTTGAACATGAACCATGAGTGAGTTGCTATGCTCTGCTTTATTAAAGTTCAAATGCCTCACCATTGCTGCACAAGAACAAGCAAGGTGTGGCATTGCTTTAATTTTTGTATAAATAGCCAAAACTGCAAGGTGGTAAGCACAGTTGCATCCTAGCTGCAGTCTAAACAACAATCAAACACTCACCATGAAATTCCTGGTGCGTTTTGGTTATTGAATTAAAAAACTAAAAAGAAAGAAATTATTAATAAAATTTGTGTTTGATTACAGATTGCTTTCGCCGCCATCTTGGCCGTTTCCGCTGCTGTATATGTAGCCCCAGTTGCTCATTACTCCGCTGCTGCCTACACTCCATACGCTACTCCATATGCCTTTGGAGCTCACCATCTGTATAAGCGTGGAATCTACGCCGCTCCAGTAGCTGCCTACACCCATGGTGCCTATGCCCATGGTACCTATGCCCACCATGCCTACGCTACCCCATACGCTGGTGTCTATGGAGCTCACCATCTCTACAAACGTGGAATCTATGCTGCCCCAGTAGCTGCTTACCATGGTGCTTATGCCCATTCTGCCTACACCACCCCATACGCTTTTGGTGCCCACCATTTGTACAAGCGTGGAGTCTATGCTGCTCCTTTGGCCTACACCGGATACTCCCATGCTGCCTACACCCCATACACCGCCTACGGTGCCCACCATCTGTACAAGCGTGGAGTCTACGCCGCCCCAATTGCTGCTTACCATGGTGCTTCTGTCGCTCACACCGCCTACAACACCCCATTCGTCCCACGTTACCACTATTGAATGTTTTGAAATTATAAGGAAATCTAGGCGCAATAAATAAATAACATACGACAATATCTTGATGTTTTATTTTTATTGTTGATCATAAAATGTAGAAAAATGCAGAAAAATGCAATGGGTTTTGTTATAGTGGTGAATATAAAGGAACATCATTAACCTTGCACTTAAAAACATACTAAATACTAGTAGTACCTATAAATACTCCAGGAACATATCAGGAAAAATATCACTTTGTATTACCAAGTTGCTCAGTCAGAATCAGATCAATATTAAACATGAAGTTCCTGGTAAGACCTCCATACCTGAAAGAAACCCATATTATCTCTTTAAATTTACAATGGTATTTTAACCCAGATTGCTTTAATGGTCATCATGACCCTTGCCCCTGGTTTCTACTCAGCTCCAGCCCTTCAACAACAATTCGGGTTCTACCCACCTGCACCTGGACCAGCACCAGTATCTGCTTCTGGACCAAGTTTCTATAGTGCCCATGAATTATACCGACGTGGAATCATCTCCAATACTCCAATGGATTACGCCTATGGTAATTTTGGCCCACATTTTGCTCCAGCTGCAGCCCCAGCATCAGTACCAATCTACGCTGATGGAACCCAAGCCTCACCTTTTGACAGACGCAGAGTAAACCCTGGTCCATTTGCTTATTCAAGTTATTCCAGCGCCACCTATACTCACGCCTTTGCTACTCCTCACTTTTTTAATGCCCCAAATGTCCCTCATAATAATCCTATTAATTAATAAGCAAAAATATATAAAAATATAAAAATAAAACTTTTATATATAAAAAAAAGTTAATTAATTAATAGCAAAAAAATCGGTAGATACACGTACATAAAATAAAATTGACAAAAATAAAACTCGCGCTATTAATTCACTCATATTGAATTCCGAAAAAAATTTGATCACATATTTTTTACAGTTTTATGCGAAGTATTCACCCGACTCAGCAAATAACTCTGATAGGAATTTATATGAGTTCTGGCTGTTTCACAAATAAATTCGTCGAAAACAGCAAAAAAATCACTAAAAGAATTAAACATTTATGTATTTAATTAATTTTATATGCAATTGCCGGAATACATTAAACATATTTGAAAGTTTCATTGTCATAGTAAACTAGTAGTTAAATAATACATTAATAAATTAACTATTCAACACAACTCACACTATTTGTTTATATTATTATGCGTATAAATGTCTATCAATAAATATGATATTTTGATATTTAAACTAAATCTACAAAACATGTTTCTAAAATGCAAAATTTAAATCTAAAATGTTAAATAGATGCATATTTTTGCTATAAAAGCAAAGAAACATAAAATAATTCTTCAGTTTATAAAAATCATCAAAATCAAAATGAATATTTTGGTAAGATAAAAAATTTATCACAAAACATTAAAAAATATTAATTATTTTATTTTAAGGTTATTTTCCTTAGTTTTTTGGCTTTTGTTGCTGCTGGGAGCCACGCCCCTTACTACATCCACGCCCACTTGATTCCAACCTATCATAACCTTCATAAACGTGGAGTACACCTCGCCCCTCTGGGATACCCCGCCCCTGAAGGCTACTCAAGTACATTTGAGACTGACTACCGCCTCTACAAATAATAAAATCTACTTAATAATGAAAATAATGTATTTTTAACGACTCCCAAACCAGATTTGCGACTTTTGAGTCTGTATGTAAATATTGCCCGTGATATGAATGTATAAAAATAGACTTTATGTACACAAGCGTTGATTTTATTCGTTTTTCGTTTTTTGTGTCGTGCAAGCCTTCGACGGCGCCCGAATTGATCGTAATATTTTTTAGTAATGTTCCGGACTGGAGTAAGGGTGCGTATATTGCGTTGGGCACAATATAGCTCATATTCTATTGCCGTAAACGTCACTGTAATAATATATATGAGTTTTTTCGCTTTCTTTTCTGCGAATAAAAAAAAATCAAATAAAATTTGATTTCGTATTCAAATATTTAAAATACTACAAATATATTTTTCAGATAAATTTTATTTTTTCAGAGGGTAGTTTTTTAAGGGTGGAAAACCGTCGATTAAATCTTCGTGTCACGACGATATGTCCAACTCGCCAACTTGACATATTACGTGGTCGGCGACCGAGAATCGTCTTCATTCGGCCGCCAATCTATCTCACCGAACCACTCTCAACCCTCACAAACTACTACCCTGTATCAATTTGCTAGATAAACTCCAACTCACTGGATGTTTGTATTTGTGTGTGTGTGTGTGTGTGTGTATTTGATGTGGTTTGATAGTTGCAAGTGTGACATTGATCGTTGTGTAATCGAGTCGCGTCGGTTATCAATCATATCCACACACACACAGATAGAAGATAAAGGGGGTGAGTTGTGAGTAGTGCCATTAGAAAGTTAGTGGATATTGATAGCACGGATATTCTTGGATTTTCTTTCGTTTCTTCGTATTTTCGATCAGAAAAACAACCAAGTTGTCTTTCTTTGGAATGAAAGGATTTTATTGTGGCTCCTTGTAACAATAGAGATTTTTTTCGATAATACAAACCGGAAGTGAAATACTATACAACTCATCAGTATTAATTTAAACAGACTGTGATCGATTGATATTGTGTATGGTTCATATTTTATTAATGTTTTAGTTTTATGAATTTTTAGTTTTTCGCATTTTAAGGTCATTTTTTGAGGGCGTTTTAGGGCATTATAAAAATATTTATAAAAATTAAAAAATATGATACGGATAGTACGACTTTCTGACTACAATTTGCAATAAAAATATTTAAAATACCTCAATGGATATAGGAGATACAGAGTGTTTTATGGAACATATTTTAAAAATTCTTAAATTTGTATTTTACATTTTTAGGGCTTTTTCAAAGGACGTTTAAGGGCATTATAAATATATTTAGTTAAAATAAAAACATGCAATGGATAGAGAGCCTTTTTGGCTATAAGTTACAAAAAATAAACCAAATAACTTTATTAGTATAGAAGATACAGAGTGTTTAAAAAAACATGTTTTATTATTTTTTCCAAAAATTCATATTTTATTAATTTTGTAAATTCATGAATTTTTCAGTAACAACCCCTATCAATCAGCCCAAAATCTTATCCCTTATTTATACCCAATTTTAGATTCCAACATCTCAGTTTCCCCAGCAAAAATAAACCGTTACTCTGATTGTGGGCTTTTGTCAATCAGTCACAGGTTGACACAAAACACGCTTGCTAGCCTTGCAAAATCTATTACTAAGATGTTTTCTCCGCCCTGATGGCCGATTTGTAACACGCTCGCCGGGGCATGCTTGATGGACGTCTTCCTGTGTCTCTCCGCTCGCGGGATCATCGCGCATCAGACAAGCGGACCGGATCCGAGATGAATCCGGCAGCTCTCTGCCCAAACCCAACAGCTTATCTAATATTTGGTTGCATTGTTGTAGAATAGAATATTCAACACGTAGGCACCCACATCAAGCACGCCCAAGACTAGGGGGCCTTTTAGCAAACGAGGCATTGATTCGGGATTATCAAGCGGGATACGGAACTGCACATTATCCCGAGCGCACCGATGTTGGTTAAGGTTCGGGCGTTTCATTCATAATACACACCCGAGTGTTTATCACGCGCGTCAAATTTCGGTGGACAACACAATGCGATTTTCAGCATCGCTTAGCGCAAGCACTAAACAAAGCTGCATAATTATTTATAAGTTTATATGCAAAATGTAAAATTTTTCAATTTGTGTCACATTGTGGAATAAAATTGAATCGCAAAGAATTTATAGTGCATTCGCACCGTTATCGTTAGTGCAGCTACTTATTGAATTTTCTCTTTATGCGCCATTGTCGACCATTTTGCAGCGAGTGAAATAATGCTAAACGCTCGCGGCGTTCGAGCTTCAACGTGCGACAACGTGCAACACACGTTCCCGGAAATTAAATATTGAGCGCGTTATTATTACAAAAACATTTTATTTCACTACTAAAACTTTAAATTTAAATTTTCAAGTTTCTAAACACTTAGTATTTATTTGTGGCTTGTTTTCGGGTAGTTTTCGGCCTCTAATCGAATTTTTCCCGATAAACGCGCAGCCCGCATGCCCGCAAGCAAAGACTGGCAATCCTTAGTCCTTCCCCACATCCTCCGCCA
Organism: Dalotia coriaria; assembly: GCF_025399875.1. Lineage (NCBI taxonomy): Eukaryota > Metazoa > Arthropoda > Insecta > Coleoptera > Staphylinidae > Dalotia > Dalotia coriaria. The sequence continues at coordinate 1,596,904 of NW_027045446.1, forward strand.
CAATTTATACCTTCCTTTAGTTTTTTCTATCGCTACATGTTTCGAGAGAGGGTTTCGTTTGCGCTCGGTTTGTTCGATCTCGATCTCCGCCAGGACATTCCAGCCGCTACTGCTGGTGCTTTTAACTAATTTATATCCCCAAAGGAAGTTCCACCTATCCACCTATAATAGAGCTACGCGTGGGCGCAGAGAAGGCTGAAGTTTTGAGGACAATCGACAATCGACAACGAAAAGGACAAGGCTCAAACAAGCTAACATTTAACCGCTATCGTTCAAGTTTACTCGTGTGAGAAGCAATTTTTAAAATAGATACAGCTTTTAAGGTTTTATGGGTTTATTTATTATTGCATATTATGTTTTAGGGAAATGAATGAGACTTTTAAAACGTAGATGATTTTTACTTTTAGTTAGAGCGTAAAATGCATAAAGTAAAGTATTGATTTCGTATCAATTTTCTCTTTCAATGCAAGGCGAAGCATCTAAAATAGGCCAAAGTAAGTGCAGGAGTGCTTAAAAGCATATCGTTAAAGTAAAGAGTTTGTAAACGTGCCAAAACGTCCTCGAACTCGCTTTATTATGTCGTTTACGGAGCGATTTCTTTACCGCCAGGAATTAGTTGTATGCATTTTAAGGTCATTTTTGGAGGGCGTTTGAGGGCATTTTGAATATAATTAGAGAAAAATAAATAGTGCATATAATAAAGGATCATTTTAGCTATCATTTGCAGTAAAAATATTGTAAATTAGTTTATTGGTACAAAAGATACAAAATATTTTCTGAAACGTATTTTTGCATTGTGTGCATTTTTGCATTTTAGGTCATTTTTGGAAAACGGTTTAGGGCATTCAAAATATATTTAGAAAAATTAAAAGTAATACACAGGATAAAGAATCTTCTTAGCTATAATTTCCTGAAACAATATTTCAAATTACTTTATTGACATAGAAGATACAGAGTGTTTACCGAAACACGTTTTCAAATTTTATGAAATTTGTAAAAATGCATTTTAGATCATTTTTGAAAAACATTTTAGGCCATTTTAAATATCTTCAAAAACTAATAAAATAGTACATAGGAAAGACAAACTCTTTATCTACCAAATACATAAAAATATTTAAAATATCTCAATTGGTACAGGAGATACAGGGTGTTTTTCAAAACATGTTTTAAAAATTCCGAAAAAATTGATAATTTTCCTTTTTCATATTATGATATCAATTCCATCTACGTCAAAGCATTTTCCTCGTTCTGCATCCACTTTCAACTCACTTCCTCCCGTCCTCGCTCATTTCCTATTCTCGCAGCCGCGCTTTTATTCCAATTCCGGGCCCTTGCAACGTTAATATTTTCTTTGTCGATTACACGATACGCAGAACGTCATCGTGGTGTGCGCGTATGTGGAAAAGCGGAAGAGGCGTGTGAGTTCGTGTAACGTATTCCCGGAACGCGCAACGTTTTGCTACGTAGTCACGCGGCGGCGGGCGATGAACGGGCGAGCAATAAATTTACGGATTTTTCATAAAGTCGACACGCGATATGAGAGATTTGATTCGACGGCATCTAAACCCCAAAACGCCAAACGCTAACCCAGCGCAAGTTGCCAACCTGAAACATGCGTATGACCTTATATCAGCATAAAAAATACAAGATCTACACGTGCAAAAATTACAACGACACGTGTAAACACTCAAAATACAGATTTACATTTTATTTATTTTATTATTCAGATTAAAATTTCAAACAGACACTTTGTATGAGCTCAAAAGGTTAACTCGAGAAAGTTTCATTCTACAAGCGTGGAAATTTTCAAGCATACACATGAAATAAAGACGTGTCTCAAGCATATTGTTCTTAAATGATATTGCTTTGACTTTTTACAGGTTAAAAAGTGTTATTTTCGAGCTAAATGCAAATTTAATTTATAGTAAAATGTTTCGCCATTTGCGTACGAATAGTACAGATGCAGTTGTCATTAATTTTCCACACAATCCGCAAACCACACGCACACAGACAGCCACCTTGGTGAACCTCTAAGATTCGCGGCGTTTTCGTGGAGGCGCCGGGCGCGCATTTCTCCACGTCGTTACACAGCAAGCTGGCGATCTAGCAATGTACGCTACATGGCTTCATATTCTGATTTTCTTGTTTCGTATTTTGTTTCTCTCTAAGAGAAGACCTACTTTACTAAAAGTACAGGGTATAATAAATTTAGTAATATAACACTATAAATCTTAAAATTTTGTTTTTTTAATTTTTAATTTTAAAATTTATTTTCAGTGGTTTATAATCCAGTTGACGTTGTGTACATAAAGTTTATCTAAGGCTAAACATGAGTTTGTCGTGTGTTGTCTTGGATTTTGTGTGGTGCTCATTAAAATTCGCATCTGTTTCTATAATTAAAGGGACGCAAAGTTAGCGCGTGCGTTGGGTAACATAATCTACGCACTTCTACGCGACGGAGATTGTTTTCACTGCCAAAGGGCAAACAACAAGAAAGTGAAAGTGAAAGCTCCCAAAACGTCTATAAAATTGATTTTTGTTTATTACAATATTTAAATATTTATTCCTTGCGTGGTAATAAGCCGTCAACTAGGCATATCGCATGTTTGCTCAAGCGGTAGTAATGTGCGCCATTAAAATTACTCGCTGCCAAGTGATAAGGAAAAAATGTGTACGACAACCCTGCACTTTTAACATTTCTTTGAGCTACACCGCCTGCTTGACCTGGAATTCCACTCGACTGCATAAAAAAACACTCGTTGCGCAGTGTTTTACAAGCAAGAGCGTGGAATTAATTCTCAAAAAACTGTTCTCGGCTAATAAATTCCAAAACACTAATTTGGTCGCATGCGTACGTAAAAAATAAGGGTTGTATTATATGCGCCACAAGTGTGCGGTTCTTTTCGGCGTAATATTTTCCAATGCAGATTAGATCAGCGGAAAGCGCTTACTTTGCGCCGTAGTGCCCGGCGCCTCCACACCGCGTATATATTAGGCTACACGGCGAGCGATTTCTATGTTATCTAGAAGAAAATGGTTGCTTAGAATGTTCGCCAGGAGTACTTGTAAAAGTATCTTAACTTTTATGGCTTTAGTAAAAATTTTCAACGATTTTCTGCACTTTAAATTCTTAAAAACATTTTTTCCGTTTGGATTAAATCCAATTTAAAGTCGGAGGGTTGGTTTAATGCCGACAAAACGTTTGCGAGGTGAGGGTGTTGTAATAACGCGCTCGTTTTGTCAACTCTAACCGCAAAATCAACACCCATTGTGCATTTAGTCGGCGGGTTCTCACAGGATGATAATTTTGTTTTTGCTCGTGCGACACTCACACTTATAAAATTGCCCCGGATACAACGCTTAATAAAAACACGACGTATTCATTATTCATTCGCCGTCGTCGCCGCCGCCGCCGTCGAATAATCTCTGATCTGCGCCAAGTTTTTACTCCGCACGGCCGTCTTAACACTCCTTTAACAACTTTAAGCTTCCCTCGTCAAAAGCACCAAATCTGCACAAAGTTTTTTTTATCACTACTAAAATTGTAATTTTTATTTTTATTTATATTTATATTATATTCATACGCAATCTACAAGCACATTAAAAGATCAAGAGTGCGCAGGTATGTGTATTAGCGCTTGTCCTGGACACAAAACCGGAAAAAGGAAGCGCGGCCACGAGGGCGCCCCGAATCACGGTTACGGTTATAGTCAATTTGCATTTAGAACGAGTGCGGAGACGGCTTTGCACTGGCGCACCGCTGGGATTTTATTTAAATTATCCTTGCGGCCAATAAGAGGTTTTGTTACGAAACTCCTTTTTGATTATTCGACAAACTATCACAATGTACTCAAACTATTACGACGCCTGCAACACAGCGGGAATTGAATTATAAAAAGTGATAATATTTCCACTTACACTTAATATTTCCCGGATTCCAGTTCATTCAACTGTGTTCAAGTTGTCTGCGTTTACTAGCACTTGATGCCGGAGCAGGGAAGTAAATATTGTACGAGAAGAATACGAATTGTATGTGTGTACAGGCACTACACTTCAACAGGAGTCGAAGATGAGATGAAATTCATGATAATAGATTCATGTAAATATTGACAATGCTTTAGTAAAAGAAAAATTTCAATTTTTTCAAAAACAAAAATTTTTTTGATAAATTTTTAAGATGGTGACAATACTAATGTAATCTCTTCAAGGGAAGTTTCTAGTAGTCGTCGACATCCCATCATCTCCCCCGCTGTTTGGATAGTCGCACGCCGTCTTTATTTACTTCGGGAATACTTAAAGTTGTTTGTAGTTTAGTGAGAAAATCAACAAACTCGACGTTCGACTCGTCGCCGGAGCTTTGCTTTGCTTTCGAGCTGGGGATTGCGTCCCAGAGCGGAGGCGGCGATAATGCTCGCGTGCACACGCGAAGCCAGCAAAGCAGGACAGCTGCACGGGCTGGATTTAAAAAGTAAAAAACATCGCCGACGTCAACTGTGTGGCGAGGACTAATAAAATGTGTCAATAAGGGATGAGAATGCGGTGTAAAACTCAAATATTTAACATATATACTGAAAACATGACAAATACAAATAGGATTATTCACAAAGTTTTTTTTCTAAAAGTGAATATGCAAAATTTTAGTCGAGAAAAATGTCAAAAATTAGGTTTTTTGCAATTTTTATGAGATTTTTGTTTTTTGCAATTCAAGAAAATGCGTAAAACTTGTATTTACTTTTGTATATTTAAAAATATTATAATTTTCATTTTTTGTGGCTAAATTTCAAGAAAATTTAAAAAAAATTATTTGAGAGAAACACATTTTTTTGTATAATTTCCGAATTTTTGCAAAAAAAAAACTGATTTTTTGCTTTTTTTTTAAGTTTTTGATAAAAACACACAAAAATCAGCTAAATTTTTACTTTTCTTTAAAACTGCAAAAATTACTAAAGTTTGCATATATATTAGTTAAATTTAAAAAAAAAAGGCACAAATTTTTGGAAAAACATACATTTTTGTAATTTTTACAAAGTTTTGCAAAAAAACGAATATAAATTTTTCCCAAATTTCTACCTATCAAAAAATAACTAAAATTTAAGGCAATTTTTGCTAAATTTCAAGAAATCATCAAAAAGTTTGAAGTAAAATTCTGCTCAATATTAATTACAATATGTACACGTGAGCGATTAAACGGCGGGTGATTAAAACGCACGAATTAAATCGAAGCGAAGCAAATCGAAACCGCAGAAATTTAATATCTCCGCGTCGTTATTTATGCGCCGCTCGTAAATATTATCTCTGGGCGCTTGCGTAATTTGCAAAAAAACACACGCGAAACAATGGTGTCGATCCGATTGTTTCGCATTCGCATGCAAGTCGCGTCCGGGCGCTTCGCACACACAATACGGAAACGCATCCTAGGGTTATCTATACCTATACATATATATATACACACAGGGGTGGCTTGGATAGATACATTGCGGCGACGTTTGAGAGGCAGCCGCGTGTTGGCTAGTGTCTACGGCTTTATTTTTATGCGGTTTTTCACTTTGTTTCGCTATCGACGCGTCGATCAGAATTTAATTAAAAAAGCGCCGCCGCCGCCATGTTTCATTACATTGTGTCAGCACGTAGACGCAGTGCTTCTGACAGTTCGTGATGTAACAATATATGTTTGATTAAATTGCAAACTTAACCAACGGAGAGAAAAACACACATTTTATTGAAGTTTTCCATTCTAAATCTAAATTTCGTTAGAAAATTGCCACGTATGCACTGTAAACAATTCCTTAAAGTTGTAAACTGCCCCCGGAGAGTCGCCCCGTGCGGATAACAGCGAAATAGTGCATGGGTAAAATTGCGCTGGGCCCATTTTTCGTCCCACGGTCCCCTGACCTCTCAACTCGATCTTTTTTTCTTCGTTTTTTCAAGTCTTATCCTTAAAAGTCTTTGGGTTTTCAAGTCTCAACATATTTAGAATGCTGTATGGAGTATGCAATAAAAAATACAGAAACCGGAAAACCGGATGTAAGCATAAAATGTAAGAATTACGGACTTTGAGGTGTCGTGGTAACAAAACGCAGGACGTGTCTAATTTATGCGCCTGACTTTGGCGATAGATTAAGGTCACGGTCATAAATCATCCTAGTTTGGGTTTAACTATTATAAGAAACCACAAACGGACACACACCAACCCGAAGGGAATAAGAATAATGTTTACCTGTTTTATTTTTTGTTTGGTTTTTAATTAAACGCATTTTTGCGTTGAACCTAGAAAAATATTTGTAATAAAAGAAGAATTATGGTGCGGTAGACAGAAGGACATTAAGGCCGGTGGCTAATCGCATAGTTAGAACCATTTCCGTTGGCAAGCACACAGTTTTTCCGTTTTTCCGGTTTTCCGGTTTTAAGCCTACTGACTTTTTCATTAAGACACACAGACGTTGAAATATTACAACGCCATTAAAAGCAAATCCAACAACAAAAAAGATCACATTTATTTGTTTTTATTACGTTTATTAGTTTTTACGATATGTCTGCGACGTTTAGTCACTCGTGCTTTATCAAAATATTGTAAAAATCGATGAAGAACTCCCCAATGCTAAATTATTTAATAACCCGTGAAAATCCGATAGGAGACAAAGGAGTCACCGATGCGCGCTTGCGTTGTTGGTGAAGGCGCCGGGCAAACCTTCGTATAGAAAGTTGATGAATCGAGAGTAACACATTTATCGATATACCTAAGGAATAATGTTCGATTGCACGCGCGCGCCCGCGCGTTGGTTTACTCAACGGTCTTATCGGCCATAGAGAAAAAGAAGACTTTTTCACTGGATCTTCAGAACGTGCAATTTACTTGATGGATTTTTTTCGAGTAATTGAATGGATTTTATTTAAACAGGTAGTTTTTATTAGGATGATGGAATGTGATATTTTTTGCGTAATATACAAGGCGAAAAAAAGTTGTGAAAAATTAAAAAGTGTGAAAAATTTACGAAAAACCATTTTTTTGCAATTTTTTCATTTTTTGCCAAAAAAACTCATAAAAAAATTAGAAAAATTTTGATTTTTATATAGATTTAAGCAAATTAGTATAGTTTATAATTGATTTTGCTAAATGTTGTCAACCTCAAAATATTTTGGGAAAAAAACTTGATTTTTTTTTGCGTTTTTTACTATTTTTTTTTAAAAACACACAAAAAAATTAGAAAAAATTGAGATTTTTACATAAATCTAAGCAAATTACTACAGTTTTTAGTATTTTTTAAAAACTTTATAATAACCCCAAAATATTTTAAGGAAAATTATATTTTTTTGGGTTTTTTCTAAATTTTTCCCAAAAATCTCATAAAAACTACAAAAATTTCACTTTAAAGGAAATGTAAAATAGTGGATTTTAGAGTTTTTAAAATCAACCATGTGAGTTGCTTGACACTATGACTGCTGGCTTCCTGGAGAGCAATTTTACGCGAGCTACCCCCACAGCCACACAGCTTATCCATCACGCAGACCGCAGGAGTGACCGTCCGGATGGCAATTCGTTACTGCCGGCTTCCACGGCGGCGCTTTAAATTATCCAACTCTTTTTCCGTCTATTTGTTGTCTACCTCCTACTATTTTACTACCTTACCAGCTTCAACATACCAACGTCAAAGTTGATTAACGATCTCTTCATTCATATTTTTTACGCATAAAATATTTTTATTTCACTTAAACTATTTACCTTACGCTGAATGTTTATACAAGTGGTAAGTGGTTGTTTGTCGTGAGAATAGAAAGCGAAAGTGCAAGCAAACAAAAGTCGACGGCGAAGCCAAAGTGTAACACAACACCATGTCGGTTTTTTTCCGGCGGCGGCGTAACAGGAACCTATTTCTTAGAGTAGTCCCAGCAGTGTTCTGGATGCAACCGAGGGAATTTACTATTATAGCGAAAGGCACTCAACATATGGTGTGTCTTTCAAGACCACTTATCGGGATGTCATTGCCTCGCGTTACTTTCCCCTCAATAGAACACGGAGGCGGCCAGGGAAAAAATTATATATATAAATTCGAAAATGAAGAGGATTTCGCTCAAATTGAGAATAAAATAAAGAAAATAAAACATTTTCATGGCGATGTTTATCCAACGCCCGAGATTCGCAATAATAATATTAATATAAACGAACAATCGGCGTGGGAAATGATTTTCTTCGCGCGTGCGAAAATTTGGCGAAATATATTAATACGACAATGACGTCTGCGTCGGAGGCCGGAGGCAACTGTGGAGACTTATGATAACGACAAAACGGTCCGCGTAAAACCTAAGGGAAATTTAATTTGACAAAGTCCGCATTAGTGGCAAACAACTCCGTGCGGAATTCAATTTGAATGGAATAACAACAGCGGAGCGAGTGCGTGTGAAAATACCGCCGCCATGTGCGTTATTAAATTAATTGCCGAAAAAGCACTTCCTGTGGCTTAGGGGAATATGCACAAAACAAATAAAATTTAATTTTTAGAAATAAAATAAAAAACTTTTTTTGACGCAAGCGTATTATAAATTTGTATTAGTCACACGCGATAAATCCATTAAAAGTTTAAATTTAGTTAATTATACGAGCACACCTTTCAAGTAAACTTAAAGTTAATTTACGGTACATATCAAGATAATTCTATTTTGGTCATTGGTATTTAAACTTGAACATTGTTGACTGAATTAAAACTTATTGTTAGTTTTGGTTTAGTTGGCATGAAGAAACCAGATTGAAAATCTTAAAATTTTGCCT